>NC_091339.1:24709932-24742432 GCF_038502225.1 Cherax quadricarinatus
CTTTCTAGATGTTCCACCATTCTTCTCCTGACAATCTTTTCCATGATTTTGCATGCTATACATGTCAGTGACACTTGTCTGTAGTTTAGTGCTTGATGTCTGTCTCCTTTTTTAAAGATTGGGACCACATTTGCTGTCTTCCATGCCTCAGGCAATCTCCCTGTTTCGACAGATGTATTGAATATTGTTGTTAGGGGTACACATGGCACCTCTGCTCCCTCTCTCAGGACCCATGGAGAGATGTTATCTGGCCCCATTGCCTTTGAGGTATCTAGCTTACTCAGAAGCCTCTTCACTTCTTCCTCGGTTGTGTGTACTGTGTCCAGCACATGGTGGTGTACCCCACCTCTCCGTCTTTCTGGAGCCTCTTCTGTCTCCTCTGTGAACACTTCTTTGAATCTCTTGTTGAGTTCCTCACATACTTCACGGTCATTTCTTGTTGTCTCTCCTCCTTCCTTCCTTAGCCTGATGACTTGGTCCTTGATGGTTGTTTTCTTCCTGATGTGGCTGTATAACAGCTTCGAGACAGATTTGGCTTTTGCTGCTATGTCGTTTTCATATTGACGTTGGGCCTCCCTTCTTATCTGTGCATATTCATTTCTGGCTCTACGACTGCTCTCCTTATTCTCCTGGGTCCTTTGCCTTCTATATTTCTTCCATTCCCTAGCACACTTGGTTTTTGCCTCCTTGCATCTTTGGGTGAACCATGGGCTCATCCTGGCTTTTCCATTATTCCTGTTACCCTTGGGTACAAACCTCTCCTCAGCCTCCTTGCACATTGTTGCTACATATTCCATCATCTCATTAACTGGCTTCCCTGCCAGTTCTCTTTCCCACTGAACCTCATTCAGGAAGTTCCTCATTCCTGTGTAGTCCCCTTTCCTGTAGTTTGGTTTCATTTGTCCTTGCCTTCCTGCTTCCCCCTCCACTTGTAGCTCTACTGTGTATTCGAAGCTCAAAACCACATGATCGCTGGCCCCAAGGGGTCTTTCATATGTGATGTCCTCAATATCTGCACTACTCAAGGTGAATACTAAGTCCAGTCTTGCTGGTTCATCCTCTCCTCTCTCTCTTGTAGTGTCCCTTACGTGTTGGTACATGAAGTTTTCCAGTACCACCTCCATCATTTTAGCCCTTCATGTATCTTGGCCCCCATGTGGCTCCAAGTTCTCCCATTCGATGTCCTTGTGGTTAAAGCTGCCCATGATCAGGAGCTTTGCCCTGCATGCATGAGCTCTTCTCGCCACTGCAGCCAGTGTGTCAACCGTCGCTGTATTGCTCTCGTCATACTCTTGCCTTGGCCTCCTGCTGTTCTGTGGTGGGTTATACATCACTGCAATTATCACCTTGGGACCACCAGAGTGAAGCGTTCCCGCTATGTAATCACTTTCTTCTCCGCTGTCTCCTCTCTCCAGCTCATCAAAATTCCATTGGTGTTTGATCAGCAATGCCACTCCTCCACCCCCCCTGTTCCTTCTGTCTTTTCTCAGGATCTGGTATCCCGCTGGAAAGATGGCATCTGTTATCATACCTGTAAGCTTGGTTTCTGTGATTGCTATGATGTCTGGTGATGCCTCTTTGACTCTTTCGTGCCACTCCTCCCACTTGTTTGTTATTCCATCAGCGTTTGTGTACCATACCTTCAGTTTCCATTCCAATACTGTGGTTTGGGGGGCCTGTGGGGGTGGGAGACCTGGTAGCATACTGTGGGATTCTATGGTTGGGGGTTGGGTGGAAGCTGTGGGTATGGATTGTATTGTGTGTTGGGATGGTGTGATAGGTTGTGGGGTTCTGAGGATAGTTGTGTGTGTGCTTGCCCTTGCTGCTCTGTTCTGCTCTGCTCTGACTGACCTCTGCTGGTTCCATCCTTGTCTCCTTTCCTAGCTCCTTACGCTTTTTTGTCCTCTCCCTCAACTGCCGTCTCTCTGTGTTCTGTCTCTGTCTAGGAACACCTTCTTGTACTCTTCCGAACTTTTCAACCGTGGTTTCTCTTGGAGGATCCTGTTCCGCACTGTTTCTGTCCTGAGAATCAGCTTGATCAGTCGGTTTCTCCCCTTCAAGTACCCCCCTATTCTCTGAAAATTTACAATCTCATCCATGTCTTCTCCCCCTATTTGTGTGATGATTTTCTCAATCTCCTTTCTTTCTTCCTGCCGTCTTTCAGTGTGTGTCCTTTCCTCTCTCTCCCGAAGCCCATGGATAATCACTGATTTTGCCCTTTCCTCCTCCCATTGCCTCTTCCTCTGTGACTCTGGTTCCTGTCTGTATGTGGTTATTTTCTCCCTTGATTTTTCCAGTGGCTCTTGGTAGCATGGTTGTGCCTCAGCATTCGACCTATCTCCCTCTCCATCTGCACCCATCTGCTCTTCCCTTCCACTCCCTGGCCCTTCTTTGCAGGCTGATATGACCTTAGCATAATTCATATCTCCTTCCTTCCTGTTCAGCCTCTCATCATCGTATGGTGTGTCTTCTCTGGTCACTACCCCTGAGACTTGCTTCAGCCTGTTTACCTCAAATTCTAGGACCTTTACCCTGGCTACTGCAGTTTCGACTTGTGCCTCCCAATTCTTCGTCTCCTTCTTCAACCTCTTTTCCCATTTCACAGAGAGCTCTATCTCCATTTTTTCAGAAAGCTCTCCTAATTTTCTCTCCCATTCTTGCTCTATCCTTTTCCACTGTTCCTCCATATATTCCTCCCTACCAGTACCATTGTCATCTGATCCCTGATTCCTGCGAGTCCCAACCATTTTTTTTTAATGAAAGAGAGAAAGAGAAAAAGAAAAAGGGAGAGAGAGTGAGAGATAGGGAGAGAGAGAAGGGGAGCCTAGAAGGAGGGGAAAAGAAGGGAAAAAGGGGGAGAAAGTGAGAGAGGGAAAAGGTAAGAGAGAGGGGGAGTGAAAAGGGAAGAGAGAGAGAGAGAAAAGAAGAGGAAAAGAGAGAGTAAGAGAGGAAGCGAGGAAGAGAGAGAGGGAGAGGGAGAGAGAGAGGAAGAGAGAAAGAGTGAAAGGAAGAGAGAGAGATCAAGAGAGAGGGGATGAGAGAGGATGAGAAAAAGGGGGAGAGAGAAAGAGAGAGAGAGAGAGAGAGAGAGAGAGAGAGAGAGAGAGAGAGAGAGAGAGAGAGAGAGAGAGTGAGAGAGAGAGAGAGAGAGAAAGAGAGAGGAAGAGAGAGGAGAGGAGAGGGAGAGAGATGGGGGGGGGAAAGGAAGGGTTATAGGGTCACTTCACAGGAAGGTGTAAAATCCTGTATATGTGTGTGTGTGTGTGTGTGTGTGTGTGTGTGTGTGTGTGTGTGTGTGTGTGTGTGTGTTTATGTGTGTGTGTGTGTATGTGTGTATGTATATGTGTGTGTGTGTGTGTGTGTGTGTGTGTGTGTGTGTGTGTGTGTGTGTGTGTGTGTGTGTGTGTGTGTGTGTGTGTGCGTGCGTGCGTGCGTGCGCGCGCATGAGTGTATGAAGCACTAACATTTTCACAAACTTGCTAAAAGTGCCACATCTACATACATTCCAATGTTTTTTTTTTTTAAACATTCAAACCAAAGTCCTCATTCATAACTTTGTAACACAAAAGAGCTTAAACATTTAACACATCAAAATTCATTAGTAATTACTATATACCAATTAATGGCCTGTACCAGAAGCTTTCACTCATCCCCACCACAAAAAAAACATCAACATTATTATTTACAAATAATAATAATAATATTAAATTTTCATTAGTAAATATTTTTTTGCATTTAATAAATTTAGTATTTCAAATAACCAATATACTTAAGAAATTATAGGTGATGTTTTGGACAGTCCTTGATAATGGTGAAGGATGGGTCGAAACGTCTAGTTTCGTACTGTAAGTGTGGAGGATTTGGGAATTTGTTCCAACTACGGCATTATGAGTTTTATCCTTCAAATTTAGAAGTCTATTCTATTCAGCGTGTAATGTACGTGTCCGTATAGAGCTGAGATAGAGTAAGAACTTATTTTTGAAAATTCAAGTTTGTACTTAATAAACGATCAACCTATGACACTTCAGAATTCATTACTGTATACCTTGAATAAATTACAAAACTCTTTGTATGTATGCATAACATGTATCTGCATACACCGTGTATCGAAATAGGTTGCCTGCATGCACATAGTCATGGGAGTGAACATTTTATGGTGGGCGCTTATCAATAACGAGCTTGCGTGCCACTCTTAACTGTGTTTAGCAACCTGATAGATGCAAATCCTCGCCCCTGCAAAATACTAGCCTCCCGCTCCTCAATATAATGAATAAATGAACTTTAATCGACCTTAATGTGCGGGGGTTGGGCGTATTTATGTGACACTGATAGGTACAGGGGATCGACTGGCCTTGCCTCCTTCCATGTCTGTCCACACACACACACACACATATACACATACACACAAAAACACACACAATGGCACTGTGCCTGATCTAATAACTACTGACCCTTGGATGTCTCCGTGCAGGAATAATGGCACTATGTTCTGAGTACTTACTCCTCCTGCTAAACAACAACTCAGAGTTAATCTGTCAGTCAGGGCAATACTGATAAATTTTCTCTAATTAAATCCAAATCAGTATTATCAGGACCTTTGAATTATATGTTTTAAATAAGAATGGTTTAGCTTTAAACAAGTTTCTCGACAAATCTACAACTTAGCAAAACACAGACATAAAAACAACTCTAAGTGACTGTCGTCAGTGGTACAATGACCTGGCTGTGTTCCGAGGGTCAACATCCCCGCGGCCCGATCCATGACCAAATTATTATGGCTAATTTTCACTATTATATTGACCAGTGACCACAAAGACAGATAAATCAAGAATTTTCACATATACAATGAAAAATCATATGTTTTTAAAGAGGATTTTTTTTTGTTTAGCACCTCGTCATTTTAAAGGTCCTACTCCGAAGATTAAAATCCTGTACTGATATGATAGTTAATGACTGTGAGAGATGGTCAGCCGGTGTGTGAATGTGACATCACTGATATACCTTTACCTTTGTTATACCTTTAATGAGTTCCGAGTCTTTATATTCCCGGAGCCCGGTCATGGGTCAGGCTCGTCTGATGCTGGTCAACCAGGCTGTTGCTGCTGGTGCCCCACTTTTCCTTTCTGGTACCAGGAGTGGTTCTCGCCCTGATTTCAACGTTTTCTGGTGCCGCTCAGACACTGCCCTGTAGATCCGTCTTGACAGTAGTTTGTAATCTGCTTTCTGTGGTTGAGTGCAAGTTTTCATAAGTTCACGTAGCCAAATTCAATCTAAACTCACTGAACTTTATTCATATCGAGAAAACAATATTTGCAAATTTACAATGAACGTTCAGAAGTTGATGCTTGATAATTACATAAAAGAAAGAACGTACTTATTTGAGGCTTTTATCAATACAAACTCAAAGAGATAATGGGATGACCGTAGAATTATATGCAAAAGACCAGGTCATCATCCTCTCAGCCTTGGGGCTGAGGGACTGATTTTCTCGTCATTTGTATATAGTTCAACTGTCTTCCAATTATGTCCCTGAATTTGTATTGATAAAGCCAGTGTATGGCGAAACGTCTACAAATAAAGATACCCAGACGTTGCACATGTACCCTAATTCTTCATCTTGTGGGTACTGTATACCATTCATGTACAAATATCTCAATACCACATATCTTCCTCACGGGACATAATGTATACCATATCTTGCCCCGAGGTTATAATATATACCATATCTTGCCCCGGGGTCATAATATATACCATAACTTGCCCCGAGGTCATAATATATACCATAACTTGCCCCGAGGTTATAATGTATACCATATCTTGCCCCGAGGTTATAATTTATACCATATCTTGGCCCGAGGTTATAATCTATACCATATCTTGGCCCGAGGTTATAATCTATACCATATCTTGGCCCGAGGTTATAATCTATACCATATCTTGGCCCGAGGTTATACTGCCTTACAGGCACAAAGTGTATCACATTCCTCCTCACGGGAATAATATACAAATGCGGGAAGTGTGTGCAAGAGGAAATGTGTGCCAGATAGCGCTGTGGTCCATTCATTAAGCTGTAATGTGAATGAATATTCATCAACTGGACAGTCTGAATTGCGGACATCAAGAAATATTGCACTAAAGTACAATTTTAGGCATTTATGTATTCCTTTCTTTTTATTAATTTATCTTTTCGTTCAATATTTTAGGTATTCATCTGCGATACACAGATACCAATTCGCAAATAACCCGCATATAGGCGAACGAAACTGATGACGACGTTTCGGTCCGACTTGGACTATTAACTATGTACGGGTTGTTTGTGAATTGTTCTAGTCTCGGTGTCGTGCCTATTGATTGTAACCACACAGACAGCAGCAAGTTGGCAGACAGCAACCATCCAAGGAGGTCCTACCGTCCTGTCATACGAGTGCAAAATAGCAGCAGTAAGTAGCGATGTAAGTAGTGTTACAACTATTTGTTAATAGTAGTTAGTGTGGCATCAAATTAAGGTCACGTGAAGTTTCTCAGTGTAGCTCGCAATCTATTTCATGAAATAATCTGTGAACGCATTCGAAATGGGGCTGACCTTCCATTCCTTGAATGTAACCTGATTACTTCTATTTAACAGGCATTGAATGATCTCTGTGACTTTGGCACTTCTTCTTTAATTAAATAATAATAATAATAATAATAATAATAATAATAATAATAACAACAACAATAACAATAATAATAATATTTAATAATATTTAAGCATTTTTTCAGTCCCTCATTTATCTCTCTCTCTCTCCTCCCTTCCTGCTGTTCTCTAGCTCCCCTTCTTATCAGCGCCACTGAGCCTCTTCCCTTTACCACGTACATAACAAAAATATTACATTTCATGATTACTTACTGCTTCCCACTCACCTGTGTTGTGAAGTCGCCTTCTGTGTTATAAAGGGATTCCACGGTCAGACCGAACCTTTCCTTACTGACGAAGTATCGTCCTAAGTAAAGCTTTTATCACGTCAGTAAATCTTTACTTGGAACTAACTAAAAGCTACCTGTAAATAAAGACTTGTTCTGCGTACTTTCTCTTTTGTCATCATCATCACCTCTCTTGCACATCTCCTCTAATTCTTATTCTTGATCTTCTCTGATCATGTGTCCGTGGTACGGTACAGACGCATGACGTTTCCAAGTGAAGTGTTGCTTTGTCTTGAGACATCACCAAGACGCCAAGCAATCCCACTGTCACACACTCGTCACAACACAACGTTCATCGACCTCCACCAAAATTCCTTCGACTGTGATGCGGGAGGATTACTGGTGTTCTCTTATATATATATATATATATATATATATATATATATATATATATATATATATATATATATATTTTTTTTTTTTTTAAAAAAGTCGGCCGTCTCCCACTGAGGCAGGGTGACCCAAAAAAGAAAGAAATCAATTTTCTTCTTCTTATTCTTTTTAGTAATCTTTACAGGAAAAGGAGTTACTAGCCCATTGTTCCCGGCATTTTAGTTGACTTTTACAACACGCATGGCTTACGGAGGAAAGATTCTTATTCCACTTCCCCATGGATATAAAAGGAAAAGTAATAAGACCAAGAACTATTAAGATAAAATCAAAGAAAACTCAGACGAGTGTGTATAAATAAATGTGTACATGTATGTGTAGTGTGACCTAAGTGTAAGTAGAAGTAGCAAGACGTACCTGTAATCTTGCATATTTATGAGACAGACAAAAGACACCAGCAATCCTACCATCATGTAAAACAATCACAGGCTTTCGTTTTACATTCACTTGGCAGGACGGTAGTACCTCCCTGGATGGTTGCTGTCTACCAACCTACTACCTATAATATATATATATATATATATATATATATATATATATATATATATATATATATATATATATATTGGAATCTCGTCCAGTTCTAATGCCTTCTCTTCTTAAGACTTTTAATATCAAAGTTGTATTTAAAAATCTTGATACAGTAAAAAAAACTTTTGATAAAGAATTCCCCCCAAAATGCTGACGGATGACAGTGTCTATAAAATTCCTTGTAAAATTTGCGATAAAGTTTATTACGGTCAAACTGGTAAAAGTTTCGAACTAAGATTAAAACAACATAAATATAGCATTAGAACTGGACAAGATTCCAATGCACTATTTATTCATGTGAGAAATTTTAACCATCCAACTGATTTTCAAAAAATTGAGAAAGTTGTATCAAGCAAGTCCATGGTCGACAGGAATATAATTGAATCTTGTTTCATAAAAAGCAGTTTTGACAATAATATGAATATTTCCTTTGGTTTATATAAATTAGATCCATTTATAATTAATAGAATTTGGGAAGAACTTAATAATACATTGGACAAATAATAAATTTTAAAATTCTTAATTCTTGGGTAGAATAGTTTGTTGGTGGGTTGTGTGAAGGACGTGTCTAGTTGGGCCAGCGGGCCTGCTGCAGTGTTCCCTTTCTTATGAGTTGCGCGTCGGGTGTTGCTTTGTTGTGGGATGCGATAGTGAGGTGTGGGCTAGACCCTTTATATGCCTTCCTTTGATGCATTACTTTCATTGTTCTTTGATAATGTGAGTAGTCACGAAAGCGCTTGGAATTTCTCTTTTCTTTTACAGTGGTTGTTTTGTATATATATATATATATATATATATATATATATATATATATATATATATATATATATATATATATATATATATATATCAAAAAGTACAAATAATATTGTAGACGCAACAGATACAATTGGATAGGAACCAATTATGCTATCCAATTTAAGGCTGGGGGTGGGACCAGGAGCTACAACTCGACTTCTCTCCTGCAAACACAACTGGCTAAGTACGAGCCTGAAACTTCATTAAATCTTTGGTATCAATTCGTTCACCTTCATTCTAGGCCTCCAATTCCCTCCTACCACCACATTCAACAATGCTCTCTTTCTCTCTCTCTCTCTCTCTCACACACACAATTAATTTTCTCTTACCTTCTTCCCCTCTTTCTCTTCCATCTTCCCTTTTCTTACAGAGTAGATTCGGCCGAGGTACGCAGTTCGAAGACAAATGAATTAATGTTCCCTGCGCGGAGGTGATCAAAGGGTCAACGAAATCTCTGAAAGACTTGACAAAAGCTTCTTACCAGAAAAGGTTGAGTGCTCAGTGTTCGCTGGAGCCACAAGCTGAAGCTCTCAGGCAGGAATGATTTCAAGGTTTACCAACGAGGAAAGACCGACTGCGCAGTTTCACCCTCAGAGAGGGATTCGTACCTCTGGTAAAAAAATAAACAAACAACACACTATACTATAAGATGGGTCATACAGACTCACGAAATAGTAATAACACGATCTGGATTTAGCGTACCGATCTGTGAGTTTTAGGACTCACCTGCCATAGGTTCGATCCCCATCCGTTCTGTGATTTGACATCTAAGTTAAATAACATCCGTTCTGTGATGTGACATCTAAGTTAAATAACTAAGTTTAAAGACTCTCGATTACACGGGGGTTAATATGTCTTGACATTTTCTGTACACAACAAATCAAGGATACTTTAATCTCTACATGAGCGAGATATTTAATTTAACTCAGCGTATATACACAGAGATACACGTCTTGGTGTATCCTCCACAAAGTGGTGAACCCGTAAGCCAGCTGAAGGCCTTGGCCAGATGACCAAAAGCTCATAACTAAGACCCGCGTAAGGAAACACTTGTCCTGTGTCCTGACAAACTTTACTTAACCTAACCTTCACACCTATTCTACCAGCTAAGATTGAGAAGAAAGGTAATTTACGTTCAAACAAGTGCTAGACAATAAAAAATTATTATCATCAGAGTCTGCTATTATTTTGTAATCAATACAATAAAAACAACTTCAGATATGGGTCACCAATTATTTACGCCAGTTCCCCTCTGGATACTGAAATACGCACCCTACCTCAGAAAACGAGTAATGGAATAGAGAACTCGGGCTATTTGGAAGCCGAAAAGCCCTCAACAGCCCAATTTCCGTACCCAAAGTCCTGTAATGCCGGCAATTAGGTGACAGAAAGCACCTGAATCACCAAATGGCACAGTGCCCTTGACGACCAGGAGAGAGAGAGTGGCAGGGAGCCTTTCGTGACACCATAGCTAACTTTAGTTTCTTACATATATATACATGTATATATATATATATATATATATATATATATATATATATATATATATATATATATATATATATATATATTATATATATTATATATTATATATATATATATATATATATATATATATATATATATATATATATATATATATATATATATATATATATATATATATATATATATATATATATATATATGTCGTGCCGAATAGGCAGAACTTGCGATCTTGGCTTAAATAGCAACGCTCATCTTGCCATAAAGGACAAGCGAAAATTTGTGTATGCAATAATTTCGCCAAAATCATTCTGAACCTAACGGAAAAAATATATTTCACTGTGTTTGTTTAGTATTAAATTATTGTAAACAAATCTAAAATATAATTGGTTGGGTTAGGCTAAAATAAATTGCTCTTGTTATAATAAGGTTAGGTAAGTTTTCTAAGATTCTTTTGGTGCAAAATTAAAATTTTTTACATTAACATTAATGAAAAAATTATATCTTTAAACGTATAAGAGAAAATTTCAGAAAGGACTTAATTTTAAATGAGTTTTTGCTAATTGACCAGCTTTACATATTCGGCACGACATATATATATATATATATATATATATATATATATATATATATATATATATATATATATATATATATATATATATATATATATATATATATATATATATATATATATATATATATATATATATATATATATATATATATATATATTTATATATATATATATATATATATATATATATATATATATATATATATATATATATATATATATATATATATATATATATATATATATATATATATATATTGCAGAATTGAATATAAAATCCCTGGGAGGGTAATCTGATCCCAATGTAGCACGAGAGCATCCATATTCAGTTTTTGAATCTGGTTAACAATTAAAGCTGTCAGAGTAATGCAAAATGAGTGGCAAAATTTAATGTGATAAAACTGCATATCAGGGCGACATTAGCATAATACTGGCTGCAAAATAGGATCTCATGTGTTATACAGAGTTTTTCCCCCCGACACGTACGCAGTCTATTAGTATAGTTATGTGTGACGGGGAGGGGGGTCACAAAGGGGAGGTATCCGCTGTTTTTTTCAGTGTTAGTTTGGAAGGGGGAAGTACTGTCATGTCAGTTGTTGTGGAAGATATTAAATTAACGTCAGATTATTATTATTGTTATTATTATTTGCCGTTCTAAACTGAAGTATCGGCGCTCCTCTGGCAAGACAGTGATGGAGTGAGTGATGGTGAAAGTGTTTTTACTTTCTTGGGTCGCTCTACCTCGGTGGGAGACGGCCGGTTTGTTAAGATATATACATATATATGTATCATTAACAGAACTGTGCCTAGCCAGGATTCGATCCTGCGTCACCATGCCCAGTCCCGTGAGATAAAGACAATGTACGCATCACTCTATCCACTGGGCCAAGAATCCTCAAACACCAGGCACCCAGTGGAACTGAAAGTGCTTGAGGATTCTGGGCCCAGTGGATACAGTGATGCGTACATTGTCCTGTTCTCATGGGGCTGAGCATGGTGACGCAGGATCGAATCCTGGATAGTCGCCGTTTTGTTAATAATTCAAAATTATTTGTGAATGATAGCTCCAGGCCTTTCACGCTGCAATCATCACATCAACACTACCTTGCAATGTTGCAGAAATGTGCAGGAAGTCCGAGCTCCTGATGATGTGTTGACTGCAACACGAAAGACCCAGAGCTATATATATATATATATATATATATATATATATATATATATATATATATATATATATATATATATATATATATATATATATATATATATATATATATATATATATATATAAATATAATATGGCGGAGGAGATTACAGTTTAAGTAAAAAACGCATATTTACTTTACCCTTAAAATATAACATGTACCTTTGTTAACCTTAAAATGTAAAATGTACCTTTGTTAACCTTAAAATATAACACAAGTCTATGTCAGCCTTAAAATATAACACAAGTCTATGTTAACCTCAAAATATAACATTTCTGTATGTTAATCTTAAAGTTTAAAATATCTGTATGTTAACCTTAAAATATGAGATGCATATTAACCTTTAAATATAACATGTGCTAACCTTAAAATTTAAAAAAAAAAAAATAGTGTCAGGTGGTGTACCCACACAGTATGAATACTGAGTCATAGTAGCCAAAGTGTATGTATACTGAGCCCTGATACCTAGTCTATGTGTACTGTATGTAAGCTGAGGAAGAAAGTAAAGACTAGCTATCATGCCAGCGTGCAAAACATTTAAAAAACTTCTGTTTTACACTCGTAGGAAAAGTCGTCAGCACGTCCCTGGATGGCTACTGTCTACCAACCTGTTACCTGAATGGTGGAAGACAAGATTACATGCACAGCTTTAGGAATATGCACGGTATGGCCCCCGAGGTGAGGAACGAGTGCACCTGATCACGGCCAGTTCAGGTGAAGGGCCAGGAGTTGAGACTTAAACCCTTCAATCACATCCGAGTGCAACTAGGTAAGAACACACACATACAAACAAGGAGCTGAAACTCGACACCTACAACCTTAATCAGGTGAGCGCAAGAAGATAATTAACCCGTCAAGTACCAAGAGACAGGGCCAGGAGCTGAGATTCGACTCCTGCGAGTACAAAAAGTTGAGTACACACACAGTGTTGAATACATACCACTAACAACTTCACATGCCTTTGTAAACACAAACATTCCAGCACATTACAATGCATAATTGACGAGGATCGAACGGTGAATGCGATGCAGGAATACATGTGTTGCAGCATTTGTTGAGTGTGTTCCCGCAGCCTGAATAAAAATCTCCGCGTTTCCTGGGGTGTTCACACGCGTAATTTACCGCAAGTTTCCTCTCGTTTAACACAAACCTAAGCATTTCCTTGACGAATACACACGTTGCAAACCAAGCTTCCACCGGGACAGTGTTTCGCTCTTTTAGAGCTTTAACACGATAAACTGATAAAGCTCTACACAGTGCGAAACGTTGTCCCAATAAAATCCTGCTCAGCAACGTGTGGCGTTTCTTCAATATTATCTGCAAAAAGTCATTCATAACCTCAAGTGTATCTTATTTTCAAGGTTGCAAGCCTCTTCGCGAATCAATATTATGAAAGCTAGTTTTGACACGCACTGAACTTACAACCAAAACATAGGTGAAACGTTTCGGCAATACAAATATTCAAGTGTTGTAAATGTGTCATATGCATCAACTTGTCAATACTGTATACCATCAATAAAGTGACTTGTCTGTCACAACAAACACTTTGGCATCTTGGTGCCGGGGAAGAGTCTTCTGCAACTCCTATGCTTCACAACTTCTCAGAGTGACCTACTGTCACTAGTGGGCCACGATCACATATGATGTCGATTCCAGCTGCTTCATCTCACTCTACTCTTGCATGAAAGGTATGGTCACTTGCTTGCCTATGGTTTAGGCTTGAGGGATTGACCACCTTCCACCGAGGATGAGGGAATGATCAAGTCAAAACTACTTCTACTGCTTCCACTGCTGTATCTACTTGTATCTGACTGCAGAGGCCTGTTGAGCAGGCGAAATTTTTCGGGAATGACGATACTCAAGGACTACAAATGTTTTATTCATTACTTTTTTTCAACGTTTGAAGTTACGCTGCAGAAAGTTTTAAAACTTATGTGAGCCATTCTATAATGCTTGTTCAACAACTCTAGGTACTGGACACCTGTACAGTATGTACACTATGTTGAAAATTTGAAGCCGATCGGATGAGGCGTTCTCGTGTTTTGAGCGAAAGAGAAACGAAAAGTTGGAGGGTTAAAAAAATCAGTCAATCACTTTAAAATTTCCCTTCGAGGAGGCCTACTTAGGCTAATTCTAAAGAGAAACTATGATTTGTGTGAGATACAAGGTCGAGCAGTGATTTGTGTGAGACCTAAGAAAAAAGTTGTGATTTGTAACCTACATTTTGATCCTTGACGCTGTCAATTCTTTTGACTTCATACACAAAATTTTCCAGAAGAGCGTCATAGCAAACATACAAGTAAAGGAAGACCTGTGTTTTGCTGCTTCACTCTCCCGCCTTGCTTCCATAAATTGAGATAACCCTCTCCTGTAATCCTCTGAATACATGTACACTCACACTCTTTGAAGACCTCTCTCTCTCTCCACGCCATTTCTAGCCATCTATCTCTGGGAAGATTTGCAACATCTCTCCCTGTGACTCTCTTTTCTAATCATCGATTCATGTCAAGAATCTAACCCACAGAATCGTAAATTTTATCCTCTACCACTCAGTGCTCTGCTTCAAACGTGCACACACACACACACGCGTACAAACAAACAAACATAAACACACACACACGATGGGGATAAAGGAAGCTTTTAAGTGAGTACAACTCACAGTACATTGCGGGAAAGGTTACATACAATGCAATATAACGAGTAGCGAGCTTAAGAATCATTCAGGTGACCTTGTGTTCGACATGTGTCAGGCAACTGCATCAACGTTTCACAGACAACTCAAGAAGTGGGCGAGGTTCAACCCGCTGCAAGGCAACCTTGAAACTAGATACAATGTCGTCTTGCCGACACAGTGAAGAAAAAATACAGGTTCCAAAACAAACTTTTATTGAAGCAACGTTCCGCTATGTGGTTAAGCTCGACACAGCCAAACAATTTACCAATAAAAGCTTGTTTTGCAGAGTGTCTCTCTCCTTCACTACGAGCTTCCTGCCCTGTTCGCGTTTTATTTACCTTTGAAGATGCTTCGCTAATGTTGTAAACGACTTTTAAGAAACTCATCTGGCAAGACGCTCCACCTCTTCAATATTTGCATTCTAAGAATTTAAAATATATTAATAGATTTTTTACATTCATTACATTCAAATTATATTACTGTACAGGTAATTCTACCTGTCTAACAAGAATAATAATAATAATTTCTTAGTAGTATTATATATTATTATTATCTTCATGAGGAAGCTCTAGACCTGTAAGGGTTATACAACGCCAGGGAGATGGGAGAAATAAGAAATAATAAGGCTTGATGATGTGTATATCTCATTTATATGCTAAATATTGACTTTAATCCCTATTGAAGGGCTTAGTGTATCCTTGCCTGGTGCTGTACAGGTGACACATTGTCATACACACGTTCAGTAGGACGATAGGTTTTAAACCTAATGAACCGACAAAAGACGGTCTTCTCTTATTCCGTCACAGTATTTTTTTTTCATGTAATTTTAACTGTCTCTTCTTGTAATTTTGTTTTACGAAGTGAAATCTTCGTCTCGTCTTCCGAAAACTCGCCTTCCCGGCCAAGCCACCACCATCTTCCTCTCATAAGATGCTATAAGTTTCTCGATGCTTTCTTTTAAATGTTTCTTAAACTACATCTTTCCCTGATGAGTTCCTCCCGAATATCTTATTCTTTTAGTCTGCTGCTTCTAATTTCTTCTTATCTCCTTCAAGGAGTTTCTTAAACAACATTATCATTGTAATGAGGTGATCAACACAGACTCCGTTAAGACTCTCGCTTCCATGCTATGTACATAGTAATTTTCTCATTTTACCACCAAGACAAACTACATCTTCTACCACTGAGTATAACAGGCAAATGTCTTTGTATTATTATAGTCTTGGGAAAGCGCGAAGGTCGTAGGGGTGAAACAGCGTCTTGGATATGGGAATAATTGGGTATGATGAAAGGAGAGAGGAGCGTCAATTATTTGAACTAAAAAGCCCTTCACCAGCAAGGGAAATAACATGCCCTTAAGCGTGACATCTAGCTCTGTATTAAACCTGCCCTTAAGCGTAACATCTCGCTCTGTATTAAACCTGCCCTTAAGCGTGACATCTCGCTCTGTATTAAACCTATTTCATATAAGAACATGCTATAAAATGAACTAAGTAAGAATAAAATACATTAAGATATAAAATAAATGCAGGAACTTAGCGCTTGTCCTCGGAAGATCCCATCTCTGAAAATAACTAAAAGTGATTTTCAATAAAGTTGAGTCTGCAACACACTGTCAGGATGGTGAAGGTTACAAACACACTGACAACACTGCAGTCTGCAACACACTGTCAGGATGGTGAAGGTTACAAACACACTGACAACACTGCAGTCTGCAACACACTGTCAGGATGGTGAAGGTTACAAACACACTGACAACACTGCAGTCTGCAACACACTGTCAGGATGGTGAAGGTTACAAACACACTGACAACACTGCAGTCTGCAACACACTGTCAGGATGGTGAAGGTTACAAACACACTGACAACACTGCAGTCTGCAACACACTGTCAGGATGGTGAAGGTTACAAACACACTGACAACACTGCAGTCTGCAACACACTGTGAGGATGGTGAAGGTTACAAACACACTGACAACACTGCAGTCTGCAACACACTGCCAGGATGGTGAAGGTTACAAACACACTGACAACACTGCAGAGCCTGCAACACACTGTCAGGATGGTGAAGGCTACAAACACACGGACAACACTGCAGAGCCTGCAACAAACTGTGAAGATGGTGAAGGTTACAAACACACTGACAACACTGCAGAGCCTGCAACACATTGTGAGGATGGTGATGGTTACAAACACACTGACAACACTGCAGAGCCTGCAACAAACTGTCAGGATGGTGAAGGTTACAAACACACTGACAGCACTGCAGAGTCTGCAACACACTGTGAGGATGGTGAAGATTACAAACACACTGACAGCAATGCAGAGTCTGCAACAAACTGTGAAGATGGTGAAGGTTACAAACACACTGACAGCACTGCAGAGTCTGCAACACACTGTGAGGATGGTGAAGATTACAAACACACTGACAACAATGCAGAGTCTGCAACAAACTGTGAAGATGGTGAAGGTTACAAACACACTGACAACACTGCAACACACTGTGATGATCGTAAAGGTAACACACAAGTCATCGCTCTCCACCATCGCTCTTCAATTATAATCCACAAAGCTATTTTCAGCTTTAACCTGTATTATTTTTACAATATTAATATATTTTGTTGAGGCAGCGACAGCGGCAGAAAGAACCCGGAAAAGAGGCGCCACAGACTGTTATATTCAACAACTGAGAACGTACTTTTTATAGTGTGAAAATGTTCCCCTCACGCTAAAATGTTCCCTTCACGCTACAATGTTCCCTTCACGCTAAAATGTTTCCTTCACGCTAAAATGTTCCCCTCACGCTAAAATGTTCCCTTCACGCTAAAATGTTCCCCTCACGCTAAAATGTTCCCTTCACGCTAAAATGTTCCCCTCGCGCTAAAATGTTCCCTTCACGCTAAAATGTTCCCTTCACGCTAAAATGTTCCCCTCACGCTAAAATGTTCCCCATCAAGCTAAAACGTTCCCCTCAAGTTAAAATGTTCCCCTCACGCTAAAATGTTCCCCTCACGCTGAAATGTTCCCCCTTCACGCTAAAACAGAAATAGAAAGCTTCCGTATTAAAGGAGAACGAGACTTAATAGTCCAGAGATCAGTGACCGAGCCAGCTAATACTGTTTACACTAGTGAGAGAGGGATAACTTTTCTCTAAATGATTTATTAGCTGTGAATTTACTTATTCAAACGATTAAATTTTAATTATGGAGTAATGTGAGCAAAGACTCTAAGCTTCCCTCCCGCTTGAATATTGGAAGACACCTGAACTCTGGGATAGTTTACTAGTGGGATAGTTGTTGTTGCGGTTTATAGGGCCGCTGATAGCTTACGCCATATCGAGCCCTAGTGTGATAATTTACTAGTGTGAGTGTTGTTGTTGTTGTTGGGGTTTATAGGGCCGCTGACAGTTTACGTCGTATCGAGCCGTAGTGTGAAAGTTGTTGTTGTTGTTGCGGTTTATAGGGCCGCTGACAGCTTACGCCGTATCGAGCCGTAGTGTGATAATTTACTAGTTTGATAGTTGTTGTTGTTGGGGTTTATAGGGCCGCTGACAGCTTACGCCATATCGAGCCCTAGTGTGATAGTTTATCAGCCTAGCTCAGCCTTACCTGTGACTAGTATATTAATATTTGTATGCATTGTGGTGCTGTCTAAAGCAATCGGATCAGGGCACATGCGTAGGAAATGGTAAATGGGTAGAATCATAGCAAGAAAAGGCCACGAAAAGAGAAACACGAACAAGGGAACTACCAGAACCTGGACATGTGGATTGAAGGACTAGTCGTATTGCAAACCTTTGCATTTTTTACAGTTTCCTGACGTGCTTGACCAAGTGTGGGTTCCATACTGGTGCTGCGTACTTCACTATGGGCCTGACGTATACAGTGTAGTGTCGTGAATGACATTGTTTCAGGACACGAACAGGATATGGGGATTGGAGAAAAGAAATATAAGAGGAAAAAAGGAGGAAGGATGGGAGATTCCGTGAAGACGAATACGCCAGCAGGCAGTCAAGAAGCAGGAGTACCAATAATCACGCACGCCTCTTAAACTTAGTGGAAACACAATATTCTTGTGGCCTAGAGCACGGAGAACCCGATATGTGCTAAGTGGCGATAACTTCACTAACGCTACGACCAGAACGCCACAACCCAGGCGACAACATCTGTAATGGTCGACACAAACAACGCAGACTTTCTTAGTGCTGCTGCTACCTTGTGTATAAACTCAAGAAACTATTTTTAATACGTATACATATATATATATATATATATATATATATATATATATATATATATATATATATATATATATATATATATATATATATATATATTATTTTTTTTATTATCACACTGGCCGATTCCCACCAAGGCAGGGTGGCCCGAAAAAGAAAAACTTTCACCATCATTCACTCCATCACTGTCTTGCCAGAAGGGTGCTTTACACTACAGTTTTTAAACTGCAACATTAACACCCCTCCTTCAGAGTGCAGGCACTGTACTTCCCATCTCCAGGACTCAAGTCCGGCCTGCCGGTTTCCCTGAATCCCTTCATAAATGTTACTTTGCTCACACTCCAACAGCACGTCAAGTATTAAAAACCATTTGTCTCCATTCACTCCTATCAAACACGCTCACGCATGCCTGCTGGAAGTCCAAGCCCCTCGCACACAAAACCTCCTTTACCCCCTCCCTCCAACCCTTCCTAGGCCGACCCCTACCCCGCCTTCCTTCCACTACAGACTGATACACTCTTGAAGTCATTCTGTTTCGCTCCATTCTCTCTACATGTCCGAACCACCTCAACAACCCTTCCTCAGCCCTCTGGACAACAGTTTTGGTAATCCCGCACCTCCTCCTAACTTCCAAACTACGAATTCTCTGCATTATATTCACACCACACATTGCCCTCAGACATGACATCTCCACTGCCTCCAGCCTTCTCCTCGCTGCAACATTCATCACCCACGCTTCACACCCATATAAGAGCGTTGGTAAAACTATACTCTCATACATTCCCCTCTTTGCCTCCAAGGACAAAGTTCTTTGTCTCCACAGACTCCTAAGTGCACCACTCACTCTTTTTCCCTCATCAATTCTATGATTCACCTCATCTTTCATAGACCCATCCGCTGACACGTCCACTCCCAAATATCTGAATACGTTCACCTCCTCCATACTCTCTCCTTCCAATCTGATATTCAATCTTTCATCACCTAATCTTTTTGTTATCCTCATAACCTTACTCTTTCCTGTATTCACCTTTAATTTTCTTCTTTTGCACACCCTACCAAATTCATCCACCAATCTCTGCAACTTCTCTTCAGAATCTCCCAAGAGCACAGTGTCATCAGCAAAGAGCAGCTGTGACAACTCCCACTTTGTGTGTGATTCTTTATCTTTTAACTCCACGCCTCTTGCCAAGACCCTCGCATTTACTTCTCTTACAACCCCATCTATAAATATATTAAACAACCACGGTGACATCACACATCCCTGTCTAAGGCCTACTTTTACTGGGAAAAAATTTCCCTCTTTCCTACATACTCTAACTTGAGCCTCACTATCCTCGTAAAAACTCTTCACTGCTTTCAGTAACCTACCTCCTACACCATACACTTGCAACATCTGCCACATTGCCCCCCTATCCACCCTGTCATACGCCTTTTCCAAATCCATAAATGCCACAAAGACCTCTTTAGCCTTATCTAAATACTGTTCACTTATATGTTTCACTGTAAACACCTGGTCCACACACCCCCTACCTTTCCTAAAGCCTCCTTGTTCATCTGCTATCCTATTCTCAGTCTTACTCTTAATTCTTTCAATTATAACTCTACCATACACTTTACCAGGTACACTCAACAGACTTATCCCCCTATAATTTTTGCACTCTCTTTTATCCCCTTTGCCTTTATACAAAGGAACTATGCATGCTCTCTGCCAATCCCTAGGTACCTTACCCTCTTCCATACATTTATTAAATAATTGCACCAACCACTCCAAAACTATGTCCCCACCTGCTTTTAACATTTCTATCTTTATCCCATCAATCCCGGCTGCCTTACCCCCTTTCATTTTACCTACTGCCTCACGAACTTCCCCCACACTCACAACTGGCTCTTCCTCACTCCTACAAGATGTTATTCCTCCTTGCCCTATACACGAAATCACAGCTTCCCTATCTTCTTCAACATTTAACAATTCCTCAAAATATTCCCTCCATCTTCCCAATACCTCTAACTCTCCATTTAATAACTCTCCTCTCCTATTTTTAACTGACAAATCCATTTGTTCTCTAGGCTTTCTTAACTTGTTAATCTCACTCCAAAACTTTTTCTTATTTTCAACAAAATTTGTTGATAACATCTCACCCACTCTCTCATTTGCTCTCTTTTTACATTGCTTCACCACTCTCTTAACTTCTCTCTTTTTCTCCATATACTCTTCCCTCCTTGCATCACTTCTACTTTGTAAAAACTTCTCATATGCTAACTTTTTCTCCCTTACTACTCTCTTTACATCATCATTCCACCAATCGCTCCTCTTCCCTCCTGCACCCACTTTCCTGTAACCACAAACTTCTGCTGAACACTCTAACACTACATTTTTAAACCTACCCCATACCTCTTCGACCCCATTGCCTATGCTCTCATTAGCCCATCTATCCTCCAATAGCTGTTTATATCTTACCCTAACTGCCTCCTCTTTTAGTTTATAAACCTTCACCTCTCTCTTCCCTGATGCTTCTATTCTCCTTGTATCCCATCTACCTTTTACTCTCAGTGTAGCTACAACTAGAAAGTGATCTGATATATCTGTGGCCCCTCTATAAACATGTACATCCTGAAGTCTACTCAACAGTCTTTTATCTACCAATACATAATCCAACAAACTACTGTCATTTCGCCCTACATCATATCGTGTATACTTATTTATCCTCTTTTTCTTAAAATATGTATTACCTATAACTAAACCCCTTTCTATACAAAGTTCAATCAAAGGGCTCCCATTATCATTTACACCTGGCACCCCAAACTTACCTACCACACCCTCTCTAAAAGTTTCTCCTACTTTAGCATTCAAGTCCCCTACCACAATTACTCTCTCACTTGGTTCAAAGGCTCCTATACATTCACTTAACATATATATATATATATATATATATATATATATATATATATATATATATATATATATCTTTCAACACACCGGCCGCATCCCACAGAGGCGGGGTGGCCCAAAAGGAAAAACAAAAGTTTCTCCTTTCACATTTAGTAATATATACAGGAGAAGGGGTTACTAGCCCCTTGCTCCCGGCATTTTAGTCGCCTCTTACGACACGCATGGCTTATGGAGGAAGAATTCTGTTCCACTTCCCCATGGAGGTAAGAGGAAATAAACAAGAACAAGAACTAGAAAGAAAATAGAAGAAAACCCCGAGGGGTATGCATATATATGCTTGTGCAAGAATGGTATACAATACCGACAAGATGAAATTAAGACACATGTGCAACATCTGGGTATCTTTATTGTAGACGTTTCACCATCCAGTGGCTTTATCAATACAAATTCCAGGACATAACTTGAAGACAGGAGAACTATGTACAGAAGATGAGGTAATCAGTCCCTCAACCTAGCAGTAGGTGCGAAGAGCACCGTAGTCGTGGAGATTCTGAAGCAGAAGCAAGGCGCCTGACGCTTATATAGTAGCGTCAGGTGGAAATGGGACGGGTAGCAGACGAGGGCATAGTCACTGGTAGGCGGAATTCCCCAGTGGAAGTAGGTCCTACCCAAAGAGATGGGTTAGTTGTAGTAGTAGTTGTCGTAGTCGTGAAGGTTATGTACATGTCCTCAGAATCAAGATTCCACGATGTTGCAGTGTCTGACAAGTTGTGCAAGAATGGTATACAATACCGACAAGATGAAATTAAGACGCATGTGCAACATCTGGGTATCTTTATTGTAGACGTTTCGCCATCCAGTGGATTTATCAATACAAATTCATCTATGAACTCTGGACTACAAATACGTAAAGCTCTCAAAAACATTGATGAGAAAACAGATAGTTTAACTTTATCTTGATGGGAAGAATAATAATGTACACTATTATTCTTCCCATCAAGATAAAGTTACTGTCTGTTTTCTCATCAATGTTTTTGAGAGCTTTACGTATCTGTAGTCCCGAGTTCATAGATGAAGAAATATCCAAAATTTATGAAATAGCCATTGATCTGAAATACCCGAGAAATGTAATTGATAAATCATTTAAAATTGCTAGAAACACTTTTTACGACCCAAAAAGGGACAACCAACCTTATTCAACTAAAAATATGTTGGTTCTCCCTTACCATGAAAACTTGGTTGATATGCCTTGTGTTCTTGCTCAGTTGTTGCATGTGACACTTTTGTCCTTGCTCAGTTGTTGCATGGAATACTTGTGTTCTTGCTCCCTAGTTGTATGCAATACTTGTCCTTGTTCAACTTACATGCAACAATATATATATATATATATATATATATATATATATATATATATATATATATATATATATATATATATATATATATATATATATATATATATATATAATGTTGCATGTAAAGTTGAACAAGGATAAGTATTGAATACAACAAGGGAGCAAGAACACAAGTATTCCATGCAACAACTGAGCAAGGACAAAAGTGTCACATGCAACAACTGAGCAAGAACACAAGTACTGCATGCAACAAGGGAGCAAGAACACAAGTGTTACATGCAACAAGGGAACAAGCAACATATCTCACCTTCTCATTGATTACCGCACGACGCAAACTGCAGCATTTTCGTAATAAATGTTCGGAGCACTTCCATAACGTCTTTCCAGTGTGATATTAATGATGTGAGAATCATTGACAGTGGACGGGACGGTGCCAGAATATATTTACAAATCCTCTGAGGTTGAATTTTTTATGCCTTGTATTAAGAATTCTTTCCTGCAAGCCCCTTTACCGGGGGTGCATTTTCTCACTGATTTATGCGGTGAAGAGGATCCCAGAAGGGGGCCGAAATATACAGATCAATTAATCTCCTGAGTTTCTGTCTCCATGTGAGTTATCACTGAGCGTTGACACGTGCTCCTTACACTTTAGTTATTTATATACGAATAATTTCTCAATGTCTGTAGTGAGCGGAAGAACGCAGTGTGTCCATTTCGCGATCAGCGGACGGAGGATCGAGCCTCCATGACTCCTTGCGTTGAAAGTTCGGTATAGATTGTGCGCTCTTTACGTTCACATTGGCTGTATTTGTCCGTCGATTCATATACGTATTAATTAAGATAAAGCTTCAAATTGAGAAGCGTATCTGATGCGATTAACAAACGAAGGTTCGAGCCTTTATCATATATGTAGGGTTCCAATTCAATTTAGCATAAGATAAGTATCTGGAGAAAAGAGAGGCCAGTGTTCATGACTCGTTACCCGCGAGAAACCACACACACACACACACACACACACACACACACACACACACACACACACACACGGAAGGAATAGACTCTGAGGTGTCCCTGTTTGCAGATGACGTGAAGTTGATGAGAAGAATTCACTCGATCGAAGACCAGGCAGAACTACAAAGGGATCTGGACAGGCAGCAGACCTGGTCCAGCAATTGGCTCCTGGAGTTCAATCCCACCAAGTGCAAAGTCATGAAGATTGGGGAAGGGCAAAGAAGGTCAGAGACTACAAACCTCACTCAAGGAAAAAGATCTTGGGGTGAGTATAACACCAGGCACATCTCCTGAAGCGCACATCAACCAAATAACTGCTGCAGCATATGGGCGCCTAGCAAACCTCAGAACAGCATTCCGACATCTTAATAAGGAATCGTTCAGGACCCTGTACACCGTGTACGTTAGGCCCATACTGGAGTATGCGGCACCAGTTTGGAACCCACACCTAGCCAAGCACGTAAAGATACTAGAGAAAGTGCAAATGTTTGCAACAAGAGTAGTCCCAGAGCTAAGAGGTGTGTCCTACGAGGAGAGGTTAAGGGAAATCAACCTGACGACACTGGAGGACAGGAGAGATAGGGGGGACATGATAACGACATACAAAATACTGAGAGGAATTGACAAGGTGGACAAAGACAGGATGTTCCAGAGATTGGACACAGTAACAATGGGACACAGTTGAAAGTTGAAGACACAGATGAATCACAGGGATGTTAGGAAGTATTTCTTCAGCCACAGAGTAGTCGTTAAGTGGAATAGTTTGGGAAGCGATGTAGTGGAGGCAGGATCCATACATAGCTTTAAGCAGAGGTATGATAAAGCTCACGGTTCAGGGAGAGTGACCTAGTAGCGATCAGTGAAGAGGCGGGGCCAGGAGCTCGGACTCGACCCCCGCAACCTCAACTAGGTGAGTACACACACACACGCGCACACACACACACACACACACACACACACACACACACACACACACACACACACACACACACACACACACACACACACACACACACACACACACACACACACACACACACACACACACACACACACACACACACACACACAGACACAGAAGTACAAAGGTTTGCAACAAGGCTAGTCCCAGAGCTCAGGGGAATGTCGTACGAGGAAAGGTCGAGGGAAATCGGACTGACGACACTGGAGGACAGAAGGGTCAGGGGAGACATGATAACGACATACAAGATACTGCGGGCAATAGACACGGTGGACAGAGAAAGGATGTTCCAGAGAGGGGACACAGAAACAAGGGGTCACAACTGGAAGCTGAAGACTCAGACGTGTCACAGGGACGTTAGGAAGTATTTCTTCAGTCATAGAGTCGTCAGGAAGTGGAATAGCCTAGCAAGTGAAGTAGTGGAGGCAGGAACCATACATAGCTTTAAGAAGAGGTATGACAAAGCTCAGGAAGCAGAGAGGGAGAGGACCTAGTAGCGATCAGTGAAGAGGCGGGGCCAGGAGCTGAGTATCGACCCCTGCAACCACAATTAGGTGAGTACAGACACACACACACACACACACACACACACACACACACACACACACACACACACACACACACACACACACACACACACACACACACACACTCACACACACACACACACACAGACACACACACACACACACACACACACACACACACACACACACACACACACACACACACACACACACACACATAACACACACACATAACACACACACACACACACACACACACACACACACACACACATACACACACACACACACACACACACACACACACACACACACACACACACACACACACACACACACACACACACACACACACACACACACACACAGCAGTCTTGTTATGCATCAACAGCATCAAAGAGAATTCCATTACGTGCAGTCATGGGCAGGGCAGCGGAGACATGAAGAAGAAAAGTTCACGTGTACAACATCTCGTCACAGAAGTCTTCAAGTAACTGTTTAGTGAGTACAAAAAATAATTCATAAATCTTCATTTCCCTTAGAGGAAAGCAAGACAAACATCATTTCACACAAATTCTCTTAAAATAAATGTTTCTCCAACACTAAAACAACACAGTGTTGAAAACTTACACAATCCTTATTTCGACTGTCACACCTACCTCTTTTTTTTTACACTAATGAATTTACAAGGTCAGCGAAGTTATCCATGTTTTTTAAACTAATGAGTTTAAAAGTAAACAATGCTATCCCACTTCAGCTTATTTCTGAACTCATCTTCATCTACAACCAGAGTACTCGGCTTTAACCAGAGTACTCGGCTTCAACCAGAGTACTCGGCTTCAACCAGAGTACTCGGCTTTAACCAGAGTACTCGGCTTCAACCAGAGTACTCGGCTTCAACCAGAGTACTCGGCTTTAACCAGAGTACTCGGTTTTAAGCAGAGTACTCGGCTTCAACCAGAATACTCGGCTTTAACCAGAGTACTAGGTTTTAACCAGAGTACTCGGCTTTAACCAGAGTACTCGGCTTTAACCAGAGTACTCAGCTTCAACCGGAGAACTCAGCTTCAACCGGAGAACTCAGCTTCAACCGGAGTACTCGGCTTCAACCAAAGTACTCAGTTTCATCTTACAATTATCGAGGTCTTCAATCCCTTCTATTTCGTGGTGCTCACAGATAATGGCTTACCTTCACCTCATAAATTTTCTCTACCACCGCTCTCTTCTATCCACTTAGTTGGACACTGATTTAAAGTTTTCTTGCTCCGTGTGTGTGTATGTGCTCACCTGTTTGTAGTTTGCAGGGGTCGATTCACAGCTCCTGACCCCGCTTCTTCGCTAGTCACTACTAGGTCCACTTTGTCCCTGCTCCAAGAGTCTTATCGTACCTCATCTTACAGCTATGTATGGATTCTGTGTGTGTGTGTGTGTGTGTGTGTGTGTGTGTGTGTGTGTGTGTGTGTGTGTGAGAGAGAGAGAGAGAGAGAGAGAGAGAGAGAGAGAGAGAGAGAGAGAGAGAGAGAGAGAGAGAGAGAGAGAGAGAGAGAGAGAGACCATTACTCTTTGGCATTTATCTCTCTTCTTCTCTCCCTCGACACATTTGTCATTCTTTCAATTTCGCCTTCAAACTGAGAACAATTTCTAAACGTCCTCAAACTAAATATCAAATAAATTCTCCAGCATGCAGGGTTCCTCACTCCGTCTCTGTGGCTGACCGCAGCCAGCAGACCTGACGGCCAGCCGGCCCGTGATCCAGCCGGCCCGTGGTCCAGCCGGCCACTGTATTGACTGCCAGAAGATGACCTCTGCTAAATTTAGCCTCGTCCACGCATTTTGTACGTGTTTGATAAATTCACTTTGTAAGTTGTCTTCGAATAATCTTCTTTCGACTATTTAAGAATAATTCTGAGTTGAGGAAAGCGTGATAAGCAAGACCTTACTGTGACAACCTTTCCCCACTGTGAACAACTCTTACATGGAGCGACACGTCGGTACAATAAAAGTTGGCTCTACACACATACACACACACCCCTGTCTTTTATTTTCTGAAGAACTGAGACACTTATGCAACATATGGGAATCTTTATTAAAGTAACGTTTCGCCACACAGTGGCTTCATCAGTCCAATACATAGCAGAAATGGGTAAGGACATGAGCCACTGTGTGGGGAAACGTTTCTTCAATAAAGATTCCCATATGTTACATAAGTGTCTCAATTCTTCAACTTGCCGGTTTTCAAAACCATTCATCACATCTGTCAGACACTGCAACATCATGGGATCTTGGTACAAAGACTTCTTCAACGCTTGTCCAATCTTTGGACGAAGACCTACTTACAATAGTGGAAGGTCCCACAATGATCCCGCCTCCTCCTGCTTCGACTCACCTAACTGCAGTATATAAGCCACCTCTCTGGCCCTATGCTGTACTTCCCACAAGAGTGATGGACTGAACACATCGATTCCAGGCTGAGGGACTGATTACCTCAATCTCCTTACCCATTTCTACTTTGTATTGGACTGATGAAGCCACTGTGTGGCGAAACGTTTCTTCAGTAAAGATTCCCATGTGTTGCATAAGTGTCTCAATTCTTCAACTTGTCGGTTTTCAAAACCATTCATCACTTTTATTTTTTGTAGGTAGTTATGCATTTGTATGTAGATTTATTCTGATAATTATTCACGTTAAGCGCTAAACCCGTGTGGATCATTAAACATGGTAATCAATGACTTCCGGTGACCTTCCCTGGGTCTTTAAACTTCAAGGTAGGTTATCAATGACTTCAAGATGTCAAAAGATAAACATCCCTTTTCTTAATCTTGTCGTTCGGAAGTGCATTTTCGAGAAAGAAAAAACAAATCCTGAAACCTTCCAGATTTCACATTACATGAAAAAACTTTTCCCGCGTTATTTCCGAGGTTTAAGTTGTTTTTAAGCTTGACTCGTTACTGGTGAAGAAATAATATATAAGAAAATAATTAGCAGGGTGCAACAACTATAGTTACACACAGATAACTGTAAGTCTGTCAAGAACAGAAAACCACAATACCGTGACTGGAACAATAAACAAATAACCCGCACATAGGAGAGAGAGAAGCTTACCACGACGTTTCGGTCCAACTTGAAGCATTTACAAATTTATTACAGAACGCTGCGCTACAAAACACTGAGTTACATAACGCTACACAAGCACCCACACGTCTCCATGCTCTGTCCTAAAAAAAAATAAACTTAAAGCTCCTCGGTAATTTAGTTCAGTCTCTGCCACGAAGCTTGAGTTAGTCTTATACCAAACTTTGGCACAGATTGCTGAAGCCTGGGAAAACAGGCGTCCTGAATCTGATGCCGGTAATGGATTTTGATCAAATAAACTGGAGATGCTGCTGCTTCCCTTAATTTTTAAAGGGGTGGAGGGGTAACCAGCGGAAGGCCTTGGTCAGATGACCAAAAGCTCCAGCTGTGGGGTCACCATATGACTAAGACCCGCGCCAAGAGACACTTATTACATTTCCTGACAAAGACAAACCTTACTTAACCTAACCTACCTCCGACTCCCCAGGCACTGCGTGATCCATACGAGTTTACCGCTTCCCCATGCATACTAACTGTAACAACTGGAAAAACAGACATAAACAGCCTGATCTTAAATAAACAAAGAACAGTTTCACTGTATTGTATTTCATGAAGCATTAAACCCGCGTGGGTCATTCAGACCAAGTGGTGTAGTACACAAATCGAAACGTCGTCATAAGTTTCGGTCTCCTATGTGAGGGTTATTTGTGTATTGTTCCAGTCACGGTATTGTGCCTTTTTGTGTTTTTTATGTGGTGTAGACTCGATCTACCGTCCGTTAAGTACGGAACGATCTTGATCAGTCTGCCTACTTGATCGCCCTATTACACACTGATGCTAAAACACTATTTTGGATGGAACTAAATTAAAGGTTTCACTTCTACAAAACGTGATTATAAAAGGCATTCAGCAGCAAGAAAACTTTCGGTATAGCTTCGCTGAGTATATATACCCCGCTGTGTCCTCTAGTATATAAAGTTGAAAGCCTTGAATGTTTTTACACACAGACATTCAAGCATACTTTAATTCCCCCCCCCCCAACAAAAAAAAAAAACTCTTGTGTACATGTACCTCTAGTTAAACAAATATACATATTCATCTCTCAGTGTATATACCTTGTTATTCCAGGATACAGAGTATGCGTTAGTCTGTCAAGTCTAGAAGTTTGGGAAGATCGTAGTTGTGGGCTACTGTGCATACAGTAGCTGCCAGCAGCAGTGGTCTTTATAGCCCTGTCAGTATTAACTATATGTCTTGTGTTAGGGATACGTCTTTTCTCCTCTCCTCTTCCTCCTCCTACTCCTACTGACATTATGGCCGAGGTCCCTCCACAGGATATTATTTCGGTGATGAGCTCTTTCATGTGTTTCATGAGGCAGTAATGGATGCGCTTTGAGGCAGGAGCGAGATGGTAAAAGATGCCACTGAGGACAAGGAGTGGTAGAGGCTCGAACCTTCTTCCGCTAATCACCAGATACATACGCTACCTACCAACTTGTAATAATGTTCGTAGAATTACCGACAATATATTAGGTAAAAGGACACAAGTACAACTAATGCGACATTTTATTGTAGCAACGTTTCGATCTCCAGGAACTTTGTCAAGCCGTTACGTCTTGACAAAGTTCCTGGAGAGTGAAACATTGCCACAATAAAATGTTGTACTAGTTGCACTTGTGTCCCTTTACCTAACCTACCAACTTGTTCCTGCCTGAAATGTCCAAGAGCTGAGCTGTTTCCTGTTTTGTGTGTAAAATCTTCAATTGGTCTTCATACAACCTTGATTATCTTAAAAAAGTCTTCATACAACCCTGATAATCTTAATTAAACAGTGTGTCCTATTTACCCGATAATTGTGATATTTTTTAACAACACATCTGCCGTCTCTCACCAAGGTAAGGTGTGCTAGGGAAAGAAAACACATTCACCATCACTCATGCCCTAGCTGCCATTCCAGCTGAACATGATCATTACAATTCCAATGATCTTCTGCGCTGCATTTAAGAGATTTTATGACAAACTTGATTTTCCGTTCAGTTCTCCTGACACAATCTCCTTCACTCAGGAGAACACTGACAATCACAAGTACATTTTTCTTTATAATCCTCTAGATGTGGTCATCAAAGGCAAAGTGATGAAGCATACCATGGGCGGGGTTAGAACCAGCGATTAGTCTCTCTGATCGCGGGTTCTAACCCCGCCCGTGGTATGGTTTGTTTGCAATCGTGTCATTACGATTTCGTGAGTCAAAGTGAAGAAGGTTCTGCAGACATTCTTACCACTGTCTCGCGTCCAAGTTAACTACTAAGAACTTGTGAATTACACCAGGTCTCAGCTGAACTATGGATCATCACGACCCCAATTCAGTCATGATTAGATTTTTCCCTGGAATGCAAGAAAGCTTAGCCTATTATTATTACTACTGGTATAGAAAGACACAAAAACCCACACTAGGACATATTTATTAGAAAACGTTTCGATCCTTGGACCTTGATCACTTCTAACCAGTGAAGTCATCAAGGTCGAAGGACCGAAACGTTTTTTTAATAAATATGTCCTAGTGTTTGCTTATGCGTCTTTCTAAGCCGTTATTATTCTTATTATTACTATTATAATTACGGGTTATTCAGCGCAAGGAGGTTCGATACTCCGTCCGCTAACTGTGAGAGGGACACGCTACTCTTGCAACCAGCCAGGCTAAAAAAAAAATACATGAACATTTGTTCATAGGCTGCAACATAGTTTAATTCAATCAGGTAGCAGGAAGTGTTTGGTCGTAGTGTAGTGAACTTGGAGAACTATGGTGTTAAAAAAGATGCAGTCTAGATAAGGCTACCTAGTGATTCCCTGAATCATCGCCCTCGCGGCCTGACCTCAGACCAAGTCACCTGGTTGATAGCCTGGTCAGTGAACCAACTAGCAATTTAATAGCACGGCCAGTCAGTCTAGTAGTTTTACGTACACGCCCTCCAACCTAAGGACGGCAAGTGTAAGGAAATACTGGAACCTTAGTCACTTGTCATTCTTATGAAAGGAAACAACGTCATGTGTAGCAAACAAAGTTCCGCTTCCCTCTGCTTCAAGAAACTGAGCTTGTGACTCGGCTAAAGCCCTGCCCGCCTTTTATAAACACGTCTCTTAAAATTTGCTTAAAAAACACATAAGTTTGGGGGGTTGTTAGGCACTCAAGGAGCGTCAGTCAGGATTACTTAAGAGCGCCGGACCATCACGCAACACCGTCTTAAGATGGGTTGCCGCATCTTAAGGCAGGTGGCCGCTAAGTGTATGTGTGCTGCCTGGGGATTTGTAGGTAGCTTATCCTGCCACGGTTTTAAGCTTATAACAGGTCTGTCAGCGTGGGCTTGACCACCATCTGTGTACTCTGCTACAGATTTAGCTTAGGTCATTCAGCACAAGAAGTGGTGGAGGCTCGAACCTCCGTCCCTGTGCGTCATTCAGAGCAAGTTCTTCAGGCTCAATCCTTCGGCTGCTAAATACCAGACAGGCTTAATTGTGGTCATCCAGACGTGCGGTGCAGAGCTACAGAACTACCGAACTATTATATTTGCCTTGCATGGGCCAGGTGTACTGTTGTTTTCCTCTTCTTAACTATTAGATGTAGCTATTACAAACTGGTCAGCGATTGAATTTCCAGATAGACGGAAAATAATACACAAAGTAGAATTTACATATATATATATATATATATATATATATATATATATATATATATATATATATATATATATATATATATATATATATATATATATATATATATATATATATATATATATTTCGGCCTCAATCAGAGACCTTCATTA
>NC_091339.1:24747432-24842432 GCF_038502225.1 Cherax quadricarinatus
AAGTGTTTCTTTAGTCACAGAGTTGTCAGGAAGTGGAATAGTCTGGCAAGTAACGTAGCGGAGGCACGAACCATACATAGTTAAAGACGAGGTTTGATAAAGCTCATAGAGCGGGAGAGTGAGGACCTAGTAGCGATCAGTGAAGAGGCGGGGTCAGGAGCTATTACTCGACCCCTGCAACCACAAATAGGTGAGTACAAATAGGTGAGTACACTCACCTCCATATCTGTGTAAACTTTCCACCAGTATAAACTTTAAATCACACTAGGATCTTCGCCTGAATCGCTTACCATTTGCACTAAACATTTTTGCATCAATAATGAACTACATTTTGACGTTCGCTGTGTAGTAAATAATACTGTCACTAATCTTAATTTTTCTTTTATATTTACTGATTTACTGCTCTAATATTATTGACCAGTCATAAAAATTTCATTTTCAGATTAATCCCGTGAGATCAGAGTCCTAAACTAAATGAAAATATATTTTTTAATGAGATTATATTGTATATATAACCTTAATTTTGAAAAATTTGGAGAGAGAGAGAGAGAGAGAGAGAGAGAGAGAGAGAGAGAGAGAGAGAGAGAGAGAGAGAGAGAGAGAGAGAGAGAGAGAGAGAGAGAGAGAGAGAGAGATTAACTATCATTTCGTAAGAATGTAAGATAAGGCAGTTACTTACCTTTCGAAGAACTCAGATTATTGTTCTTATAGCCAGCTTTATGAGTACTGTCCACTGCTTGAATCACTGATTAAATAATTTCCTTTCTAATCCTAATCACCTGGTTGTTATGCTGCCATACGACCCACAATATAAATACCTAATCGTAAATCACTGATATTAAAGAAAACAAGACTTTAATTATAAAAAAATCCAAGAATTAGTAATTTCTGACTGATATTTTTATTTAATAGAACGGACATTGGCCTACTCTTTACACAACTCTCATGCCATAGCATACAGAGGGATAATACTGATTATTTTCACCAAGAACTAACCGAAGGTATTTGGGTTATGGGCTGATGGGGTTATGATTGGTGAGACTAAGATTAACTCACTGAAGGATGTTTTAAAAGACTCCCAAAACAGTCTTTGTGCGAATAAATATCCATTACCATTTCAGTGAGGAGGTGAACAATCAAGTTCACTTTCCATCGCCTCCGTCCCTGGTCTCGCTCATTCTTAAATATGAATACGTACTTCCCTCTTCTCCAAACTTACTAGTCCCCAAATCCACTGATTACTAACCCAGATGATTTACCATTCATTCTCACGGTATTTTCCGAATTCCGCTATCTTGGCAATAGAATACAGAAAGTGCTACAGTGTATGCTCACCAGGTGGACACCTGAAGCCCGTCTCAAGATCACTCGCACTCACTGCTGCGATCTTCATCACATCACTCACCTGCAGAAAAAAATACAAATATATGTACTGCATGATTAAAGGACTGTTAACTTCATAAATATAAACATACACACGAGGATATTATCAAAAATATACTCCACTATTATATTCTCACATATATTAGACACCTACTTAGGTATATATGTCTGCAAGGAATAACCAGTCGAAAATCATGCAAGAGAGACATTCGTCATGAACGATCAGTCAATCAATGAATAAACTTTCCCTGTGCAATAGTGATCCTTACAAAAATGATCACAGTAAATTGGACCTGAACATGCAAAGGCACTGCATAATCAAGGGACCAAACTTTACTACTCTCAATGATTCAAAGAAAACTTTTGATGACCGGACTTCGCGTTACTTCTTTAAATTGATAGAGCTCGGGAAATACAGGAAGGCAGATAGAGCTTGTACTATTTTCAGTTCTGATAGACTCTACTTCACCAGTTTTGTTTTTCATTGGAATCTCTAAATATGCTTTTGGAATATGAATATGTATAAGTAAGGTGCAGAGTTTCAGCCTAAGAAGAGGGGAGAAGAATAAGAGAATTTGGAAAAGAGAAAGAACGAGGAGCGAAGGAGAAGAAGGGGGTTTAAGAGGAAGAGTAGGAAATGGAAACGTGGAGGAAGTGGGATGGGGTGGGAGGAGGGGTGAAGGTGGCGAAGAAGATGGAGGGGTTGAAGGAGGGGTGAGGTGTGGATGAAGGATGGAGGAGGGAATAAAGGGTGAAGGAAGGCGTGGAGCAGGAATTTAAGAAGAGGTTGATGGAGGAAGGAGAGTAGAGGACAGGGGTTAGAGGAGGGGATGAGGGAGGGGGTAGAGGAGGGGATGAGGGAGGGGGTAGAGGAAGGGTTGAAGGAAGAGGTAGAGGAGGAGCTGAAGGAAGGGTGGTAGAGAAGGGGTTGAAGGAAAAAGGGTAGAGGAGGGGTTGAAGGAAGAGGGGAAGAGAAGGGGTTCAAGGAAGAGGGGTAGAGAAGGGGTTGAAGGAAGGGGGTAGAGGAGAGGTTGAAGGAAACGGGGTAGAGGAGGGGTTGAATGACGGGGGTAGAGAAGGGGGTTGAAGAAAGAGGGGAAGAGGAGGGGTTGAAGGAAGGGGAGGTGAATATGGATCTGACAGAGGATCAAGTTCCTACTTAACGGGTCTGAAGACATTAGATCAAAGGCTGGTCTCTGCCTACACCAAAAAATAATCCTCCAATTACACGGACCAAGACCCTGAAATAATTCCTCGCGTAGACGAGGAAGGGAAGGAAGAAAAAGGCACAGAAGATTCCCCTCTTTCATTCCAATTTTCCTTTTGTGGATTAAATGTTAAAGATGTTTTACCTTGAGAAATGAAGGACGTTGTCTTCCAGAAACCTGTTTTTTTTTTTTTTTTTTTTTTTTACCAGAGGCTGACGTCTCAAATTTCCCCTCAGATTTCATTTCTGAATAAATTTCAAGAAGAGAATTAAATCAATAAAAGTTATTTTTTTTTAATATAGCGAATTTTTTTGGTGCTCTATCATAAAAAAAAGATTTCAAAATGAATTAGATTTTTGCTAACTGGTTTAGTCAAAAAGAATAAAGTAATTTTCAGTGTTGAAACGCAACATTTTCCTGGAAATTTGTGGATAAAAAAAAAGCTCAAATATATTATAAAGCAGAGGCAGTGGTGAAGTAAAGATGGCATCATTAGTCCGTCAGGCTTGAGGAATCATTTTGAGGTGGTCAGTCCCTCAGCTGAGAACTTCCTAAGGCCAAGTGACTGACCACTTGAAAAGTACTACAAGGCTGACTGACGCATTGGTTACGTCATATTTATATTATAAAGCCTTGACTTATGAATCAAGTAAGATTGCCTCATAAATTAACAGGCAGAAACATAAAAAAACACTTGACCTTTCGCAACAAACCCGTCATTCTTGGAGAGAAAACTTTATACAACGTTTCGGTACGTACTGGACCTTTATCATATTACGAGTGACTTAATGTCCTAGGATGGCCCGAAAATTCGTCTACAGATCCCTCATGTAAACTGTGGATTAGTTGTGAATTGTTGCATCCAGGGTATTAGGATAATTACCCTCTTACTGGCAGCCCATGTGTCTTGGGCTGCCAATGATACCCTCTGCCTTGCCTCAGAGAATTTCTCCTCCTATCTCTTGCTGTCTTGCAACACTACATAGCTCCAGACGACGCACGAGAGTGCGAAGGATCTAGAGCTAAAGATTTGCATCCCCATGTGGCCTGTTCTGCATTCCTAAGACCGCCTCTTTGTGATTGTATTGCATATAGTATATATATATATATATATATATATATATATATATATATATATATGTGTGTGTGTGTGTGTGTGTGTGTGTGTGTGTGTGTGTGTGTGTGTGTGTGTGTGTGTGTGTGTGTGTGTGTGTGTGTGTGTGTGTGTGTGTGTGTATGTGTGTGTGTGTGTGTGTGTGTGTGTGTGTGTATACAAACAGGCTGTAATACTGCAATGTATGAACAAATAGCACAACACATTTTAAAATTAGGCTTTATATATGTAGATTGTTAAAATGAAAACTTGTGATTATATATATATTTTACGTACAAATGTAACGTCATGCAAACTTTTGTTTGTGTTCAAATATCGATGCAGTACTGCGATGGGTGATAATCACTGGCTGCATCAGCTGTTGGATCAGCTATTACATCAGCTGTAATATCAGCTGTTACATCAGCTGCTGTATCAGCTGATACATAACCTGTTACATCACCTGTTGTATCAGCTGTTACAACAGCTGATACAGCAGCATAGACTGGTTTACTCTCAACAGCTGTTGACAGTAAACCAGTCTTCGCTTTTCAGAACGATACAATTCTGAGCATAAGGGAAAAAAATAAAAAAATAAAACTGTACAGTTTTATCTATGTGCTGCACAGCCCTTGTGAGAGAAAAAAAAAACTCACATTTTTCAATTTGCAAATTAAAAATATTAAAGTTTCTCCAGCTAGCATAAATACTGTGGTAACAGTGTTGGATCGTTTCCAAGGCTAAATCAATTGGGTAAGCTAAATTCACTGTTTAAATACTCCCTAATTAATAAGCTCTGGTATATTTAATCCACAATTATAAATAACAAATTTTCCATAAAAACACAAAACAAAATTACTCTGGCAACCATGAAAAAGATAAAATACACAATACATAATTGTGGTTAACTTTTGAGTTACAATGGACTGAAACTTGAGAAAGGCCCACAATCTCTCTATAATATTTTTATAAAGGAACTAGAGTAAAGTATATGAAAGGTACACCAGATAACAAAGCACGGAAATCTCTGGAGTCGATTTTCAAATTCTCGATTGAAGAAGTAAAGGCACAATACCGTGACTAGAATAATACACAAATAAATCGCACATAGGAGAGAGAAGCTTATAACGACGTTTCGGTCTGACCGAAACGTCGTCGTAAGACTCTCTCTTACGTGCGGGTTATCTGTTCATTGTTTAGATTAAAACGTGAACCAACAAAGGAGGCCTCGTCAGGGACCGAGTAGCCGGGGCGATGATGACTGTCAGAAGCATCACAGGTCGAGTAGCCGGGGTGATGATGACTGTCAGAAGCATCACAGGTCGAGTAGCCGGGGCGATGATGACTGTCAGAAGCATCACAGGTCGAGTAGCCGGGGCGATGATGACTGTCAGAAGCATCACAGGTCGAGTAGCCGGGATGATGATGACTGTCAGAAGCATCACAGGTCGAGTAGCCGGGGTGATGATGACTGTCAGAAGCACCACAGGTCGAGTAGCCGGGACGATGATGACTGTTAGAAGCACCACAGGTCGAGTAGCCGGGATGATGATGACTGTCAGAAGCATCACAGGTCGAGTAGCCGGGATGATGATGACTGTCAGAAGCACCACAGGTCGAGTAGCCGGGACGATGATGACTGTCAGAAGCACCACAGGTCGAGTAGCCGGGACGATGATGACTGTTAGAAGCACCACAGGTCGAGTAGCCGGGACGATGATGACTGTCAGAAGCACCACAGGTCGAGTAGCCGGGACGATGATGACTGTCAGAAGCACCACAGGTCGAGTAGCCGGGACGATGATGACTGTCAGAAGCACCACAGGTCGAGTAGCCGGGGCGATGATGACTGTTAGAAGCACCACAGGTCGAGTAGCCGGGACGATGATAACTGTCAGAAGCACCACAGGTCGAGTAGCCGGGGCGATGATGACTGTTAGAAGCACCACAGGTCGAGTAGCCGGGACGATGATGACTGTCAGAAGCCTCTCAGGTTAAGGTTCCACACGTGTATGCGTCATGATTATGTTGAAAAATTGTATAAAATACCAACAAGTTGACGATTAAGACACATGTACAACAGTTAGTTATCTTTACTACTGAAACGTTTCGCCTACACGGTAGGCTTCTTCAGTCAAATACAGAGGCAGCAGGTGTAGTAGTGAAATGAAGATGATGTAATCAGTCTACCAACCCTGGTTGCTGGACTGTTTACATCACCTTCATTTCACTACTACCGTATTTGACTGAAGAAGCCTACTGTGTAGGTGAACCGTTTCTAACTGTTGCATAAGAGTGTTAATCATCAACGAGTCATGGTAATTACCGAAAGTGTGTGTGGCCACCTCCGTGAAACAATCATGTCTGAAAAAAAAAATAAACCAGTCTATCAAATACACAAGAGACGAGCACGCAGGAAACGCCCTTGACCAACCAGTGGATACAAAGGAAGGCGAAGAGAAAAATGCAATTGCTATGTCTCAGTGTGGGGGTGGGGTGGAGGGAAGGGGGGACGAGGAAAGGGGGGGACGAGGAAAGGGGGAAGGGAGGGGTGGAGGTGGAAATTGAGAAGGGGGGAGGAGGGGGGGTGAGGGAGAGTAAAATATTTCATTGCTGAGTGAGCTCAAGAAAGACTCGGTGACAAGGGAATGAATTGGGGAGGACGGAAAGAGAGGGATGAAGGATGGAAGGAAGATGGAAGAGGGAGGGAGGAGGGAGGGAAAGAAAGAGAGATGAGAAAAGGGAGAGGAAGAGGATATGTAATACAGGATAAGGACAGAAAAAAAATGAACAAACGAATGGCAATACAAGAAAGCAAAAGCAAAACCTCCTTCATTCCATACGTTCTCTTACATCAAAAAATAAGGTCGAAACTGGGTTTTAAAAATATAAAGTGAAGATTCCTTGTTCTAATCCTGTAAATACTAGATCTGGTCTAGCTTAAATAGCGTGTGTGTGTGTGTGTGTGTGTGTGTGTGTGTGTGTGTGTGTGTGTGTGTGTGTGTGTGTGTGTGTGTGTGTGTGTGTGTGTGTGTGTGTGTGCGCGCGTGTGTGTGTGTGTATACTAACCTAGTTGAGGTTGCGGGGGTCGAGTCCGAGCTCCTGGCCCCGCCTCTTCACTGATCGCTACTAGGTCACTCTCCCTGAGCCGTGAGCTTTATCATACCTCTGCTTAAAGCTATGTATGGATCCTGCCTCCACTACATCGCTTCCCAAACTATTCCACTTAATGACTACTCTGTGGCTGAAGAAATACTTCCTAACATCCCTGTGATTCATCTGTGTCTTCAGCTTCCAACTGTGTCCCCTTGTTACTGTGTCCAATCTCTGGAACATCCTGTCTTTGTCCACCTTGTCAATTCCTCTCAGTATTTTGTATGTCGTTATCATGTCCCCCCTATCTCTCCTGTCCTCCAGTGTCGTCAGGTTGATTTCCCTTAACCACTCCTCGTAGGACATACCTCTTAGCTCTGGGACTAGTCTTGTTGCAAACCTTTGCACTTTCTCTAGTTTCTTTACGTGCTTGGCTAGGTGTGGGTTCCAAACTGGTGCCGCATACTCCAATATGGGCCTAACGTACACGGTGTACAGGGTCCTGAATGATTCCTTATTAAGATGTCGGAATGCTGTTCTGAGGTTTGCTAGGCGCCCATATGCTGCAGCAGTTATTTGGTTGATGTGCGCTTCAGGAGATGTGCCTGGTGTTATACTCACCCCAAGATCTTTTTCCTTGAGTGAGGTTTGTAGTCTCTGGCCCCCTAGACTGTACTCCGTCTGCGGTCTTCTTTGCCCTTCCCCAATCTTCATGACTTTGCACTTGGTGGGGTTGAACTCCAGGAGCCAATTGCTGGACCAGGTCTGCAGCCTGTCCAGATCCCTTTGTAGTTCTGCCTGGTCTTCGATCGAGTGAATTCTTCTCATCAACTTCACGTCATCTGCAAACAGGGACACCTCTGAGTCTATTCCTTCCGTCATGTCGTTCACAAATACCAGAAACAGCACTGGTCCTAGGACTGACCCCTGTTGGACCCCGCTGGTCACAGGTGCCCACTCTGACACCTCGCCACGTACCATGACTCCCTGCTGTCTTCCTGACAAGTATTCCCTGATCCATTGTAGTGCCTTCCCTGTTATCCCTGCTTGGTCCTCCAGTTTTTGCACCAATCTCTTGTGTGGAACTGTGTCAAACGCCTTCTTGCAGTCCAAGAAAATGCAATCCACCCACCCCTCTCTCTCTTGTCTTACTGCTGTCACCATGTCATAGAACTCCAGTGTGTGTGTGTGTGTGTGTGTGTGTGTGTGTGTGTGTGTGTGTGTGTGTGTGTGTGTGTGTGTGTGTGTGTGTGTGTGTGTGTGTGCGTGTGTGTGCGTGTTTGTGTGTGCGTGCGCGCGCCACACATCATCACAGAGGGAGGCCAAGGAACATAACTCAGTATAATTGGTGTTGTCTCTGGTAGTTTCGGTCTTGTAGTCTGACTCACGTTGTTTTAGCAGATTTGTTACTGCTGGTGACTTATTTTAAGGTCAGAGTAATTTTCCTTCCTTACTCTGACTTTCTGGTGACATCGTGAAAGTAGCTGTATGGTTCAGGCTGAGTGATGGTGATGGTTGTGGTTGTGTCGTGGTAATTGTGGTGGTGGTTGTGTTACTGGTTTGCTACTGTTGAGGTGGTTGTGCCGGGGTGACTGTGTGGTGGTAATTGCGGTTGTATTTTCGTCGTTTTGGTTGTGATTTGACAGCCTATTTTGGGGGCTGATAATGTGCGCTTGTGCATTTTATGAGCATTTGTAACAAGCTTCGTTGTATTTCTAACTTGCTGTAACGTGTTTGTAATAGTAACTACGACTCGTACCTCTGCTAAACAAACAAGCCTGGTTGCTTGGAGTGCATGTCTGTCCTGCTTAGAAAACGGAGTATCGAACCTCGATTGATTGACTAACACGGGTTTAGTTCAAGAGCGTCGTGTGATTTTCGCTCACCATGAGGCAGGCCAAAACGACATGGGTTCGAGTCCTCGGCTAGTCGCCGTGTTGTTGTTGATATAATATATATGTTTACATATTTATAAATCAAGAAATTTATATGCATATAAAATTGCAAAAGGAGTGGAGCTCCTGTAGCTCCTCAGACGCCGATAGGTAACCCAAGATGCAGCAGGCGTTCCCTCTCTGGATCGCCACACTGAAGCGCTGGAAGAGAAAGGTAGCAGCCCTCGGGTCTCTGATGGTTTCGGTGAGTCTGGAGCCCAGCTCACTGAGGAAACTCATGTTGTACAGTAGGTCTCATAACATCCTGTACATTAATGTAATATAACAATGTAACATATCCTGTACATTAGCGTATATAGTGTGAAAGTTCCCATTTAGGCCTATCTTGTCTAGAGGCACATACGGTGCGAATGTCTTAAGTTAGGCCTACACCTTTCTTTACAACTGCCTTTATGGGTGCTCCTGTTAATTTTATAGCGAGTGTAGAATGTATAAGCACGTAAAAAAAAAAAAACATATAAACGTCACTTGCTTTCTAATAAATATTACCCCTCTTCACATGACCTGACTCTCTTCACCTCTTCACCTGACCTGACTCTTAAACCTCTTCACATGACGTAACTCTCTTAACCTCTCCACCTGACCTGACTCTCAAACCTCTTCACATGACCTGACTCTTTTGACTTCTTCACATGACCTGACTCTCTTAACCTCTTCACATGACCTGACTCTCTTACCCTCTTTGCCTAACCTGACTCACTGCGTTTATTATTATTCTCGACATGTTGCTGTCAGTGTTGCTGCAATCAAATCATTTTCACCTTTAATTTACATTCCACTTATAATTCTTCCGTCTCCTATGTTCAGCTGCCTAAAATTCTGACTCTCACTGTGAATATAATATGAATGTGCTTTCACGTGTTGAATATTGAATTTATTTGTGACCCTCGAATTCTCTTGAATTCGAGGTGATCCTGCATGTACGACCCTCGGAAATTGTTGCATTAAAGGTCATCATGTTAAAGCTTCATTGCATGGAGGGTATTTCCTGCTATTACGGTCAAAGTAATCTTGAATGTGTTCATTGTATTAAGCTGGCCATCCAAGGATAAGTCCTTCAAGGAAATGTGTAAAAGTTTCTCTTGCTATCACTGTCACAGTAATATAGAGAATAGTAAGATTATATAAGGATCATCTGTTGGCATCACTGTCAAAGTAATTTCTTGGTATCACTGTCAAAATTATGTACAGAAAAGTTTGATTATAAGAGGAGCACGTCTTGGTATCACGGTCAAAGCAGTGCTTGCAACTGGTTAAGTTAACTCGAGACTGGTGGCCACGTTTCACCGTTGTTTAACACGTTTCACGGTCGTCGCTCTAGTAAATGAATGTTCTGCATGCTAAACGCTAACTGAGGCTTGCCTATGAGATTTGTGTGGCTCAGGGCAGCCGCTGCTGGGCGGTCTGCTCTCGCCTGATTCCTTGTTGGGAGCTTCAACACACTAGTTCAAGATCTATTCTTCACTTCCACGCCTCGGTCTATATTTTAACATCATTAGACACACCGCAGTGTATGGATACCTTTTATCTAATTCGTGAATATGTCCAGTAGCTCGATTGCTAGTGCACTCATTTTACACACTGAGGTCCGGGGTTCGATCCCCGGTACGGATAGAAACATTTGGATGTGTTTAATTAAGACACCCGCTGTCCATGTTCGCCTGTCAGTAAAATAGGTACCTGAGTGTTAGTCGACTGGTGTGGGTCGCATCCTGGGGACAAAATTGACCTAATTTGCCCGAAATGCTCAGCATAACAAGGGGCTTTCTACATAGTAGCATGTCACTGATGTCATCTATGGCCTGTATACCTTGTACATATACTCGTAGAAATAAAAGATTACTAATATTACTGTATTATTTTTGTTATTATAATATTGTAATTTTTTCCACGATACGACAAACAGCGGCTATGGAGTTTTCTATATAGTTTTTGGAACTTTAACCAAAACCTGAACATAATGTTGGCTGATTTATTTAAACTGACTAAAAAAAATTATACTTCAGTTAATTGTAAACATGATAAAGTTACGTTCACCACAGCCTTCATGCATGTTTAAATGTTAACCTTAAACGTGACCTTAATGTTGGTTTAAACGTACCTGTATCCTATCATTTAAAAAACCTTTATATACAGCAACAATCATTGCGTTACACGATGTTAACAGCAAGACATTAAAAGAGGATAACTGCGGTGTTTACCACGCAGGTATTCTATACTTTTCCAGCAGAAACACATTTGCGCTGGCAAAACATAAGCAATGTGTGAAACCATGCATGCCTCTTGTCTGTGACGAAAAGACATGCAGCATTTCGCTGTGGCAAAGCTCTACAGAGAGCGAAACGTCGTCCCGATAGAAAGTTTGTACTGCAACCTGTGTCTTTCTTTCACTAATGTCGGCATTATGACAGCTGGCTCTATGCCTGCTAGAGAATGCTCACCGCTCTTCCTTCAATGTGTGAGGAATGATACACATTAAACAAGGAGGCATTCCTCGCAAGAGTTCCAATACTCTTTGGTTCTAGAGGACTTGAAAGTATTCTGAAAGATCATTTAAAATCAAGACAAATCTAAAGGCAGTTAGAATCTCAGGGGTTGTCTCACATTGTTTTGATGTGGATCCTGAGGTCTGCCAGTCTCACATAATTTCATGTACTCACATCAACTTTCTAGTACTCACACGAGGAGTACTAGCACTCAAATGCCCTTGTACTCGCTTGCAATCTCGCGCACCACTTCCCTGCAAAAGCATATGGATTAAGGATTTTGGTAAGTCATTCCTGAAGAGCATTCTGTAAGTGTAGGAGCATTCTCTAAGAGCACTTTGTGAGCGTCTACTGTAAGAGTATTCTTTATGAGTATTTTGTAAGAAGATTCCATCATTCTGTTAGAACATTTTGTGTGAGCTTACCGTAAGTGCATTCTCCAAGAGTATTTTATAAGCGTATTCTGTGTGAGTATTCCTTGAAAGCATTCTGTACGAATATTCTTTAAGAGTATTCAGTGTATTCTGTAAAGGCATTCAAAGCATTCAGAACAAGTATTTCCAAAGAGTACTCAGAACGAGTATTTCCTACGGGTAGTCAGCGAGAGTATTTCCTGAGAGTATTCCCACTTCCGCCTCACGCCAGCTGCACCTGAGGAATTCCAATATCATCCCATGCATTATGGAATTTTTCGAAATTTTTCCAAAAAGCAAATGAAATGGTCAAATACTCGGAAACGTTGTCGTTCTCGCTCTCCGCCTCCGTTGATTTTCAGCTACAAACTGAATGTGTCTTGAAACTAGTAAACAATCCAACAACTTATGTCATTCTAAATCTTACGTGAGATACTTCCACTATGCAAACAATTTTTTCCACGTGTTTACATAGCTTGGGAGGAAAAAAAATGAGATACCATTCCAGCAGAATGTGATATAGCCCACTGTATGGGCGAAACGTTGTCAATAAAGGATTCCAGTATACTGTATTTTTTCTTCACTGCATTTCTCCACACAGTTTAGAAGCTTGAAGTACTGACCATCACTTACAAGGCTGAAAAACTGACCACCACCTACGAGGTTGAGAGACTGATCATCTCAAAGTTGCTGTTTCCTGTTGTATACTCGCTTATATTCGACTGAAGAAGCCTGTTGTAAAGGCAGTAAGATATCCAAGTAATGCCCATGCGTCTTATTCATCAGTTAGAGCTGTTATTCCACCTCAGGTATTTAAGGTACACTCTCACCCTCTTTCCCAGGATGCGACCCAAAAGTCAAATAACAACCCGGTACCTTTTTGTAGATAAATTAGACACATGTGCAACATGATTATATCGACTCCAGGCTGAGGGACTGATTACCTCAGACTCGTTTTTCTTCTTTTCTTCAATGACCAAGGAAGTCAATGCGTGGCGAAACGTTTCCAAAACAATGATACCAAAGTGCTGCAAATATGTTTAATTTATAAGATATCTGTTTACTGCTGAGTCAACATGCGTACCAGGTGTAGGAAAACTCGCCCATACGTCTCGCTCATCTCGGGAATCAAACCGGGTTCTTTCTTTTATTAAGTCCAACTTTAACTGTTTTACAACACTATGTACAGTATTTTTAATGTTACGAAAATAAAACAAAATTCTCGGACTGACGGTGAACCCCGGCCGTCACAGCGAACACGAACAGTGGCTCGGAGGACTTGATAACAAAATATAAAGAAAGTCGTATAAGCTTCAAGGCCAATAAATCTCGCTGACAAACTACAGTGAACTTCAGCTCTCGGAAAAAACCCTCATACAGATTCACGAATATAACTTCATCAAAAGGTTCATTTAACGATCACTCTAATAGGTAACAAAGTACATAGATAATTAGTATATAAAACAAAACGTTATTGTATTAAAAAAATGCTGAAAAATAAATGAACTACTATATATGTAAATATATGTAAAGTGGAAAAAAAAAGACTGGAAGCAACAGCAGGCACTTGGCAAAAGTTTTTATGATGTGGAGATGATACGAGATGAGGAGAGATGCTGCATCCACGAGACCTAACACAGACCTGGTCATTAAGACCAGAACAGACTAGGATAAATTCCAACTCTCACTCCCTGTCCTCTTTATTTAGAGATAATTATGTGTGTGTGTGTGTGTGTTTGTGTGTGTATACTCACCTATTTGTGGTTGCAATGGTCGATTCACAGCTCCTGGCCCCGCCTCTTCGCTTCTCGCTACTAGGTCCACTCTCTCTTCTCCAAGAGCCACATCGTACCTCATCTCAAAAACCGAGTGTGTGTTAGGATGTGTGTGTGTGTGTGTGTGTGTGTGTGTGTGTACTCTCCTATATGTGGTTGTGGGTCGTGTCACAGCTCCTGGTACCGCCTCTTCGCTAGTCGCTACTAGGGCTACTGTTTCCTGGCTTCAAGAGACTTATTGTACCTTTTCTTAAAGCTATGCATGGATCCAGCGTCTACTACACTATCCAGATTTTTCCTCTTCCTGGCAACTCTAAGGCTGAAGAAACACTTCCTAACATCCCTAACTCATCTGAGCTTTCAACTTACAGGTGTGCCTTCTTGTTCCTCTTTCCCATCTATGAAACATTCTGTTGCTGTGTGTGTACTCACCTCTCTCTCTCTTTCTCCCTCCATGTATATTATATATATATATATATATATATATATATATATATATATATATATATATATATATATATATATATATATATATATATATATATATATATATATATATATATATATATATATATATATATATATATATATATATATATATATATATATAATATATATATATATATAATATATATATAATACATATATAATATATATATATATATATATATATATATATATATATATATATATATATATATATATATATATATATATATATATATATATATATATATATATATATATATATATATATATGCATGCTTGCATTTCACAAAGATGTGCAATAACATCAGCACATTTCTATAAATCACCAATTATATCCAGTTTCCCAGAGCAATACGGAAACAAAACCCCAACTACCCAAACACGACGCTGGACCGGTTTCAAACCCAGTTTGATATCAGTTTAATATCCTTATTAATTACGCCATCTCAATTTTATAATTCTTTTTAACTGTCCCCAGCCCTCCCTCCCTATGCTATTATCCATATACATCAGTAAGTGTCCGTCTTCCAGCTCCCGTCCCCTAAACTCATTAATTACAAACTAATCTGGAGAAAAAAACAGCCTTGGAATTGCCTGTCTCTCGCTGTAATATCTTGTCTGTCACTCTGATAAACGATGACTGTCGCCTTCACACGATTTCTTTTTCAAGGCAAGACGGTACGACTTATTCATTTTTTTTTTAGAAAAGCTACCTCTCCCCCTTTCCTCGGATCAAACATAATTACCTTCCGTTTTCCATACGTTGTATGATATAATAATAATGGTAATAATAATAATAATAATAATATTATTATTATTATTATTATTATTATAATAGTAATAATGATATTAATAATGAAAATAATAGCAATAATAATAATAACAATAGCAATAATTACAATAACAGAAGTGGAAGAAGAATGAAGAATAAGGAAGAAGAAAGAATAGCAACAAGAACTACAATAATGCATAACTTATAAGCAAAAAAGATCACTGTGTCAAAAGATACAACGATGGATATTAATTATTAACAAAGGTAATTACGGAACAATATTGCCACTACAGCAACAATTACGAAGATTTCTAATATAATCATGAAATATAATCAACGAAATTATGTTAATTACCTACATAATTACATTCATCTGTTACTGTGGCAGGCCTGCTGGCCCATCCTAGGCAGGTCCAACTCACACCCACTCACTCACCCGCTCAACCTACATTTAAAGCTACCCAAAGTTCCTGTCTCAGTGACACTACGTAAGAGTTTTGTTTTCCACTCATCTACAACGCTACTGCCAAACCAGTACGTCCGAACAGTCTCTCTAAATCTCAGTTTCTCCAGCTGGAATCCACTGCTGCGAGTCCTGTCTTGGTAACGTATTCTCAACACGCTATTTATATTCCCTTTATTTATTCCTGTTTTTTCCATCATATTCTACGCATTGCCGAAGACTGCAAGTTCAATGGTTTCAGTTTATTCTCGTAACATGGTTTCTAATAAATGTCGAGTAGATACAATATATATATATATATATATATATATATATATATATATATATATATATATATATATATATATATATATATATATATATATATATATATAATCTTACTATCTATTTACAGAAACAATAAGAGAACTTTCAACGTAAATTATATTTCCGTAAGAACAACTTAATATAGAAAACAGATACGGTGCCCAATTATTCAACAATTTATTTCCTGGCATAAACTAAGTCAGGGAATTAACTAAACGATTTTGCAATTCTCCTTCGCATTTTTTTCTTCTTCTGGGAATGTTTTGTTACGGTCGTTTCTTTCCAGCTCGTAAGGTGGGTGAGTTTCTTCTAATATTCAAAGATTTCCTTCCACGTCACCTAAACATTTCTCTACACGTCAGCAAATGTTTGTCTACACGTCACCTAAATGTCTGTCTACACGTCACCCAAACGTTTCTCTACACATCACCCAAACGTTTCTTTACACGTTATCCAAACTTTTCCCTGTTCATCACAAGCGCCAAAATAATTTTTTTCTCTCTAAACGTTTCTAACCATAACAAGTTAAAATAAAATTTGTAAAAAAAATTGTTTTATGTTTTATTTGTCATAAGAAATTCTTTAGGGAGATTTTAGCCTCAATATTATAGTCAAAAAAAAAAATTAATTCAAGTTAAAGTTTCTTCTCCTAAACGTCTGAAACTAAAAATTTCTGAATTCCTGTTAGATTTCTTGGACGTTCGAAAAAAATTTGGTTATTACAATAAGCATTTCAGGTCATAAACAACAGCGAATCCACACCGAAGAAAATAAATTTTCACAACAAATAACAGAAGCGAAAATTTAATGACATCAGACAAAGCGAATCGAATCACATTAGATTTTCTTAATCATAAGAACATAGTATGGAAACGTACTGGTCTTCCCTACTATTATGGCACTCGAGAAAGTTTCTAGGTTACTTAATAAAAACGTTTATATCACTGCCACCATCACCACCACTATCCAAGATATTGCTAAAACTAAGAGGATTAGCGCTAGCACCGAGCGTAAGTACAGGAACCAACTCCATCTCTTGTAGTAGTAGTTATAATGAAGTATACGCAGGTGAGACGGCCAGGTGTTAATGTCAAGGTGTAATAATTTATACAGTATGATATTTTTAATGTGTAAAATCTGTTTTTTTCAGTTTCTTAAATTTTTATAGAACACATTATTTCCACCCAGTTTTCATCAGTAATTTCCATAGTAACAGATGCAGTCCTCCCCCAAGTATTTGTCAACAACGCGTAGATGAACACGGGAATACTTGCAGCACCAGTAACATTACCCATGTGTGTGTTTTACATCGCAACTCAGCTTCACACGACATGGATTGACCCAGCACGAATGGTTAACACCGAAAAGGAAAATACCTGAATTCCCTCTCATTTATACCACAGTCTATGCAATGACTGGGTCGATATAAGGTTCCCTAGCATATATTCTACCCGCCTGACCAAACATAATCAGGTTCACACTGCGACTGGCATTCTCAGTGGTTATAATCATAACCTTAATTTCTTTTTAAAGGGGTGGACCGGTAAGCCAGTGGAAGGCCTCGGTCAGATAATCAAAAGCTCCGGCTGCAGGTCATCATATGACTGACACCAGCGTCAGGACACACTGTCTTGCTTGCTGATAAACCTTACCTAACCTAACCTCGCGACTCCTCGTCACCTAGTCTCCCGACAATACCCCTACGCTATGTACGCTCCATACGCTTGAAAAAGATTGATCTTCAAACGAAACGTTGTCTCAATAAAGGTAATACAATATTAAAGGTTTTTCAGCAGATTGTTCCCTTCCTCAACAATTCTACTGCTAAACCAGTACTTTCCTATATCATTCATAAATCTGAATTTATCCAACTGAAACCATTGTTCTAAGTTCTTTCTTTACTAGATATTCTTAACACAGTAAAAAAAATAAATTAAATCAAAATACGAGACAAATAATTCAAAAAAAAAAAAAAATTACGTACTTGCATCATGTTAATTAAAACTCACATATTAAAATGCGAAATCTTCAAATAAAATTAATTATAATTATTATTATATAATTATAGGCGGAGTGAACAAATTGAATGACTCTGGAGTTAATATAATCAATCTGGCTTGCTGTGTCCACCCTTCTGCTTCCTGCTAACAAGGTTACTTAATCTCATATTTCCAGTAATTCTTTTAAAATTAAAACGCTAATCTAATTTCCCTCCTCACCAGTAAACAATATCATTCAGCTGAAAACTTAACGAAGAATCATCTACCCACTTATAAACATATATTGGATTTTTTTTTGAGAGTCAATGGATACTTCCTTTTTTTTTTAATTAAAACGCAAACAAATATTAAAATGGTATTAAAGATATTTTTATAATTTTTTGAGAACCACTGTACAAAACATGTTGATTTTTTTTCGGGAATTTACTGAGTGGCGGGACTTTAAAACAAATGAGTATAATGCTTTAAAAATGCATTCGAGAAAATTGTAAAAAATGAGAAAGGGGATAGTTGAAACAGGAGGTAAAGAGGAGAACAGAGGAATATTATCATTGGTATATTCAAGGAAGAGCTCTAAATACGTAAGATTCATACAGCACCTGGGAAGAACTAGAGGTCATCAGATTTGATCAGAGGAAGCGAAGGTACGATAAATCATTTGAATGAAGAGTCCTTCGCTAGAGGAAAGAATTGATATTAAGGACACAAATGCAGAACTAATCTGTTAACGACTGGATGAAGCCAACTGTGTGAGCGAATTGTTGTCAATAAAGGATCGCATTATATGGCATCTGTCTCTTCTCCAGTCCTTTACTAGTATTAGTGTGTAGAGATCAAAGTGAGAGTAAGACAAGGAACGACGTTTCCAAACATCACGAGCACACCCACACACAGATGAGTCATAGGGATGTTAGGAAGTATTTCTTCAGTCACAGAGTTATTAGGAAGTAGAACAGTCCGGGGAGTAATATAGTGGAGGCAGGATCCATATACAGCTTTAAGAAGAGGTATGATAAGGCTCAGGGAGCAGGGGGAGAGAAGCCCTATAGGACCAGTGAAGAGGCGAGGCCACGAGGTATGAATCGACCCCTGCAACCACATTTAGGTGAGCACACACATACACACACACACAAGTGCAAAGGTTTGTAACAAGACTAGTCCCAGAGCTAAGAGGTATGTCCTACGAGGAGAGGTTAAGGGAAATCAACCTGACGACACTGGAGGACAGGAGAGATAGGGGGGGCATGATAACGACATACAAAATACTGAGAGGAATTGACAAGGTAAACAAAGACAGGATGTTCCAGAGACTGGACACAGTAACAAGGGGACACAGTTGGAAGCTGAAGACACAGATGAATCACAGGGATGTTAGGAAGTATTTCTTCAGCCACAGAGTAGTCAGTAAGTGGAATAGTTTGGGAAGCGATGTAGTGGAGGCAGGATCCATACATAGCTTTAAGCAGAGGTATGATAAAGCTCACGGCTCAGGGAGAGTGACCTAGTAGCGATCAGTGAAGAGGCGGGGCCAGGAGATCGGACTCGACCCCCGCAACCTCAACTAGGTGAGTACACACACACACACACACACACACACACACACACACATACATAGTCACTGTGTTGAGATCCAAGAGTTATTTATATCTCAGTCACACACCCAGAGTTAGTAAAACCGGATACACTTTCAGAAAAGTAAATCCCAACAAAAATGTATCTGTATTTTGTATCTTAAATCTTAATGTAAAAAAATTATCAATAAAACCAAGGTGGCAAGATAAATAAAAAAAAACACTGAAACCTCAAAGAAAAACCTCAAGAGCTTTACAGGAAACTCTTATTACCTTTTAATCCCTACGGTAATTTAGAGATTAGAATATTTCTGGCTAATGAATAGATTATATGCAGCACTGATGGCTCTCGTGTAGTGGATAGTTTTAAACTCTATTAACCAACAAATCTAACTGTGGTAATATGCTCCAGGAAACTTCGTAGGCATAAATAACCATCTCAGATAAGGCGTGGGCGCTCTGCTGAGCCAGTTAAATCGTGTATCTGCTTAAAACTGCCTCGTCAACCTGAAAAGTATGTTGAAAAGGCAATTTGCTGGAAACCAGTGCATTCTTCAGCGCCTTCAGGTGCTCTCTTGCAAAACTAACCTCTCAACTGCAGGTGATATAGGAATATAGAAGCTTTCAGCTAACAGCTTCTGAAGTTCATTTTAATGCGCAGGTGCTGAGGGAATATAGAAACGACCTCAGCTAGCGATATTTTAGATTGTTTACATGTAACTGATGTGAGAATATAGAAGCACCTTTAGACGACATCATTTAAGGTTAATAATTATACATTCTATTTACATGCATAAATCCTTTAAAGAATAAGGATATGAAGAGTCCTACAAATGAACTACAAAGTTCAATATTTGATCCTTGGATAGTAAAACACATCCATACCAAGTTGGCGCCCTGGATGATACCATCCTTGGATAGTAAAGTACATCTATACCAAGTTGGCGCCCTGGATGATACCATCCTTGGATAGTAAAGTGCATCTATACCAAATTGGCGTCCTGGATGTTACCATCCTTGGATAGTAAAGTACATCTATACAACGTTGGCGCCCTGGATGATACTATCCTTGGATAGTAAAGTGCATCTATACCAAATTGGCGTCCTGGATGTTACCATCCTTGGATAGTAAAGTACATCTATACAACGTTGGCGCCCTGGATGATACTATCCTTGGATAGTAAAGTGCATCTATACCAAATTGGCGTCCTGGATGATACCATCCTTGGATAGTAAAGTATATCCATACCAAGTTGGCGCCCTGGATGGTACCATCCTTGGATAGTAAAGTACATCCATACCAAGTTGGCGCCCTGGATGGTACCATCCTTGGATAGTAAAGGACATCTATACCAAGTTGGCGCCCTGGATGGTACCATCCTTGGATAGTAAAGTACATCTATACCAAATTGGCGTCCTGGATGGTACCATCCTTGGATAGTAAAGCACATCTATACCAAGTTGGCGCCCTGGATGATACCATCCTTGGATAGTAAAGTTGGCGCCCTGGATGATTCCATCCTTGGATAGTAAAGCACATCTATACCAAGTTGGCGCCCTGGATGATACCATCCTTGGATAGTAAAGTTGGCGCCCTGGATGATTCCATCCTTGGACAGTAAAGCACATTTATACCAAGCTGGCGCCCTGGATGACACCATCCTTGGATAGCGAAACATAACATCTCTTCAAAAGCTTGGATAAAACTGGCCTCGGAGGTAATCATGAGTCCCGACCAATATAATGAATGACTCTGCCTCAGGCACAAGGTAAAGACTAAAAATAAACACATTTATCACCATTTACTAAGGGTATATACACAGAGAGCTCTCTTTCTCTCATTATACAAATGCTGAAAGTTAAATTTTTATTTTAGGAATTAAAGCATCCTGGACTAGTGGTGAAGAGATTACATGCAGCGCTAATGATTCGTGTAGTCGATAGGTTACAAACCTATAAAACCAGCGGTCTTACCATTAACCAAGATGTAAACTAAATTATAGGGAACATGTACATAATTAAACACCTTCATTTTAAAGTGATCTCTTTATCTGACCACCGCATTAATCTGAATCATGTTAATACTACGTTAATGTTAAATCCTTTGATAATGAGCTGGGTTTGAATACAAGGTAGATAGAAATAATTTTGTCTATGAATCCACAGTATTATTTTTAAAACTAGGTACGAGAGTATGCAATGTATGATGCACTGAGGTATACCGTAGTATAACCGGAGTGATGATGTTATCTCATATATATCATAATAACATACCTGTAATATGTTTCCAGAGATATTTTCTTCTCGAAGTCCAACTTCAGCTCAGACTTACTAGATGACTGAAAGATCAACCAGGCTGTTACTAACTGATGGTATAAAAATAAAGCTGATAAGCTACAGATGGAACCTAAACAATTACGAGCCATGGACACGTCAGGAGGTATATCTTCATTTTAAAGGAAGGTGAAAAGTGGAATGAGCTGGATGAGGTAGAGAAACCCTCCAGTCACAGTTTCAAGAGTAGGTATGATAGAGCCTGAGAGGCCAGAATCCAGTTGATGTTGGTCAAGGTAATGCAAGATGCGGGTCCAAGAGTTGTGTGTCGACCCACATAATCACAACCTTGTTAATTCTAGGTATCAGACGTGTCACCTGCGGGCCCAAGAGCCGTGTGTCAACCCATACAATCATAACTTTGTGAGTTTCCGGTATCAGACGTGTCACCTGCGGCTCCAAGAGCTTTGTGTCAACCCACATAATCACAACCTTGTTAATTCTAGGTATCAGACGTGTCACCTGCGGGTCCAAGAGCCGTGTGTCAACCCATACAATCACAACCTTGTGAGTTCCCGGTATCAGACGTGTCACCTACACATTAAGAATTGGTTTTATGACTGTAACATAACACAGTTAAATGAAGATATCACAGCGATTATCATCACTATCAGGGATTATGACTAGTGTGAAGTTACCTCAACTATCACTCTTCCTGAGAATGAACCCACTGTTGGTGGCGTTTTGTTAGAAGAAATACAAAAATCTCATGACGTGGATTTTAGCCACGACCCACAACCCTTCATTCATACACAAGCGGAATTACTGTCCTCAAGAAGAAACTTGGTAAGTTCCTCGAGTCAGTTCCTGATCAACTGTGCCATGGTGCATGCGTTGGACTGTGTGCATCTGGTGCCAACAGCTTGGTTTTTCAGGCCAGCACCATAAGAACAAAAGAAAGGAGGAACGCAGCAGCAGCAGTCTACTGTCCCAAACGAACGAACAAAAATATTTGCCCAACCCATTTTCAATGCTACCCAAGGAATAATCTTTGATAACCTTACTAACTTATGTGCAGTTCCCACTCAAATCCAACTCCTCTCACTCATGTATTTATCTAACCTAAATCTGAAACTACTCCGGTCTGGGACCGCGGTGCAGGGGCAGGGATCCCAGAAATCGGCTACAGGTAGTCCATAACTATGTGACAGAGGCGCTACCACCCTCACAAAAATTGCAGATCACATCATAAAATATTAATGCAGGTTTTCCAAATCATACTTCTTTAAATATAACTTGATCACCTCCTATTTCCCCAGGCACTGTCTGACCCCCTACGTTTTTAGAGCTTCTACATGAAAAATAATGCTAATAATTTTCGCCTCTACTAAAAAAAATGGATCACCAAGCGTTTAAAGATTACTGAATTGGACTTTTAAAGATGAACCATCGGAAAAATATTGAAAATAAATTCTGGACAGAGATGTGGAGATGCTGATACATATCTGGCATCGTGAAGTGCGCTAGAAGTCATTACTTGTGATGAAAGATGACCTAGCCAGGGAGGCTGGCGGCTGCCACTACCAAACCAAGTCTTCATCTTGTATTTCTTGTACCGTCTTTGCTTTGCTTCTGAATTCAACACTCGTGGAAAATTTGTGTGTGTGTGTGAGAGAGAGAGAGAGAGAGAGAGAAAGAGAGAGAGAGAGACACTGTACGATCCCTACTGGTTTGCAGCTTCCTCTAAAAATATATTAAAAATAATGAACACCACTGGCTTCAAACACTATCATTACGAAAAAAAATCCCTTTCCTTGTTTCAACACAAATAATTCAACTGCGCATTTTGCGAACATAAATTAAACACACGCTCCTGCGGCACATAAATAATTTGATTATCCATGATGGAAGCCTAAGTTTGAGGAACTAATTATAAATTACCTTTGTGGATATGTACTGAACAGTCTGCCATACGCTTTCATTCTAGTCTAATAAATAAAAAAAAATTGTGTACTTTGTTGAGAGGTAGTGAGAGAACAGTAAAGTTACAGTGAAAAGAGTAAAGCTTCCTTGATAAGTTTGTTTTGGTGCAAAATAAAGAATTTGCATATTATGTTAATTGAAGTATGTGTTCTGTTATGCGTTGTATAAGTATGTATTCTCTTAGATGTACAAGTATGTGTTCTGTTAGGTGCTGTACGTGTTCTGTTAGGTGCTGTACGTGTTCTGTTAGGTGCTGTACAAGTATGTGTTCTGTTAGGTGCTGTACAAGTATGTGTTCTGTTAGGTGCTGTACAAGTATGTGTTCTGTTAGGTGCTGTACGTGTTCTGTTAGGTGCTGTACAAGTATGTGTTCTGTTAGGTGCTGTACAAGTATGTGTTCTGTTAGGTGCTGTACAAGTATGTGTTCTGTTAGGTGCTGTACGTGTTCTGTTAGGTGCTGTGCAAGTATGTGTTCTGTTGGGTGCTGCACAAGTATGTGTTCTGTTAGGGGCTGTACGTGTTCTGTTAGGTGCTGTACAAGTATGTGTTCTGTTGGGTGCTGTACAAGTATTGTAGACAGCCTGTACTGTCAGAGCACACAGCCTAGCCGTCTGCTCTGACTAGTTCATATTTCGCGGCATTCAGTGCTGCCCTCTGTAGGCTTACCTAGGTCAGTGGGAAGCACAGCCCACCCTCTCTCACTCCTAGGCCGTCCGACTTGACAGACACAAGTGCTCCCCCTCCACGGACTGGCTTGCGGTCACTCCCTCACACTGCCCGTTGTGTACTCACTCCTACCCAATTAAAGCCAAACTAGTCCACGGCCGTATCATTGCTACCTACGCTACCTTCATCGGCACTAAACCGCTGTTCAGCAGTAGAACAGCAATAACAGTATGTGTTCTGTTAGGTGCTGTACAAGTATGTGTTCTGTTAGGTGCTGTACGTGTTCTGTTAGGTGCTGTACAAGTATGTGTTCTGTTGGGTGCTGCACAAGTATGTGTTCTGTTAGGGGCTGTGCAAGTATGTGTTCTCTTAGGTGCTGTACAAGTATGTGTTCTGTTAGGTGCTGTACAAATATGTACTTTATTAGAAGTTGTATACATACTGTTAGGTGTTGTATAAGTATCTCTCTGTTAGATGGTGTTAGTGGTTAAAATGTGTTTCTCGGCTTCTATCAAAATATGTAACCATCAACACACAAGCTTTTAGAAGATGTGATTTAACAAGTGTTAGGTGTTAACAGGTGTTAGTAGGTAGTAAAACAAGTGTGTCGAATATTGTCAAAATAGATAACATTAAAAATGACGAAGATATACATATATGAAGGCTTGAAATGTCGACTCTCTCTCTCTCTCTCACATTCCACATCTGATGGTTGTTATGTTTCTCAGCCCAGTACCACATCAGATGGTTGCAATGTTTCTCAGTACAGCATACCGTCTGGTAGTCGCTTTGTCTCTCATACTAAACTCAATCAACCTTCACGATTAATTTGGGAAGCAGAATTTAATCTAATTACTTTGTTGTTCCCTTTTAGTGTGTTAATTAACTGTATGTCGCAGGTAGGAGAAGGTATGAGACAGAAGCCCCGCCAGGTTTTGCGTTCCCAACCTGCAGTGTGTTGCTCCCTCGTTACTATCTGGCAGGCTGACGTACAAAGCCCGCAGTGTGTTGCTTCCTCCTTGCTATCTGGCAGCCTGACGTAAACACCCTGCAATGTGTTCATTGTTCTTATCTAGAAGGACTGACCTAGAGAGCCTGCAATATGTTGTTCTTCTGGTCTTATCTAGCAGGACAGCTGTAGAAAGTGCATTAACATGTTCCTCTCGTTGTTATCAAGACAAACTACACCCTCCAATTTATGACTTTTAAATTTAGCTGTTTCTAATCTGGCTACAACAAGCTTTGGTAGGTTACTACATTCTACAATGGGCCAGCGAGTATTAAGTGTACATTCTGCTCACTTCCAGCAATTCTAATGAATATAATCCGCTGTGTGCCAGCATGTACGCTGCGCATGTATCATGTATGGTATACTCCCAGTAATGTTACAATTTATTAGGCGTTCATTATACAACCGCTTCTTGTATTTACACCAGCCAAACAAACAGTAATGGCGGTGCGGTTGCTAGGGGCCCCAAACTAAGGTTGTATGGCTGTTCGGTTAACGACTTGGAACATAAAGCCTGCATGATACACAGAGACCAGACTGCATACCAAATGTCTTGATAGGACACCCAGTTGATCATGAAGGAAATAAACAAAACACGGAAAATGTAAACGTTAACCAATATGGGTGAGGGATTAGCTCCAGCTGAAATGCCCCTCAAGGAAGGCTCCTTGACGCTGGTGAGGGCCTCTTGATCTAGGGAATTGGATCTGTGCTCCAGTTCCCTGAATTAAGCCTGAATGCCTTCCATCCCCCCATAGGCGCTGTATAATCCTACGGGTTTAGTGCTTCCCCCTTGATTATAATAATAATAATCCAGCTGAAATGACATTAAACTTATACCCCTGGATGTAATCACTTTCTCACTAGCTGGCTGAGTGCACATGCTGGTCTCTCTCGTACATATAGCCAATAGCCATGAGTGACGTCACTGTTCTCTCCCTTATTATTACTCTTGATTTCTATATCTGCCTACACTGTTGCTGAATTGCACTTTGTGCATAATGTAAATACTGGTGGTGGAAATTTACGGGTGGTCAAAAGCTGCCCTTGATGTTTGTACAGACTTCTCATTTGTAATAGTGTTCGTAACACTGTGTATACGCGGCCATACATAGGCGAGAATTCTTCGTATTCTAGATCTCTATGTAATAAATTACTTCGCCGGAAAATGAAGACAAACGATCAAGGCCGATAAATGGAAGAGAGAGTTAATTTGCAGAGAGGAACTTTAATGAGACATTTTGCTTGTAAAAACAGTCTTCTTCACTGAGTACAGAAGCTTCTTTCACAAACGAAACGTCCCACTGAAGCTTCTCTCTGCAAACTCTGAGTAAGACAATGCTGCTCATGCTCAGAAGCATACAACAATTTGCGGGTAATTTACAAGTACCGAGCTGAGGTGCAGTTGAGTACACAATTTGTTCAAACAAACTGTTGCCGGATTTCCTGTAATGAAACAATGAGGAAGACATAACGGAAGAAGATATGCACTTCACAACCATTGGCAATACTATATTAGGTTGTAGTGGAAGTTAACTCAATACAGAGAGTCAGAGCAGACAAGAGGGAATCCCCCCCCCCAAAAAAAAAGACAGGAAGTCGGCCACATTACTAAATGCAAGTGGGTGGCCCAAGTGCTAGAGCTCAAGCCCAGGAACCAACACACATACAAATAAAACTCTGAACAACTCTGTTCCTACCATGACCACCACAACTTGAAAACGCAAGACTCATCACAGGTGCAACAAACATGAGTAAACTGTCCAAACAGGTGAGAGGAACACAGAGGAATAGAGTCATTGTATTGTCATAAATTAGATTTAATAAGAATGGGTAATAAGTGAGGAAGTTTGAGCATAAAGATAACTTGTCTCATTAACATAGAGATTGAACGCAGCCTCGAAACTGGGATTGTACTTGAAAAGGAATTCCAAACTTAGACACGGCGCAATTGCCTTTCTCCCACTCCCAGGTTGTCACTTTAATTGATATTTTATAGAGTGGATAAGTTTTTCAAATTACCAACCACTTTAACGCGTCATTTTTGTTTTTAAATTGCAATTTGCTACGCAGGGTCATCAGTTTCAACCGAGTCCAGAATATCACCATTGGTGGCTGAGAAAAGAGTTATTTCCCATATTTTTTAATAAATATGAAATATGAGAGATTAAGCAAAAATCATAAGCTTAAGTAATTTCTAATATGTTTTTGAACAATTTTTATCTTAATTTTGATGGAATATCTGAAATTACCTGAAAATGGGTTAAAAAAAAAGTGAAAGGCTGTATGAATGGTGGTTCTTGAAGAAAGAATTGGTAGCAAAATGTGAGTTGGTTAAGAAAAGTGTTTCAGCAGAGTGTCAGGAAGGGTGCTTCACCTTCCTGGTCTACTAGTTCCGGGCACTTTGATACGTCGTGTGATGTAATCTATGTATTAATTACACTCCATTACTAACAACCATCACCAATCACCACCATCACCCACTAGTACCAATAAAAGCAACCAGACCACTACCACTAACAACAAAAACAATCTTTCCAATAACCTCGTCCCCCACAACCACTACCACCATCACCACCATCACAACTACCAAAAACCACAGCCACTACCATCACCACCACCGGTACATAGTTCCCTGGTTTATTTCCACCGTAATTCTCAATCTCTTGACATTCCTGACAATTTGTTCATATACCAGCTGAGCCAACATCAAAGATACCGGAAGTGTGTGTGTATACTCACCTTTTTATACTCACCTATTTGTCGTTGCAGGGGTCGATACATAGCTCCTGGCTCCGCCTCTTCACTGGTCGCTACTAGGTCCTCTCTCTGCTCCCACGTGTGTGTGTGTGTGTGTGTGTGTGTGTGTGTGTGTGTGTGTGTGTGTGTGTGTGTGTGTGTGTGTGTGTGTGTGTGTGTGTGTGTGTGTGTGTGTGGTGTGTGTGTGTGTGTGTGTGTGTGTGTGTGTGTGTATGTGTGTTTGATATAATACAACAACAGTGACCACCACACCCTCCACTAACGTACAATACAACAACAATGACCACCACACCCTCCACTAACGTACAATACAACAACAGTGACCACCACACCCTCCACTAACGTACAATATAACAACAATGACCACCACACCCTCCACTAACGTACAATACAACAACAGTGACCACCACACCCTCCGCTAACTCGGACACCTGACACTATTTTCAAATATTCTCAATGTTATTTCTACTCTCTTTCCCCTTTCCCTAATTTACTGCACCTTCTCACACCTCCTTCCAACAATGTTTTTACAGCATACACAAAGAATCCTCCCAAAGGCGCCATTTAATCTTCCTTTATTCTCTCTCCCATCCCTTGTGACTCCTTGGCCATTTTCTCTACACTTTCTCACTTTTTCTTTCCCTTGCCGCTTCCTGATTAAATGAATTTCTCTTTTTAAGCACACGCCCGGCTCCCTCTTCTTCTAAGAAGTGCTCCGCTCCTCGCTCTCTCTCTCTCTTCTTTCTTTTTTTAACTCTGGTAATTTTATTAATTTCTGAGGTAATATTTTCATTATATATTTTCTAAGTCCTTCTTTGTAAGATCAAGGTTATACAGCTCAAAAAAGTGTATGTATTTTAAGGTCTTCCTGCGTCTCTTACCTTCCTTGAATAATTATTATGTCACAGTTTATATAATATATATATATATTAATATATATATATATATATATATATATATATATATATATATATATATATATATATATATATATATATATATATATATATATATATATATATATATATATATATATGTCGTGCCGAATAGGTAGAACTTGCGATCTTGGCTTAAATAGCAACGCTCATCTTGCCATATAGGACAAGTGAAAATTTGTGTATGCAATAATTTCGCCAAAATCATTCAGAACCTAACGAAAAAAATATATTTCACTATGTTTGTTTAGTATTAAATTATTGTAAGCAAATCTAAAATATATTTACTCGGGTTAGGATAAAATAAATTACTCTTGTTATAATAAGGTTAGGTAAGTTTTCTAAGATTCTTTTGGTGCAAAATTATAATTTTTACATTAACATTAATGAAAAAAATATATCTTTAAAAGTATAAGAGAAAATTTCAGAAAGGAATTAATTTTAATTGAATTCTTGCTAATTGGCCAGTTTTACATATTCGGATGTGTAGATCAGGTGTTTACATTGAAGCATATATGTGAACAGTATTTAGATAAAGATAGGGAAGTTTTTATTGCATTTATGGATTTAGAAAAGGCATATGATAGAGTGGATAGAGGAGCAATGTGGCAGATGTTGCAAGTATATGGAATAGGTGGTAAGTTATTAAATGCTGTAAAGAGTTTTTATGAGGATAGTGAGGCTCAGGTTAGGGTGTGTAGAAGAGAGGGAGACTACTTCCCGGTAAAAGTAGGTCTTAGACAGGGATGTGTAATGTCACCATGGTTGTTTAATATATTTATAGATGGGGTTGTAAAGGAAGTAAATGCTAGGGTGTTTGGGAGAGGGGTGGGATTAAATTATGGGGAATCAAATTCAAAATGGGAATTGACACAGTTACTTTTTGCTGATGATACTGTGCTTATGGGAGATTCTAAAGAAAAATTGCAAAGGTTAGTGGATGAGTTTGGGAATGTGTGTAAAGGTAGAAAGTTGAAAGTGAACATAGAAAAGAGTAAGGTGATGAGGGTGTCAAATGATTTGGATAAAGAAAAATTGGATATCAAATTGGGGAGGAGGAGTATGGAAGAAGTGAATGTTTTCAGATACTTGGGAGTTGACGTGTCGGCGGATGGATTTATGAAGGATGAGGTTAATCATAGAATTGATGAGGGAAAAAAGGTGAGTGGTGCGTTGAGGTATATGTGGAGTCAAAAAACGTTATCTATGGAGGCAAAGAAGGGTATGTATGAAAGTATAGTAGTACCAACACTCTTATATGGGTGTGAAGCTTGGGTGGTAAATGCAGCAGCGAGGAGACGGTTGGAGGCAGTGGAGATGTCCTGTTTAAGGGCAATGTGTGGTGTAAATATTATGCAGAAAATTCGGAGTGTGGAAATTAGGAGAAGGTGTGGAGTTAATAAAAGTATTAGTCAGAGGGCAGAGAAGGGGTTGTTGAGGTGGTTTGGTCATTTAGAGAGAATGGATCAAAGTAGAATGACATGGAAAGCATATAAATCTATAGGGGAAGGAAGGCGGGGTAGGGGTCGTCCTCGAAAGGGTTGGAGAGAGGGGGTAAAGGAGGTTTTGTGGGTAAGGGGCTTGGACTTCCAGCAAGCGTGCGTGAGCGTGTTAGATAGGAGTGAATGGAGACGAATGGTACTTGGGACCTGACGATCTGTTGGAGTGTGAGCAGGGTAATATTTAGTGAAGGGATTCAGGGAAACCGGTTATTTTCATATAGTCGGACTTGAGTCCTGGAAATGGGAAGTACAATGCCTGCACTTTAAAGGAGGGGTTTGGGATATTGGCAGTTTGGAGGGATATGTTGTGTATCTTTATATGTGTATGCTTCTAGACTGTTGTATTCTGAGCACCTCTGCAAAAACAGTGATAATGTGCGAGTGTGGTGAAAGTGTTGAATGATGATAAAAGTATTTTCTTTTTGGGGATTTTCTTTCTTTTTTGGGTCACCCTGCCTCGGTGGGAGACGGCCGACTTGTTGAGAAAAAAAAAAAAAAAAATAAAAAAAAAAATATATATGTATATATATATTATATATATATGTATATATGTATATATATATGTATATATATATACATATATATATATATATATATGTATATGGTAAGTTTTCTAAGATTCTTTTGGTGCAAAATTAAAAATTTATACATTAACATTAATGAAAAAAATATGTAAAATTGGTCAATTAGCACGAACTCATTTAAAATTAAGTCCTTTCTAAAATTTTCTCTTATACGTTTAAAGATATATTTTTTTTTCATTAATGTTAATGTAAAAATTTTTAATTTTGCACCAAAAGAATCTTAGAAAACTTACCTAACCTTACTATAAAGAGAGCAATTTATTTTAGCCTAACCCAACTAAATATATTTTAGATTTGTTTACGGTAATTTAATACTAAACAAACACAGTGAAATATATTTTTTTCGTTAGGTTCAGAATGATTTTGGCGAAATTATTGCATACACAAATTTTCACTTGTCCTATATGGCAAGATGAGCGTTGCTATTTAAGCCAAGATAGCAAGTTCTGCCTATTCGGCACGATATATATATATATATATATATATATATATATATATATATATATATATATATATATATATATATATATATATATATATATATATATATATATATATATATATATGTCTAAAATTTTCTCTCATACGTTTAAAGATATATTTTTTTGATTAATGTTAATGTAAAATTTTTAATTTTGCACCAAAAGAATCTTAGAAAAATTACCTAACCTTATTATAACAAGCGCAATTTATTTTAGCCTAATCCAACTAAATATATTTTATATACATTTGCAATAATTTAATAATAAACAAACACAATGAAATATATTTTTTTCATTAGGTTCAGAATGATTTTTGCAAAATTATTGCATACACAAATTTTAGCTTGTCCTATACGGCAAGATGAGCGTTGCTATTTAAGCCAAGATCGCAAGTTTTACATATTCAGCACGACACACACACACACACACATGTATATACATACATACATACATATATATATATATATATATATATATATATATATATATATATATATATATATATATATATATATATATATATATATATATAAAACTCTCTAGAATTTTTAAATACAATTTTACGTATCCTAGTTATATTAGAATTGTTTTCAAAGTGAATTCTCGAGGGTGATTAATATGTTCACAAATTCCAGCTTTAAAATTTCACAAAGGAAACGCACTTCTCGGTGTATATGTACATAGAAAAACAGCTATCGGTGTACATACACTATGATATAAATATTTCGATATATACATACCGACATGAACACACACTTCGGTGTTTATATACAGAAAAAATATACTGAGAGGAAAGCACTACTGTGTATATACGGTACTTAGACGGACACCTGCAGGTGTGTATCACGTACAGATAAAGATTTGGTCTACAGACGCCTGCTGTACATTCTCTTAAGATACGCCCCTCTTGGTGTTTATTCATTGCTGATGCTCCTAGGTGCTTCAGTCTCTTCTAGAGGCCAAAGGGTAGCGAGCAGATGGGAGAGAACCATTAGCAGAGCATGGTGGAAGACCTAGATATTAACTTACCAACTCCAATTACAGGAGTATTCCCAAACTTCTCACAAGGAGGTCCAGACCTTGCCCTTCCCAAATGGCATCTTCTTGCCCCGGGGAGCACCTTCTCATGGCTTTACAATGGAAATTCAAACCTCTTAACTTGCTACAGTGTAATTTTCACCCGGCTTTAATTGAACCCAATCACCGTGTTTTTTCCAAGTATCTGGGAGGGTTAGAGTGTGCCTTCGAGGAGAATGCCGAGGGCGATAAGAGTATTCAGTAGTTCTATGTATGTAACTGTGTATTGGATGAAAAGGAGATGACTTAATAATAGTCTACACCAAGAGAAACGGTGTGGCAATAACAGCTGGTTCTTCAGCTTGTGTCATTGTCCTCACACTGCGTCGTGTTGAGTGGACGTGCGATAGCACATTTGTAACTCCAGAGCACAGTTACGCGTGTGGTGTCCCGTCTTGAGTTTGACCTCATGTTAAATTTTGAAGAGGTTGTAGCGCAGACTACATCTTCTTGGATCGCATTCCACTAATCAACAACTATATACAAAGATATATTACCTAGTGATCATTTGCCACCGTTTCTCTTTTCAGTTTACAAATATGTCCCTTCTTGTTTTCTCTGTTGATGCTACGAGTGTTGGGTGAGTCTCTGAAATATTTCCCTTTCTGTCAAGTTTATATCAGGACTAATAATCTTGTTGAAAAACTACAAGACTTTTTAATATAAAAGATTTTTATCAAATTATTAGTATATGATCGGTACTAATAGTAAAAAAAACGTATAAAAAGCTTTTGTTTTTCTTCACACTGTTTCTCTCTCAAACTGTCAGTAACACAAGTCAGAACAAAGAAACCTGGACGCTTCACTTTTGAGGGTTTGTTCTCTAACTTGAGCTAGTGCTATGCTTGTGAAAGGTTCTTGATCTAAGGAATTGGAGCTACAATATTCCCCTTCCTCAGATCAATTCTGATTCGCTTCTCTGGCCCACAAAAGTTGCATGACCCCTAAGGATTTATCGCTTTCCCACGAAAATAATAATAATAATAATAATAATAATAATAATAATAATAATAATAATAATAATAATAATAATGATAATAATAATAATAATAATAATAATAATAATAATAATAATAATAATAATAATGGTGCTTTCAGTACTGCTTGAAATAAAATATAATAAATAAAAATGCAAGGATGCTTGGGAAGTGAGAATGTTTAATAATTAGAATGATTAACTACTGTATCATCACGTCCATCATTACATTATCATCATATCCATGAAAGCGCTAAACCGTAAAGGTGATCATGAGAGAAAAGAAAGAGCCGAGATACCTTAGTGAAAAGTGTGCTGCACCAGCAAGTGCTGAGGAACTGAAGAAGAGGAAGAATAAAAAGGCACAATATCGTTACTGGGAAAAATACACAAATAACCCAGAGGAGAGAGAGTGAGAGGAGCTTACTACGACGTTTCGGTCCGATTTGGACCATTTACAACGTCGTCGTAAGCTCCTCCCTCCCATCTGCGGGTTATTTGTGTATTGAAGCAGAGGAAGAACATTAAATTCTTAACAAATGAAGGTTATATTTAGGGATAATTATGAGAAGAAAAAAAAGGATAACTTGCATTTTTATGGAATGTTTGTGTGTGTAGGAAAGAGAAAAACGATGTTCGGAGGAGCATTGTTCATAGATGAGAAATGTGTCTTATATGTATTTCTGACACGAATGAACATTACTAACAACGTGGGCAACGCAGGTGTAAATGTTTGTAAATTAGTTATGGGAGGTGAAAATAAATTCTGTAAAGTGCAGAAGGAAATGCTTAAAAATACCAAAGAGAGGATGCAAATCCTCGTAAATAAATTACGCTTGCAAATTTGGAGTTCTATGCATAAGGCAGCGAAAAAAAAAAATTCAGTCTAATCTAAATCTTCAAATACAGAATTTCTTGAAAAAAAAAATCAGACTGACTCAGCTAGAAACCGCAGAGAACATTGGTGGGTGAGAACGTGGGAGATTAAAGAACACTAAAAAGCGCAGAATATTTATAGAGGCAGGGAGGGGAGAGCAAGAGGCCGGGAAGGTTGTGAGGGATGGTGTTGACCAAGTGGTTGTATACAATATGCACGAGAGCTTGGGATACCCGCAGGCTGCTGAAGGATTGGATGAATGCAGTATCTATACCTCTGCACAGTGTGAGGTATCTGGAGTCCGTGCCAAAATTATTCTCTGGTGTTGTTGTATGAAGCTTGGGAGGGATAGTATCCCCCAGTAGAGAATATTGCTGCAGGAAAGACACACGTTGCAGAAGAGAAATTTTACTGGGTCAACGTTTCGTTCTGTGTAGAGCTTAATCAGATGCGAATTTATGAAGTAGATGGCTTTGTAAACCTTTAACAGAAGGAAATGCATCTTGGTAAACTCTTGGACTTGACAAGACGTATACCAAAAGCTTCATATTTAAGCTTTAGTCTTGAAGAAAAGATTTTTCTCAAGTCACAATCTTAGGGGGAAAAAATTATTCTCTCGACACTTAATCTTAACAGAAACTTTTTCTTGGATTTGGTCTTCATAAAACATTCTTAAGTTGATCTTAATAAAACGTTTTCCTTAAACCTGATGCTGATAAAGAGTTTTCATTAAGCTTAGTGCCGGGGGAAAACCCCGTGCAAGGCTGGGTGTGAGTTATGGTCAGTTAATTACTCAATCAGTAAGCTGGTTAGGGTCGAAGTCTATCGACTGTGTATGGGGCATTAAGTAGGCAGTTTCACCAGTACTGTATTACCAATATGAATACGTTAATATGTAAAGTAAGTCTTAAACTCTGTGTGAATATATATACTGTGCAACACATACCTCTCAGTGCGTATATACTGAGAGATAGAGACCTCTCGGTTTACATACCCTGGTAAATACACAACTTTCGGTATACACAAACACACACACCTCTGGGTGTATGTATATACCCTATGTGGTCACGGTGTAGCCTGGATTTAGTGTGTGTACCAAGCACTTGGGGTGATGCGAGCAAGACAGCCGCACCACAATTACACCTCACCAGGGTCAATACGAAACCTGGTTAAAGTGCACCCAACCGCTTCCTCCAGCCTTAATAACCTCTGTAAGTAGCTAATGGAAAAGGCGGCTCCTTTGCCACCAGTCTTACCTGTCTTTAGACTCGGGGTTTTCCTCGGGAATATAGAATTCAATTATGCCCTCAAGGATGCCACCCACGGGACTCGCTGAAGAGAACAATTGTCATCTTAAAGAGGTCATTTAAAAACTTCTTTTGGGGAGGAAAAGAATCTTGACGTGTCGCGAAATGAGGAAACCTTTCGCTTGGAAAACAAGTAATATTACCTCGGGTACTCCGTCATTTAAACTAAAATGAGCTCGTGGAAATATGTAAGGGACCCTCGTTTAATGAATTCACTATGAGAGTGGTACGTTAAAGAACAAAAAGGCACAATACCATGACTGGAACAATACACAATACGACTCACTTGCCGCGAGTTCATCCCCAACAGTACTGTGAGTTATTTCTTATGACGACGTTTCGGTCCGACTTGGACCATTTTCAGGTCAACATCAGCTTCTCTCTCCTATGTACGGGTTATCCGCGTAGTGGTGTGTCAGATACTTAGCGCTTCCTACATATATAACAAATTCATATTTTTTGAACATGCAAGGCTAACTTTTCAATATTTTACAAATACACTGATATGAAATAATTAAACGTCAAGGGTTAGACATGCTAGTAATTAGAACGTTTAGATCCCCCTTACGCAACGTTTTATACGCCCTACGCACGAGGGACGCCTTCCAGACCTGCTTAAGAGTATAATAATGGCAGAGTGGCAGAGACACGTCACTAGAGGGCACTTAAGGAGGTTCTCAGTGGCGAGACAACACACTTACAGCCCTCTTGGTTTATACCCTCAGCTCCGGATGGGTTTGCTCAGGTTTTCGAGTACTCGCACGCAGTTGTGGTATACACACAGCTTCACAAGTAAGTACGACGGCTTGGACGGCAAAAAATTCAACAGATACCTGTAATAAACCTGGAGAGAGTTTCGGTGGTCAACGCCCCCGCGGCTCGGTCTGTGACCAGCCCTTGAATGATGATAGTCAAATCATCAGAATGAGAAGCTAATTTTTAGTATACATACCGTATTTTCAGGCATATAAGGCGCTCTCTTTTTCCTTACAGAGTCCTGGAAAATCACCCTGCGCCTTATATGTTCAAGGTCGGGGTCAAGGGTAGATTTTAGCGTTACAACTTCTTGTAAACATCTTGACAGGAAGCAGCGGCACTCGTGCATCTTATATGCCAGAAAATACTATATATGACCTGGCGATTTTATCTATGCATCGTGATTTGCCGGGTAAGAAAACCTAATAATAATGAGAATAGAGACAGTTTACAAGACCACTTTGAAAAGCTTCAAAGAGCGAGTGGTTATAAGAAGACAAGAAAGCAACAGAGAATGAAAGGTCATAATGCAGAAAATATCTTGAAAAAAGGAAACAGACAGTAATAAGATTATTTGCGTCTTTCGGTCCACAACTGAGGTCCTCTTCAGCAGCAATAAGGGATAATAACTTCAAATTACACAAAAGCACTTTAGAAGAGGTCAATGAAAAATGTATCTTCGCAATCAGAATATATATATATATATATATATATATATATATATATATATATATATATATATATATATATATATATATATATATATATACATATACATACATGTGTGTGTGTGTGTGTGTGTGTGTGTGTGTGTGTGTGTGTGTGTGTGTGTGTGTGTGTGTGTGTGTGTGTGTGTGTGTGTGTGTGTGTGTGTGTGTGTGTGTGTGTGTGTGTAAGTGCGCGTGTAAGTGCGCGTGCGCGAGCGTGCTGCGTGCGCGTTTTACATCGCATTTGTGCGGAATGTGAGTAAGCGTTGGAAATTTGCATCGTTCGGAGGGCTGGTGCCATTTATGCATACCAGACCCGGGGGAAGGAGAGAGCATCTCAGCCTCGCCCAGCCTGTGTTCGATAACGGCGGTAGCGCCTAACTCTCAGGGCGCCGGGCGAGGTGGTATGCAGGCGACCGGAGACGCTCCAGGGACGAAATTGGTAATAATAATAAAAAAATCTAAGCGTTCATAATGTGAGGCTCTAGATTTTATTAAATCTTATTTTATTACATAAATAGTGTTTGAGGTGGGTGAGAACACTATGTTTGCCCTGACTCCTTCATTACTTTATTGATTACTCTTTCTTTCTCAATATCTGTTGTTTGCCCAGTTACATAAGGGTTCTTCTTTCTCATTATCTGTTATTTGTCCAATATATAAGGTTTCTGTTTTTTTTACCACTGTACGGTAATAATATCGACAATTCGTCCTAAATGCTTTGATTTTTTTCTTTTTCTATTTTTTTCCTCCTTGTCGATTTTTAACAAGTCTCATTAACCCATATACTTTTGTGTGGGTGTGGCTGGCTTAACATTCCATAGATTAGGTTTATATGCCCCGGCCAACTCTGAACGAACGTTCAGTCCCGACACTCACGGTTGATCAGGTCAACTAGGGTCACAGACTAACCGCTAGATGGCTCTAGTTAACTGTGCTTTTAAAGAACAAAAAGTCACAATACCGTGACTGGAACAATACACAAACCCGCACACAGGAGAGAGAAGCTTACGATGACGTTTCGGTCCGACTTGGACCATTTACAAAGTCGACAGAAAAGTATTTAAAATTAGTGAGACGCGTTAAAAATCGAAACGTCATCCTACGGTTCTCTCTCCTATGTGCGGGTTATTTGTGTATTGTTTTTAACTCTTTGAGATGTCTTGCAGGATCGTGGTTTTTGTATGGCATGCGTCGAACCCGAGTGCCCAGTAAGAGAGCTAAGTGAACTGCAGTGCCACGCACACACATACTAATGGACTCGACACATGCAACGGCAAGTGATTCTATTTTACCCAACTGGAGAAGAGCGTAAAGAAATCTGAAACTTAGACTGTCTCCTCTCCACAGAGTAATTACGGGTTAAGTAATTTGTGGGCCATGAATCACACTCTCTCAATCAGGTCGACAGGAAGGGTCAGACATTTCTTTTACCTCGTTGTGTAAGACATGTGCAAACTAGATGTCAGCTTTCAATATAAACCGGTTGGGAGATTAAAGCAGAAATTCCATATCTCAGAGGTTGGTCACTTTCACACCTCACACCTTTCCACTAACTTTAGAGCTTTTTCTATGCAACAATCATATTTCAACAAAACGCCACTTTGATAGGTGGAAAAGACACACATGCAGAGTCGCCCTCTATTTCTGCAACGTTTCACCCAACACTGGGCCTTTTTTTGAGGGGGGCGGAATTATTTTCAACAACTGTTGGCATACATCTATTGTTTCCACTACTCCGGTAGTATTCCTCAAAAACAGCTGTTTAGACACTGTTGGCAGCGTGAAGATCCCACACGAGCAACATCACCCATCCCACCTTGAGTATCAGGTCCAGGGCTCGTAAAGCTCTCCCGGCAGTGGGTGTCTAGCAAGATTATTACCCAAGGATAATGGCCCAGGCAAGAGTTATATTTACTCCCAGGTGGTCACTACTTAGTCTACGTTGCGAGGACTGGGCTCAGCACGCCACATAGAGGAAAAATAAACACAGAAGCAGTATAATGTGATCCTTTATTGACAACGTTTCGCCCACATAGTGGGCTTTATCAAGTCACAAACAGATCTGTTTGTGACTTGATAAAGCCCACTGTGTGGGTGAAATGGTGTCAATAAAGGATCACATTATACTGCTTCTGTGTTTATTTTTCCATTGTGTCGATATTTTATATCATTTATTTCCACGACACGTAGTGAGGACTGAGCTCACCACGATCCAGAGCACAACAAAACATTGCGACCAGAGAACATATCTAATTATCTCTGCAGAACGAGACCAAAAATATTTATGAAGGCCACACTCCAGAGTGAGTGTTGATACCAACGGAACAATAACTTATATGTGTACCCCCTTTCGATTATTAAGCCATTGTACGTATATGTAGATTAATTTGCGTTAAACTAACCTAAATTAACCTAGGTATAAAAATCAACACGGTAAGTTAAAAGAAAGTAGAAATATGTAAATAGGTGGTCTGCTAATTCTTTCTTCTAGTCTTCATGGCCAGGTCGCTCGAATGGCGATCATTCATTTAGCTTTACCGGTAAAATCGTTTATTACGATTTTAATGGTTTATATACAATGCTAGATCACAATTAAAGGCCTCTGCTAACCTTCCCAAGTGTTCCTAAGACGCCAGAGAAATTACTGACAATGTTTCTTTGTCTTCAAATTACATAAATGATTCCTATGGCCGTAGTAGTGTTTTAACCCTATATAGAGGTGAACAGAAAACGTAACCAGTCTCAGTGAGTCTGTTAGTCAAAGACACGGGAAAACCTCTCTTAGAAAAAGAACATAAAATACAGGCGACTCGTTTTATAAACCATTCCTCCCAAACCAGTGTCTTAGAGAAGAAACTCAATGATACCGAAATGTAAACGTTGATTTTGCAGTATATTCTCTTCCTCTGACTTTTGTGATGATGTCCTTTCTTCTATTTGTAGACACAGTCAATAGGTATTATAACTAAGATACGGAGATTACACAAGATATGGGAGTCCAATAACTACTTTCATATTAACCTTCCTTTCTTTTACGTGGGCTGGCGCTGCCGGCTACATTTCTAGTTTAAGTGAGAGCAAACAGAATGAGCGTAGGTAATCGGCATGCCTATCCTATTATCTCCATTAAGTAGTAAATAACTGGAACAAGTCTCCTGCCTAGCCAGAGCCAACTTATTATACTGAATTATATGGCCTTCAAAGGTAAAAAAAAAATATTTATCACATGGTGGCTCATAAGCAACTGCTAGAAGTTGTATTTATATAATTCAAGAGAATACGCATCAGTATAATGATTAAAAATCAAACACACATACACTCACCAGAGGAACACAATCTCATAACATCGGCAGCTAATGCTTGTTTGGCATATTTAAGAGCAGCTTTCAGGAATCTCATCAAAGAATCGTTCATATGCTTGCATAGAACATGTATTAAGATCTTCACGAGTACGCGCGCCAGCATGGAACCTTCAATTGATAAAACATTATAAGTAGTTGAGAAAAATGGCAGAGGTGTGCAGCCAGACTAGCAGTCCCAGAACGAGGGGAAGCAGCTATGAGGAGAAGCTAAAGAAAATGAACCTGACGACATTAGAGGATAGAATCAAGGAAGATAAATAAAGACATATACAAAATATTCAGAGGACACAATCAGAAAAGACACAGGTAAGTCACAGTGACGTCATTATTTCTTTAACTTCAGGGTGCTTAGGAAGTGGAATGAACTTGGCAGAGTATACTAGAGGCATGTTCCATACACAATTTTAAGAATGACAGGGCCCATGATACTAGAAGGGAATAAATCTGACAAACGGCAATTTATGAGGCAGAAACAAAATATATGGTTAAATAACAAAAAAAAAAAGGCACAATACCGTGACTGGAACGATACACAAATACACAAATATGTGTGGGTTATTTGTGTAAAATATATGGTTATCACCTTGCCTCAAATACACCTGTGCTTAGTGCCAGTGCTGGAAACAAACTGGAAAATAATCACTGTACTACAGACTGAGGATTTACTTGTGAGTCACAGAGATGGGTATAAGTTGAACCTGCCTAGTATGGACCAGTAGAACTGTTGCAGTGCTCCTTCCTTCTTATGTTCTTAAGAAAGTCTCCGGAGTAGGGCGCACTTACGACTGAGGTGAACCATAGTTTATATCTTCAATCCTGAAGCTGCAAGACCTCACTGGCTGCTGATGCTGTTAAAGCTGAAGTCTTAACTTGTCACAGCTTGCCTAAATGCAATACCTACTAGATTTATTCTTTAAAAATCCCTTTCATCACAATATTTTAATTTGTCTATAACCACTTTCTACTCAATTAGAATGCAGCTTAATACACAGGACGCTCCTGGCACTTCCTCATCAGCTACAGTACTAACTGCATGAACCTAGCACAAACAGCCTGACTGACTAGGCTAGCAACCAAAAGGGCTGGTACAAGACCGAGCCACGAGGGCAATAACCCCCCCCCCGAGCTTCAACAGGTATTGGGTAGTTAACAATGTAGAACATGAAGTAGTGAGGTGCCTCACAGCGTCACCTCTGTGTAACACCCATCACACCACCACCTCTCACAATGCACTCGGTTCAATCAATACGCCTCTCTCTCTTTTATCACTATCCAGTATACTCAATAAAAATACCAATATGTTCCCCCTTACGCTAGTGGATGAAACGTGAACGTTTGTTCTGTTTTAACAAGGAAAAATGTGCATAGTGGGACTGTAGTGAGAACCATCATCACGCAGTGTGTCACAATACTAACAAATAACACCGACAAAACCCCCTATAACAATTATAATAAAATATTAATAATAATGTAATAATAAAAATAATAATAATGTAATAAAAATATAAGAATAATAATGATAATGTAATAAAAATAGAATAATATTAATACTCTCCTTGGGGAAGTGGAAAAGAATCCTTCCTCCGTAAGTTATGCGTGTTGCAAGAGACGACTAAAATGCCAGGAGCAAGGGGATAGTAACCTTCTTCTCCTGTATAAACTACTAACTGCAAAAAGAAAAAAAGAAAATTTTCTTTTTAGGTCACCCTGCCTCGGTGGGAGACGGCCGGTACGTTATATAATAATAATAATAATAATAATAATAATAATAATAATAATAATAATAATAATAATAATAATAATAATAATAATAATAATAATAATAATAATAATAATAATAATAATGTCTGTCGTTTCCCCACCAAAACTGGGTTATCCTAAGATGAAAACACCTTTACAATCATTCGCTGTTTAGCTGTCCTACCAGAAAGACACACAAACACTATCCAACAGACCCACATAACATGATCTCCGTCAGAGTGAATGCACCGCACTTCCAACCTCCAAGGTTCACACCCGACTAGCCAGTTTTCCTGAACAAAAGCTTGCCTTGAGTACTACTCACCCCCTTCCTTTCACGGCGGATTAATATCCCTACCATACATTATCTTGCTCCAGGTTTTCTACATGAACAGATTATCTCAACTTCTCATGCGACAATAAATTCTTATATTTTCTCGGTTCTTTATTCACTGTATATTACTCACGACACACAATAATCCCAGACGTTCCTTCTAGCTCCGGTCTCCTCTTTGTCGAAAAATTGAAAAGACAATACTGCACACCCATACGAGAGAGAGAGAGAGAGAGAGACAGTTTCTCTCTTTCTCATCCACGACGTAAGGGCATAAGGGTTAAAATACGATACCCACAATACGCCCATCTCTCCTAAAACGCCATTCTCACGCTACAAGGACATAAACGCACCTAACAAAGAGCATACCGACATACACTTGAGTGGTACCACTTTTGACGTCTTTGTACTGCAGAGAATCCATTGGAAAAAGGCGCCACCAACTGCGGTACAATCGTTGCCATAAGAAAAAATGGTCTTTGGAGGGGGCGAAGGGAGAGGCCAGCCTATTGTTACCATCTTCAGGGGTTGTATATCTGGAAGACCCTTCAACCAGGGAGGGGAAGGGGAAGGGGGGGGAGGTCCTTGATGCTAGTGAACATCTCTTGATCCGAGGCATTGGAGCTACCCTCCCTTTCTCATAACTTTTCCATGACTTGAGAGATATACATTTTGGTGTGTGTGTGTGTATACTATATATATATATATATATATATATATATATATATATATATATATATATATATATATATATATATATATATATATGTATGTATATATATATATATATATGTATATATGTATATTATATATATATATATATATATATATATATATATATATATATATATATATATATATATATATATATATATATATATATATATATATATATATATATATATATATATATATATATATATATATATATATATATATATACGCACACAAATTGAGTAACTAATACATTGGTCATTTGGGTAAACTAAAAAACATAACCAACATTCAACTGCATGAAAAGACGACCAACATTTTTCGGACTTACTAGAGACTTTTGGTAAACGGTCTCTAGTTATACGAAGAGAAAAAGACCCTTGATAGTGTAGGATCCGGTGAGTGGTTATAGATCTATGAAAGTTACACTTTAAATATCAAAGTGCTTTCACCGAGGGTTGCTAGCTTCCATACTGAAAACTGAAGATTTTCTTTATATTGCATATAATTTACAAGTAAAAAAAAATATCAGCATTGCAGCTGAGCAATGATGATCAGCAGCGCAAGCCGCCCCGCCGGGTCCTCCGCACGTTCTTCAGATGCCTTTGAGAAGGGAAGATACTGCACGAAAGTACAGATATTACTGAAGACAAAAAGGCACAATACCGTAACTGGAACAATACACAAATAACCTGTACATGGGAGAGATGAGCTTACAACGACGTTTCGGCCCGACTTTGTAAAGTCGGACCGAAACGTCGTCGTAAGCTCATCTCTCCCATGTGCAGGTTATTTGTGTATAGATGTTACTAAATAATACCACCTTATTCCCGCCTTCCGAAGTAATGGGAGAGATTACCATTTAAAAACAAAATATAATTAATGTATCAGTGGCTCACTAAGAACAGAAAAATAATGCTAAACGCTTGAGATTTTCAATCAAAGTTATGAAATTCCCAAAATTTCCTATGCTACGTAAATTTTACCAAGGTTAGACAAGGTTTCTAGATTAGTCTTGGTACAAAATTCAACAATCCCATATACATACATACATACATACATACATACATACATACATATATATATATATATATATATATATATATATATATATATATATATATATATATATATATATATATATATATATATATATATATATATATGTCGTGCCGAATATGTAAAACTGATCAATTAGCAAGAACTCATTTAAAATTAAGTCTTTTCTAAAATTTTCTCTTATAAGTTTAAAGATATATTTTTTTCATTAATGTTAATGTAAAAAAAATTAATTTTACACCAAAAGGAACTTAGAAAACTTACCTAACCCTATTATAACAAGAACAATTTATTTTAGCCTAACCCAACTAAATATATTTTAGATTTGTTTACAATAATTTAATACTAAACAAACACAGTGAAATATATTTTTTTCGTTAGGTTCAGAATGATTTTGGCGAAATTACTGCATACACAAATTTTCACTTGACCTATATGGCAAGATGAGCGTTGCTATTTAAGCCAAGATCGCAAATTCTGCCTATTCGGCACGACATATATATATATATATATATATATATATATATATATATATATATATATATATATATATATATATATATATATAATGTTCAGGTGATACTTTTAAAAAATACTTGGCAATGTTACATAAACTCAAAGTAAACATTCTCGGTATTTAATACTTAAAATAGGGAAAGAAGTAAAGTATTCTTGACTAGTTGTGTCATGCAGCTTTAATGGCCCCTCCTGCACCCAGGAAAAAAATATGAGGGGGGGGGAGAGAAAAATCAGAACGAAAAAGGCAAAAATATCTAGCTGGTAATCTGGGTCGATTCTCAAAATAAAAACATGTATTTCTTCGTTTAAGACAGACACAAGATAAATCAGAATCTCACATTTTTACGTGATAAATGAGGGCGAATTTCAAGCGACTAAAGATTTCAGATGAACATGCAAATCAGCAGCATGTGAATATGTGTCCTAAAGGCTATGCACCCAAATGTTTATCTAAACCTTACACATCATCAGTGTGCTAATACTATATCTAAACTTTGGAGCTACAACTGCAGCGGTTCTCTCCAGCGAATCAGGATAAAGCGTCAACAGAATTAGCAGGAAGTTGATGCTTCATCCTGACACATTAATCATGGGTGGAGTATCACAGAATTAGCAGTACGTTATGTTCCATCTTGACACAGATACGATGAAATATCAACAGAAGTTGCAGGAAACTGAGAGAATACCATCTCACGAGAGTTCAGCGCAACATAATGACAATATTAGAGCATGCAAATCACCCAAGAGAGCGGAATCAGATGGAAGTTAATTTGAGAATTTACCCTTGACACGCCCTTCAAGAAGATGAGAAGCGCCTTGATGCTACTGAAAGGCTCTTGATTAAAAAAATGGAGCTATTCTTCCTACTGATCAAACCTTATTACCCAAACACTATTTGATTCCTAATGGGTAAAAATTCCCTATGTACACGTTAATACTAATGACAAAAATATTCTCACCACAGACACTACGTCTCCCCTACGTTGTCTACATTTGCCGGTAAAAAGAAGTCAAAAGTCGCATCATGTAGGAAATCTACAACCTTACCACCAGGTTGAAGTACCTTCAAGAAAACAAGAAAACAAATGGCATGACAGTGCTTGTCAATAATACAAGTCTTCTCTATTCAACTCTCGGTAAAACCAATACTGAGAGAGAGAGAGAGAGAGGGAGAGAGAGAGAGAGAGAGAGAGATAGATAGATAGAGAGAGAGAGAGAGAGAGAGAGAGAGAGAGAGAGAGAGAGAGAGAGAGAGAGAGAGAGAGAGAGAGAGAGAGAGAGAGAGAGAGAGAGAGAGAGAGAGAGAGAGAGAGAGAATTTGTTCTGAGTATAACACTGAACCTTTTGATGGAAAAGAGCCATATTTTCTCTTACTTTTAAACCAGCAATTCCATTCCATTACATTATTTAACTCACTCTTATAAACACACACAAAATGAACGTTATACTTTCACACACTCGAATACAAACCTACATGTACATACACGTTATGAAGCCGACAAAAGTGAATCACTCAATCATATTTCACGATGCTGATAATGACACTGGAAACGCACCACAGTTCCCATCCCTCCCCCCTCCCCCCCAGAAAAAAAATCCTGAAAATGCTGTGTATAAAGCCCGCTTGTCCCCTAAAATTGTGTTGCTACACAAGTTTGCAGCTCCAATGGGGAAAAAATCAAGCATCATTTGTTTTACGGGATATGAAACCAGTTTCCTTTTCCCTTGCCATCGCTCCCAAAATTCGCACTTCCTATTAGAATAATTCACCAATGTTTACGGGAGCGAGCTTTCAAAAAAAAGAGGACACATTAATAATGGAATGGCTCAATTACAGGTCGTTTAACTGCAGGCTTTGTTCGCTGACTAGAGCTCCGCTGATATTGTTACCATAACAACCATTAACTCCTTCCATCACAAGGAGAAAATTACATTACCTCAATAATCAACTTACAAGACCTTTTATTTTCACTTGCCATACCTTAATGACTGACAGATATAATTACGCTCGCTTTCAAAAAATAATTCCATTACGGGTTTCGTACGCGCGTTTATATGGCGTCCGAAACTGCGGAAATCTACATCCCGCGGTTTATTTATGTGTATAGACTCGCTTTTTGTCAGCAGAGCGATAACACAGATATAATGGGGAACTTTTGATAGCGCCCGAGGGGCAGGCAAATGCAGACCCCGACAATTAAAAATACAATATGGCCACAATATTCGAAAAACATTCGCGACATTTTTATTTTGTTTGCGTCCACTTAGCCCCCCAAATGCTGGTAATTAGAAAACCATTTCAATTAAGATTTAAATGCAGTATATATGTGTGTGTGTGTGTGTGTGTGTGTGTGTGTGTGTGTGTGTGTGTGTGTGTGTGTGTGTGTGTGTGTGTGTGTGTGTGTGTGTGTGTGTGTGTGTGTGCGCCGAATATTTAAAATTGGTCAATTAGCAAGAACTCATTTAAAATTAAGTCCTTTCTAAAATTTTCTCTTAAATGAATTCGTAGTTTGGAAATTAGGAGGTGTGGGATAACCAAAACTATTATCCAGACGGCTCAGGAGGGGTTGAGGTGGTTCGGACATGTAGAGAGATGGAACAAAACAGAATGACTTCCAGAGTGTATAAACCTGTAGTGGAAGGAAGGCGGGGTATGGGTCGGCCTAGGAAAGGTTGGAGGGAGGGGGTAAAGAAGGTTTTTGTGTGCGAGGGGCTTGGACTTCCAGCAGGCGTGCGTGATCGTATTTGATAGGAGTGAATGGAGAAAAATGGTTTTTAATACTTGACGTGCTGTTTGAGTGTGAGCAAAGTAACATTTATGAAGGGATTCAGGGAAACCGGTAAGCCGGACTTGAATCCTGGAGATGAGAAGTACAGTGTCTGCACTCTGAAGGAGGGGTGTTAATGTTGCAGTTTTATAACTGTAGTGTGAGCGCGCTTCTGGCAAGACAGTGATGGAGTGAATGATGAAAGTTTTTCTTTTTCGGGCCACCCTGCCTTGGTGGGAATCGGCCGATGTGTTAATAAAAATAAAAAAAAATGCTTAAAGATATATTTTTTCATTTATGTTAATGCAAAAATTAATAAATTAGTAACATAAGAACTTTAGAAAACTTACCTAACCTTATTATAACAAGCGCAATTTAATTTAGCCTAATCCAACTATATATGTTGTAGATAGGGTTACAATAATTTAATAATAAACAAACACAATGAAATATATTTTTTTCGTTAGGTTGAATGATTTTTACGAAATTATTTCATACAAAAATTTTCGCTTGCCTTATTCGGCAAGAAGAGATAAAACTTGCGATTTGGGCTATTTAAGCCAAAATATATATACATATTAGGAACAAAGCTGCGACAAACACCATCTTAGTGGACACACAATTTCTTTATTATTAACGTTCCGGATGTAACATTATCCATCATCAGAATTTAAAATTACAATAAAAACAACTTTAAAAATCATTTAAAGTTCCAATTAAAATTTAAATTCGAAACATTGTACAAAGTATTAATAAAGGCATACTAGCATAGCTAGACTTGTAGTTAACATATCTAACTAACCTAAGCTCTGAAACCTAATTAAATTACTTAATGAATAACGTAAATTAAGGTAATTTTTTTCTAAAATACCTCAAAAAACTAAACCGAATTCCTCTATTATACGAACGTACAAGGTATTTCACAAACCTCTTGTATGTTTGTAATCGGTCCATCAACCTCGGGTAAATAGTCGGAGGTGGTCAGTCCCTTAACCTGGAGAAGGGTTCAACTCTATGGTCTGAAAAACAACAAGAACAACAACAACCTGTTCCTCGCTGCATGTTCAGTCAAAGCACAAAAAAAAAAACTATGAACGAATTTTGGAAACAACTTGTCAGACATATGAACATTTAACCAGCTTAACGTCACCACTAAAAATATTTAATATCCCTTTTAAAAATCTGTCAAAATATGAGTGCCGGTTTCCGTCGGGAGTTTGTCTTTCCCAAAATGTTTCGTTGCCTTTTCCGTGTATTCTCTGAAGATACATTAAAATAGCCCTTTCACCTTACATTATTAAAAAAATAAAAAAAAGTAACATGTCATATTTATTTTACAATTGTAAGTTGCAACGCGGACAATACAGAAAAAGCATATATATATATATATCCACACAGTATATATTAAGTGATGCTGTGGACAGCACATAAGATATATACTACAGTCATAAAGAATACATAACCCACACACAGGAGACGGAATCGTTTGACGACGTTTCGGTCCGACTTGGACCCCTGACTAGTCAGTAATAATAATAATCTTAATTTTTTCAAGTACATGTACAAGGTATACAGGTCTAGCTGACATCAATGACATACTACTATACTGAAAGTCCCTTGTTATGCTGAGCATTTCGGGGAAATTAGGTCAGTTTTGTCCCCAGAATGCGACCCACACCAGTCGACTAACACCCAAGTACTTACTACTGCTAGGTGAACAGGAAAACACATCCTAATGTTTCCACCCCTACCGGGGATCAAACCACGAACCTCAACGTGTGAGCTGAATGCGCTAGCAATCGGTCCAAGTCGGACCGAAGCGTCGTCATGGCTTCTCTCTCCTCTGTGCGGGTTATTTGAGTATTGTCCCAGTCACGGTTATATTTACATAAAAGCATATATTACGCGATACCTTAGACACTCAAAGTATATCCATATGTTTATGGGAATATGACTGTCTTTTGTAACATCTATCATGTCTTTATATGTATAAAATCCCCCCCCCCCCCCAAAAAAAAAAAAAAAAAAAAAAAAAAATATTCTAGAACGAGAAGCAGAAGTCTGTTAAACGCTTTGCACTTTGGCAGCTCTACTTGGCTTTCATTCACAAATTTGTACTCTATAGGCTGATTCTTATTAATTCGCATTACTGTAATGCTTACTTTGAAATTTTCCTCGAGAAATGGGTTAGAATCCTTGCATCGGAGCAGTGAATGACACGATGCCAACAAGGGGCTGGTTTTCCATGAATTTCTGAATTTAATAATTAAAAAACAACGAAATTTTGAGTCAGTTTATCTGGGAGCGCTTTTATTAATAATAATCAAGAAATGGCAAGTAACAGAACAAGTTGTTGATCATGTGAACAAATGCAACACTTCACTATCTTTATTTACAAGACGTGTCGCCAACGAGTGACTTTATGGGTTCAACACATAGCTTACTGACACAGCTACTGGTTGGCGAAACGTCTTCTGTGATCTGATTATATTCGTGAAAGATGCTAAACCCATTAGGATTATACAACCTTCAAATTTTGATACTATTAGAAAACATTCTCCCTCTTTCAGCCAACAAACTGTTGAGATGTGTGTGTGTCGATCGTGCCTGGGAGACGGCAGTCATTCATATTATGTATGTGAAGCTCAGAGGAGTGTAAAGAGAAATTCTGGGAGGCGTTAAGTGAATGTTTTGGCAATTTTGAGTCAAGTGAGAGAATAATTGTTTTGGGAGACCTGTAGTTAAAGTGGGAGACAATGCTATGGACGGCGTAAGAAAACTTACACACACACACACACACACACACACACACACACACACACGTATATACATATACATACATACATATATATATATATATATATATATATATATATATATATATATATATATATATATATATATATATATATATATATATATATTTTATATATGTGTGTATGTATGTATATATATACATATACATACACATATATATACACATGTATATATATATATATATATATATATATATATATATATATATATATATATATATATATATATATATATATATATATATATATATATATATAATATATATATATATATATATATATATATAATATATATATATATATATATATATATATATATATATATATATATATATATATATATATATATATATATATATATATATATATATATATATATATATATATATATATATATATATATATATATATATATATATATATTATTATCACACTGGCCGATTCCCACCAAGGCAGGGTGGCCCGAAAAAGAAAAACTTTCAATATTATTCACTCCATCACTGTCTTGCCAGAAGGGTGCTTTACACTACAGTTTTTAAACTGCAACATTAACACCCCTCCTTCAGAGTGCAGGCACTGTACTTCCCATCTCCAGGACTCAAGTCCGGGCTGCCGGTTTCCCTGAACCCCTTCATAAATGTTACTTTGCTCACACTCCAACAGCACGTCAAGTATTAAAAACCATTTGTCTCCATTCACTCCTATCAAACACGCTCACGCACGCCTGCTGGAAGTCCAAGCCCCTCGCACACAAAACCTCCTTTACCCCCTCCCTCCAACCTTTCCTAGGCCGACCCCTACCCCGCCTTCCTTCCACTACAGACTGATACACTCTTGAAGTCATTCTGTTTCGCTCCATTCTCTCTACATGTCCGAACCACCTCAACAACCCTTCCTCAGCCCTCTGGACAACAGTTTTGGTAATCCCGCACCTCCTCCTAACTTCCAAACTACGAATTATCTGCATTATATTCACACCACACATTGCCCTCAGACATGTCATCTCCACTGCCTCCAGCCTTCTCCTCGCTGCAACATTCATCACCCATGGTTCACACCCATATAAGAGTGTTGGTAAAACTATACTCTCATACATTCCCCTCTTTGCCTCCAAGGACAAAGTTCTTTGTCTCCACAGACTCCTAAGTGCACCACTCACCCTATATATATATATATATATATATATATATATATATATATATATATATATATATATATATATATATATATATATATATATATATATATATGTCGTGCCGAATAGGCAGAACTTGCGATCTTGGCTTAAATTGCAACGTTCATCTTGCCATATAGAACAAGTGAAAATTTGTGTATGCAATATTTTCGCCAAAATCATTCTGAACCTAACGAAAAAAATATATTTCACTGTGTGTGTTTAGTATTAAATTATTGTAAACCTATCTAAAATATATTTAGTTGGATTAGGCTAAAATAAATTGCGTTTGTTATAATAAGGTTAGGTAAGTTTTCTAAGATTCTTTTGGTACAAAATTAAATTTTTTTACATTAACATTAATGAAAAAAATATATCTTTAAACGTATAAGAGAAAATTTTAGAAAGGAGTTAATTTTAAATGAGTTCTTGCTAACTGACCAGTTTTACATATTCGGCACGACATATATATATATATATATATATATATATATATATATATATATATATATATATATATATATATATATATATATATATGATTGGATATCAGATTGGAGAGAGAGAGTATTGAGGAGGTGAATGTATTCAGATATTTAGGAATGGACGTGTCAGCAGATGGGTCTAAGAAAAATGAGGTGAATTATAGAACTGACTAGGGGAAACAGGTGAGTGGTGCACTGAGAAGTCTGTAGATACAAAGAACTTTGTCCATGGAAGCAAAGAGAGTATGAGAGTATAGTTATACCAACCCTCTTATATGGGTGTGAAGCATGGGTGGTGAATGTTGCAACAAGGAGAAGGCTGGAGGCAGTGAAGCTGTCGTGTCTGAGGGCAATGTGTGGTGTGAATATAATGCAGAGAATTCGTAGTTTGGAAATTAGGAGGAGGTGCGGGATTACTAAAACTATTATCCAGAGGGCTGGGGAGATGTTGAAGTGGCTCGGACATGTAGAGAGGTTGGAGCAAAACAGAGTGACTTCGAGTGTAGGCGGGGGTAAAGGTCGGACTAGGAAAAATTGGAGGGAGGGGGTAAAGGAGGTTTTGTGTGCAAGCATGCGTGAGCGTGTTAGGTAGGAGCGAATGGAGACAAATGGTTTTAAGGACTTGACATGCTGTTGGAGTGTGAGCAAGGTAATATTTATGAAGTGATTCAGGGAAACTGGCAGGCCGGACTTGAGTCTTGGAGATGGGAAGTACAGTGCCTGAACTCTGAAGGAGGGGTGTTAATGTTGCATTTTTATAACTGTAGTATAAGCGCACCTCTGGCAAGACAGTGATAGAGTGAATGATGGTGAAAGATTTTCTTTTTCGGGCCACCCTGCCTTGATAGGAAACGGCCGATGTGTTAATAATAATAATAATAATAATAATAATAATAATAATAATAATAATATATATATTTTTTTTTTCAACAAGTCGGCCGTCTCCCACCGAGGCAGGGTGACCCAAAAAAGAAAGAAAATCCCCAAAAAGAAAATACTTCCATCATCATTCAACACTTTCACCACACTCACACATTATCACTGTTTTTGCAGAGGTGCTCAGAATACAACAGTTTAGAAGCATATACGTATAAAGATACACAACATATCCCTCCAAACTGCCAATATCCCAAACCCCTCCTTTAAAGTGCAGGCATTGTACTTCCCATTTCCAGGACTCAAGTCCGACTATATGAAAATAACCGGTTTCCCTGAATCCCTTCACTAAATATTACCCTGCTCACACTCCAACAGATCTTCAGGTCCCAAGTATCATTCGTCTCCATTCACTCCTATCTAACACGCTCATGCACGCTTATATATATATTTATATATATATATATATATATATATATATATATATATATATATATATATATATATATATATATATATATATATATATATATATATATATATATATATATATATATATATATATATATATATATATAATCACGTTTAAAACTCGTGGCGAAAGGAAAAAAAATCCCCCATGTGTGTAATATAATTTTTTGTAAATATACAGCTGATAAAATCTACAAACTGCATAAACACAAAGGGATATTATATCCCATTTACGCCAGCGGTGCATCCAATCAGTTTTTAATAAATCGTCTGACAACCAATTTACAAATTTGCATTTCTGTTCGCATTTTCAACAGTGGCCGACCATGAAACCCCCTAACTTCAAAGGTGGATTCCTACACCACTTATCACCGTGCGTAATCCATATAAAACAAGCTGCCCGCCCTAAATGAAAGCTATTGACAAAAATATATATGCACATATATCTGCGCCAGGACATGTTGCTAGAGTTCTGATGCTTCCGGATCACAGCTCCGGAGTCTAGCTCTTATCTGCATAGTAATGGCTGAGGGGTTTCATTGCCTTCGCGGCCCGGTCTCAGAGCAGGCCGCCTCCTGGTCAAGCAAGATCAGGCTAAACCCTTCACACAGCCAGCTGAACACCAGACCATCACATTCGCATTCAATCCCTTCAGTAATCCCCAACACAAACCTCCACTCTGGAAACGCCCAGGAAATCCTATGTCCAATAACTAAAGCGATCTCAAGCGGCTATTTATTAGCGCAATTAGGATAGGAATCGGGGGATGGGTGGTCGTAATATTGTTCAGTGTATTAAGGGATGCAAGTTCCTCTGGGCTCCTTCTCCGCTCAATTACTCGACAAGAAGACCTACCTCGCCTCCCGGAATAACCTCGTCTCTGTGTTCAACTCCGTAACATAATCTTGCAGTAAGATCACACACCAAACATTTTAATTCTCCATGTAAAGCATCACATTAAAACATATTTCGAATGCATTCTACAAGGGAATTATTTTTAATACATGCAGTAATGTACAGATACATTCATATATTGAGTATGCATTCTCCTAAAAGTATAAATATGCTATGCAGCGATATACAAATAAAAATTCTAAAATCTGTGTATGCATCTACTAGGGAAATCATTTACTATAGACACAGAAATGTATAATTCACACGTTTCCATATTTTGTGTATTCTTGCTACAACAGAACATTTTATTTTACATTGCGCACAATAATGTCAACATGTAATAATGTAAACATCTCACCTATAACGAAAAAGAAATCTACACTTGAAATAAATTGCGGATGTGAGTGTACTGCGGTGTACGTACATGCTAGTGACACTGAGTCGGTGTAAACAATCTCCCAGAAAAACCATACCCCCGGCCGGGATTGAACCCGCGGTCATAGAGTCTCAAAACTCCAGCCCGTCGCGTTAGCCACTAGACCAGCTAACGCGACGGGCTGGAGTTTTGAGGCTCTATGACCGCGGGTTCAATCCCGGCCGGGGGTATGGTTTGTTTGCAATCGTGTCATTACGATTTCTTGAGTAATCTCCCAGAAGTGAAGCACAGCCTGGTTGATCACACACCAGCCATGATAAACAGACGGAGGATCGAGCCTTGAATGCCACACATCACAGAAAAGTTGATAATCTACCCAAAATTTTCGTAACAAATGTGACCCCATTAAATACTTTATTTTGACAAGAATACGGCACTCAAAAAAATATTAATGGAATCATAAATAGACAAACTATTTTGCCATGATTGCAGTTTTATGGAAGTCATTTCTGCCCTGAATTTACGGCAGGTAATTTTAAATGCTAATATGTAATCCCTTTAGCAATGCTGGTGGTGGTGCTACAGTCAGATGTGGTGGTTCATGGTGGTGGTGCTACAGTCAGATGTGGTGGTTCATGGTGGTGCTACAGTCAGATTGGTGGTGGTGCTACAGTCAGATGTGGTGGTTCATGGTAGTGCTACAGTCAGATTGGTGGTTCATGGTGGTGGTGCTACAGTCAGATGTGGTGGTTCATGGTGGTGCTACAGTCAGATTGGTGGTTCATGGTGGTGGTGCTACAGTCAGATGTGGTGGTTCATGGTGGTGCTACAGTCAGATTGGTGGTTCATGGTGGTGGTGCTACAGTCAGATGTGGTGGTTCATGGTGGTGTAGTCAGATGTGGTGGTTCATGGTGGTGTAGTCAGATGTGGTGGTTCATGGTGGTGGTGCTACAGTCAGATGTGGTGGTTCATAGTGGTGCTACAGTCAAATGTGGTGGTTCATGGTGGTGGTGTTACAGTCAGATGTGGTAGTACATGATAGTGGTGCTACAGACAGATGTGGTGGTTCATGGTGGTGCTAGTCAGATGTGATGGTTCACGGTGGTGCTACAGTCAGATGTGATGGCTCATGGTGGTGCTACAATGTGGTGGTGGTACTACAGTCAAATGTGGTGGTACATGGTGGTGGTGCTACAGTCAGATGTGGTGATATATGGTAGTGCTACAGTCAATGTGGTGGTACATGATGGTGGTGCTACAGTCAGATGTGGTTGTAAATGGTGGTGGTGTTACAGTCAGATGTGGTGGTACATGGTGGTGCTACATTCAAATGTGGCGGTACATGATGGTGGTGCTACAGCAAGATGTGGTGGTCCTACAGTTAGATGTAGTGCTACATGATGGCGGTGTTACAGTCAGATGTTGTGGTACATCTGATATATAGCGACGCTAACGCACGCCACAATAGTGCATGGTGACCTAGTGCCACTTACAACGGTACATGACAATGCTGCTGTAAGCTACAACTGTAAATGGCGATGATGCTGTAAGCTACAACGGTACATGGCAGTACTGTTGCAAGTTACAACGGTACATGGCGGTACTGCTGCAAGCTACAACGGCACATGGCGGTACTGCTGTAAACTACAACGGTACATGGCGGTACTGTTGCAAGCTACAACGGTACATGAAGTCACTAACTATATTAAATATTACGTGTAAGTGTTGCCAAAACAGGATAACAATAGTCATGGTGTTTATGTTATCCAAGATAAAGTAAGAAAATTAATGTTAATTCATGAACTAGCACGCTCACAAGCACATACACACACTCTTTGACTGAAGTATTTCTTCAGTCATAGAGTTGTCAGGAAGTGGAATAGTCTGGCAAGTGACGTAGTGGAGGCACGAACCATACATAACTCTAAGACGAGGTTTGATAAAGCTCGTGAAGAGGCGGGGATCAAGGCCTCACTCGACCCCTGTAACCACAAATTGGTGAGTACACAGTGACACACACACATACACAAACACACACACACACACATACAAGGCACACTCCATACAAAGTTTTAAGGATAACAAGGCTCTGAGAGCAGAGAGTGGAAGTAGTAACGGCCAGCGAAGAGACGGGGCCAGGAGCTGCGAATCAATCCCTGACACTACAAATAGATGAGTACAGAGAGAGAGAGAGAGAGAGAGAGAGAGAGAAGAGAGAGAGAGAGAGAGAGAGACAGACAGACGAGAGACAGAGAGAGAGAGAGACAGAGACAGACGAGAGACAGAAAGAGAGAGAGATTGACAGTGACCATACCCCCGGCCGGGATTGAACCCGCGGTCATAGAGTCTCAAAACTCCAGCCCGTCGCGCTAACCACTAGACCATTGTCACATTGACAGTGACCTCCCGTGGCTGGCTTTCTGTTCTCGTTCTCGTCACCAATTTCACATCATCCACACGCGCACACGCAACTCAACCACCTCTCTTTAAAGTTACTTAATCCTAACGGTATTGCCATTTACGGCCTTCCGAATTCCATTCACACCTCAGAACGGTAGTACCTTCCTGGATATCTCACAACGGCAGTACCTTCCTGGATATCTCACAACAGCAGTGCCTTCCTGGGTATCTCATAACAGCAGTACCTTCCTGGGTATCTCACAACGGCAGTACCTTCCTGGATATCTCACAACAGCAGTACCTTCCTGGGTATCTCACAATAGCAGTGCCTTCCTGGATATCTCACAACAGCAGTACCTTCCTGGATATATCACAACGGCAGTACCTTCCTGGATATCTCACAACGGCAGTACCTTCCTGGATATCTCACAATAGCAGTACCTTCCTGGATATCTCACAACAGCAGTACCTTCCTGGATATCTCACAACGGCAGTACCTTCCTGGATATCTCACAACGGTAGTACCTTCCTGGATATCTCACAACAGCAGTACCTTCCTGGATATCTCACAACGGCAGTATCTTCCTGGATATCTCACAACGGCAGTACCTCCCTGGATATCTCACAACAGCAGTACCTTCCTGGATATCTCACAACGGCAGTACCTTCCTGAATATCTCACAACGGCAGTACCTTCCTGGATATCTCACAACGGAAGTACCTTCCTGGAAATCAAGAAGTCTGTTGGAGTGGCGGAAACAACGAAGATCCAGAAGATTGCTGTGGAGACTTCCAACCCATTTTCGGTGTCACCGGACGAATGTGGATTGTCTACTGGGAACGTCACAAGGAGCACCAAGGGAGCACTGGCAGACGTGAGTGAGACATCCCTTGATACCCCAATGAAGACCATCAAGAACGTCACGACAAATTCCACATGTGAAGGTAAGAACATTGTTTTAGTTGGAGACAGTCAGGTTAAGTTTATGGATAGGGCCTTTTGTCTAAGGGACAGGAAGAGGAGGCACTGGGTATGTTTTCCTGGGGCTGGGATGGGGGATATTGTTAGCCGTCTGGACGACATCATGAAAGGTAATGGGAGCAATCCTATTATCTGCCTCAGTGAGGGAAGCAATGATGTTGGCAGACGTAGGAGTGAGGACCTGATTAGCAGGTATAGGTCAGCAATAGAGATAATTAGGAAGAAGGGTGGGAACCCTGTCATATGTGGTATTTTGCCAAGGAGAGGAGTTGGAAACGAATGGTTGTCCAGGGCAATTGGTGTCAATTGCTGGCTGGACAAATACTGTAAGGAATATGCAGTAACATTCATTGACAACTGGGACCTCTTTTATGGCAGAAATGACATGTATGCCAGGGATGGGGTTCACTTATCTAGGTCTGGGGTGGGGGCACTGGCAACGGCAGTGGAGGGAGCTGTTAAGTCTTTAAACTAGGAATGGATAGTGGTATGGGTTTTGTCGTGAATACAGTGAAGCCCCTGTGTAGTAATACTATGAGATCTAGGGGAACTAGTAATAGGCAGAATGAGGTGGATATTGGAAAGCCAGTGGCACTAGGCGACAAGGACAGTAACAGGTTTAGTGAAAAAACAGATATGAGCAGGAAGGGTAAAGAGAAAGGAGGGTCTTTAAAATTATATTATGTTAATTGCCGTAGTGCTAGGAATAAGATGGATGAGTTGAGATTAGATGCTAGTGCAGGTAACATTGATGTATTTGCAATCACTGAGACATGGTTTAATTCCAAAAGTCGGGACATGCCTTCGGAGTGTCACATTCAAGGTTTTAAATTGTTCCAAGTAGATAGAAATATCGGTAAGGGAGGTGGGGTGGCACTGTATGTCCGAGATCACTTGAACTGTTACATAAAAATGGGTATTAAATCTGAGGAAACACATACAGAGCCTGTCTGGATAGAATTTTCAGAGGGGCATAAAAAATTGATTCTAGGAGTGATATACCGTCCCCCAAACTTAGATAGGGACTAAGGGAAATTACTGTGGGAGGAAATTGTTAAGGCCACAAGGCACGATAATGTAGGAATTCTAGGGGACTAACTTTAGTCACAGTGATTGGAATTTCTTGACTGGGAATTTAGAATCAAATGACTTCTTAGAAGTAGTTCAGGAATGTTTTTGAAGCAGTTTGTGACAGAACCTACAAGGGGAAATAACCTACTTGATTTGGTTCTGGCGAACAAGGAAACCCTTGTTAATAATTTAGAAATTAATGAGGAACTTGGCACAAGCGATCACAAATCAGTTACCTTTAGCATAGAATGGAAGTACGATAGTAGGGACAACTCAGTAACAGTTCCAGATTTTCGATTAGCAGATTACAATGGGCTTAGAGAACACTTATCATCTGTTGACTGGGGTAACGAAGAGAGCTATCAATATGACAGTTTTCTGAACACTATACATGCTGCTCAAAGAACGTTTATCCCGTATAAAGAAATTAGATCAAATAGAAATGACCCAAAATGGATGAATAATAGGCTGAAATATCTACTAGGTCATAAGAAAGGAATTTATAGGCGTATCAAAAGAGGTGAGGGTCATCTTATGAATCAGTATATTGACATTAAGAGGGACATTAAAAAGGGGATAAGAAAAGCTAAAAGGGACTATGAAATTAAAGGTGATAGGGATTCTAAAACTAACCCAAAAAGATTTTTCCAGGTCTATAGAACAAAAGTTAGATATAAGATAGGCCCCCTCAAAAAATAACTATGGGCATCTTACTGACAAAGAGAATGAAATGTGCTCGATTTTAAATAATTAGTTTCTCTCAGCTTTTACACAGGAAGACACTAACAATATTCCAGTAATTAATTTTTATAGTGGGCTAGAAGAAGATTAATTATGTAACATCACAGTCACTAGTGAAATGGTTGTGAAGCAGATAGACAGACTGAAGCAAAATAAGTCGCCGGGTCCTGATGAGTTTTTTTTTCAAGGGTTCTAAAGGAATGCAAAATGGAACTCTGTGAGCCATTAACTAATATTTTTAATTTATCACTTCAAACAGGTGTAGTGTCTGATATGTGGAAGATGGCTAATGTAATTCCTATTTTTAAAACAGGGGACAAGTCGTTACCGTCAAATTACCGCCCAATAAGCCTGACCTCAATTGTAGGCAAATTACTAGAGTCAATTATAGCTGAGAGTATAAGAAGCCATCTCGATAAGCATAGCTTGATTAATGATACTCAGCATGGATTCACAAGAGGCCGGTCTTGTCTAACTAATTTATTAACTTTCTTCAGTAAAGCTTTTGAGGCTGTTGACCACGATAAAGAATTTTATATTGTGATGAATGGTTTGAAAAACCGACAAGTTGAAGATTGAGACACTTATGCAGCATATGGGAATCTTTATTCAGGAAACGTTTCGCCACACAGTGGCTTCATCAGTCCAATACAAAGAGGAAGGCGTAAGGAGAGGAGGAGAATGAGGTAATCAGTCCCTCAACCTGGAGTCGATGTGTTCAGTCTATCAATCTTGTAGAATGTACAGCATTGGGCCGTAGACGTGGCTTATATACTGTAGTGAGGTGACGTGAAGCAGGTGGAGGCGGGGTCATAGTGGTACCATCCACTAGTCGAAGTAGGTCTTCGTCCAAAGGTTGAACAAGTGTTGAAGAATTCTTTGTAACAAGATCCCATGATGCTGCAGTGTCTGACAGTAGTGATGAATGGTTTGAAAAACCGACAAGTTGAAGATTGAGACACTTATGCAGCATATGGGAATCTTTATTCAGGAAACGTTTCGCCACACAGTGGCTTCATCAGTCCAATACAAAGAGGAAGGCGTAAGGAGAGGAGGAGAATGAGGTAATCAGTCCCTCAACCTGGAGTCGATGTGTTCAGTCCATCAATCTTGTAGAATGTACAGCATTGGGCCGTAGACGTGGCTTATATACTGTAGTGAGGTGACGTGAAGCAGGTGGAGGCGGGGTCATAGTGGTACCATCCACTAGTCGAAGTAGGTCTTCGTCCAAAGGTTGAACAAGTGTTGAAGAATTCTTTGTAACAAGATCCCATGATGCTGCAGTGTCTGACAGTTGTGATGAATGGTTTGAAAAACCGACAAGTTGAAGATTGAGACACTTATGCAGCATATGGGAATCTTTATTCAGGAAACGTTTCGCCACACAGTGGCTTCATCAGTCCAATACAAAGAGGAAGGCGTAAGGAGAGGAGGAGAATGAGGTAATCAGTCCCTCAACCTGGAGTCGATGTGTTCAGTCCATCAATCTTGTAGAATGTACAGCATTGGGCCGTAGACGTGGCTTATATACTGTAGTGAGGTGACGTGAAGCAGGTGGAGGCGGGGTCATAGTGGTACCATCCACTAGTCGAAGTAGGTCTTCGTCCAAAGGTTGAACAAGTGTTGAAGAATTCTTTGTAACAAGATCCCATGATGCTGCAGTGTCTGACAGTTGTGATGAATGGTTTGAAAAACCGACAAGTTGAAGATTGAGACACTTATGCAGCATATGGGAATCTTTATTCAGGAAACGTTTCGCCACACAGTGGCTTCATCAGTCCAATACAAAGAGGAAGGCGTAAGGAGAGGAGGAGAATGAGGTAATCAGTCCCTCAACCTGGAGTCGATGTGTTCAGTCCATCAATCTTGTAGAATGTACAGCATTGGGCCGTAGACGTGGCTTATATACTGTAGTGAGGTGACGTGAAGCAGGTGGAGGCGGGGTCATAGTGGTACCATCCACTAGTCGAAGTAGGTCTTCGTCCAAAGGTTGAACAAGTGTTGAAGAATTCTTTGTAACAAGATCCCATGATGCTGCAGTGTCTGACAGTTGTGATGAATGGTTTGAAAAACCGACAAGTTGAAGATTGAGACACTTATGCAGCATATGGGAATCTTTATTCAGGAAACGTTTCGCCACACAGTGGCTTCATCAGTCCAATACAAAGAGGAAGGCGTAAGGAGAGGAGGAGAATGAGGTAATCAGTCCCTCAACCTGGAGTCGATGTGTTCAGTCCATCAATCTTGTAGAATGTACAGCATTGGGCCGTAGACGTGGCTTATATACTGTAGTGAGGTGACGTGAAGCAGGTGGAGGCGGGGTCATAGTGGTACCATCCACTAGTCGAAGTAGGTCTTCGTCCAAAGGTTGAACAAGTGCTGAAGAATTCTTTGTAACAAGATCCCATGATGCTGCAGTGTCTGACAGTTGTGATGAATGGTTTGAAAAACCGACAAGTTGAAGATTGAGACACTTATGCAGCATATGGGAATCTTTATTCAGGAAACGTTTCGCCACACAGTGGCTTCATCAGTCCAATACAAAGAGGAAGGCGTAAGGAGAGGAGGAGAATGAGGTAATCAGTCCCTCAACCTGGAGTCGATGTGTTCAGTCCATCAATCTTGTAGAATGTACAGCATTGGGCCGTAGACGTGGCTTATATACTGTAGTGAGGTGACGTGAAGCAGGTGGAGGCGGGGTCATAGTGGTACCATCCACTAGTCGAAGTAGGTCTTCGTCCAAAGGTTGAACAAGTGTTGAAGAATTCTTTGTAACAAGATCCCATGATGCTGCAGTGTCTGACAGTAGTGATGAATGGTTTGAAAAACCGACAAGTCTACGGCCCAATGCTGTACATTCTACAAGATTGATGGACTGAACACATCGACTCCAGGTTGAGGGACTGATTACCTCATTCTCCTCCTCTCCTTACGCCTTCCTCTTTGTATTGGACTGATGAAGCCACTGTGTGGCGAAATGTTTCCTGAATAAAGATTCCCATATGCTGCATAAGTGTCTCAATCTTCAACTTGTCGGTTTTTCAAACCATTCATCACATACTGCATATGTGTTTATATTTCCAGAGTTGTAGATGCGTGGAACAGTCTTCCCAGTGGGGTGATAGAGGCTAGGACCTTGGGTAGCTTTAAGAGACTGGACAAATATATGAGTGGGAGGGGCTGGGTTTGATTGGTGTAATTGGGTACGAGAGTTATTTCTTGGGAAGCTTTAGGTAGTAGTCGTTCTGATAAGGACTTGCCTCGCATGGGCCAGTAGGCCTTTTGCAGTGTTCCTCCATTCTAATGTTCTTATGCCTGTATCCATGCTAGAACTTTACCTCCTATACGATGGAAATAAATGGTATAAAATACCGACACAATGGAAATATAAACACAAATGCAGTATAATGTGATCCTTTATTGACAACGTTTCACTGTGTGGGTGAAACGTTGAAAAACTTTATAAAACTGGGTTGCTTAAATGTGCGTGGATGTAGTGCGGATGACAAGAAACAGATGATTGCTGATGTTATGAATGAAAAGAAGTTGGATGTCCTGGCCCTAAGCGAAACAAAGCTGAAGGGGGTAGGAGAGTTTCAGTGGGGGGAAATAAATGGGATTAAATCTGGAGTATCTGAGAGAGTTAGAGCAAAGGAAGGGGTAGCAGTAATGTTAAATGATCAGTTATGGAAGGAGAAAAGAGAATATGAATGTGTAAATTCAAGAATTATGTGGATTAAAGTAAAGGTTGGATGCGAGAAGTGGGTCATAATAAGCGTGTATGCACCTGGAGAAGAGAGGAATGCAGAGGAGAGAGAGAGATTTTGGGAGATGTTAAGTGAATGTATAGGAGCCTTTGAACCAAGTGAGAGAGTAATTGTGGTAGGGGACTTGAATGCTAAAGTAGGAGAAACTTTTAGAGAGGGTGTGGTAGGTAAGTTTGGGGTGCCAGGTGTAAATGATAATGGGAGCCCTTTGATTGAACTTTGTATAGAAAGGGGTTTAGTTATAGGTAATACATATTTCAAGAAAAAGAGGATAAATAAGTATACACGATATGATGTAGGGCGAAATGACAGTAGTTTGTTGGATTATGTATTGGTAGATAAAAGACTGTTGAGTAGACTTCAGGATGTACATGTTTATAGAGGGGCCACAGATATATCAGATCACTTTCTAGTTGTAGCTACACTGAGAGTAAAAGGTAGATGGGATACAAGGAGAATAGAAGCATCAGGGAAGAGAGAGGTGAAGGTTTATAAACTAAAAGAGGAGGCAGTTAGGGTAAGATATAAACAGCTATTGGAGGATAGATGGGCTAATGAGAGCATAGGCAATGGGGTCGAAGAGGTATGGGGTAGGTTTAAAAATGTAGTGTTAGAGTGTTCAGCAGAAGTTTGTGGTTACAGGAAAGTGGGTGCAGGAGGGAAGAGGAGCGATTGGTGGAATGATGATGTAAAGAGAGTAGTAAGGGAGAAAAAGTTAGCATATGAGAAGTTTTTACAAAGTAGAAGTGATGCAAGGAGGGAAGAGTATATGGAGAAAAAGAGAGAAGTTAAGAGAGTGGTGAAGCAATGTAAAAAGAGAGCAAATGAGAGAGTGGGTGAGATGTTATCAACAAATTTTGTTGAAAATAAGAAAAAGTTTTGGAGTGAGATTAACAAGTTAAGAAAGCCTAGAGAACAAATGGATTTGTCAGTTAAAAATAGGAGAGGAGAGTTATTAAATGGAGAGTTAGAGGTATTGGGAAGATGGAGGGAATATTTTGAGGAATTGTTAAATGTTGATGAAGATAGGGAAGCTGTGATTTCGTGTATAGGGGAAGGAGGAATAACATCTTGTAGGAGTGAGGAAGAGCCAGTTGTGAGTGTGGGGGAAGTTCGTGAGGCAGTAGGTAAAATGAAAGGGGGTAAGGCAGCCGGGATTGATGGGATAAAGATAGAAATGTTAAAAGCAGGTGGGGATATAGTTTTGGAGTGGTTGGTGCAATTATTTAATAAATGTATGGAAGAGGGTAAGGTACCTAGGGATTGGCAGAGAGCATGCATAGTTCCTTTGTATAAAGGCAAAGGGGATAAAAGAGAGTGCAAAAATTATAGGGGGATAAGTCTGTTGAGTGTACCTGGTAAAGTGTATGGTAGAGTTATAATTGAAAGAATTAAGAGTAAGACGGAGAATAGGATAGCAGATGAACAAGGAGGCTTTAGGAAAGGTAGGGGATGTGTGGACCAGGTGTTTACAGTGAAACATATAAGTGAACAGTATTTAGATAAGGCTAAAGAGGTCTTTGTGGCATTTATGGATTTGGAAAAGGCGTATGACAGGGTGGATAGGGGGGCAATGTGGCAGATGTTGCAAGTGTATGGTGTAGGAGGTAGGTTACTGAAAGCAGTGAAGAGTTTTTACGAGGATAGTGAGGCTCAAGTTAGAGTATGTAGGAAAGAGGGAAATTTTTTCCCAGTAAAAGTAGGCCTTAGACAAGGATGTGTGATGTCACCGTGGTTGTTTAATATATTTATAGATGGGGTTGTAAGAGAAGTAAATGCGAGGGTCTTGGCAAGAGGCGTGGAGTTAAAAGATAAAGAATCACACACAAAGTGGGAGTTGTCACAGCTGCTCTTTGCTGATGACACTGTGCTCTTGGGAGATTCTGAAGAGAAGTTGCAGAGATTGGTGGATGAATTTGGTAGGGTGTGCGAAAGAAGAAAATTAAAGGTGAATACAGGAAAGAGTAAGGTTATGAGGATAACAAAAAGATTAGGTGATGAAAGATTGAATATCAGATTGGAGGGAGAGAGTATGGAGGAGGTGAACGTATTCAGATATTTGGGAGTGGACGTGTCAGCGGATGGGTCTATGAAAGATGAGGTGAATCATAGAATTGATGAGGGAAAAAGAGTGAGTGGTGCACTTAGGAGTCTGTGGAGACAAAGAACTTTGTCCTTGGAGGCAAAGAGGGGAATGTATGAGAGTATAGTTTTACCAACGCTCTTATATGGGTGTGAAGCGTGGGTGATGAATGTTGCAGCGAGGAGAAGGCTGGAGGCAGTGGAGATGTCATGTCTGAGGGCAATGTGTGGTGTGAATATAATGCAGAGAATTCGTAGTTTGGAAGTTAGGAGGAGGTGCGGGATTACCAAAACTGTTGTCCAGAGGGCTGAGGAAGGGTTGTTGAGGTGGTTCGGACATGTAGAGAGAATGGAGCGAAACAGAATGACTTCAAGAGTGTATCAGTCTGTAGTGGAAGGAAGGCGGGGTAGGGGTCGGCCTAGGAAGGGTTGGAGGGAGGGGGTAAAGGAGGTTTTGTGTGCGAGGGGCTTGGACTTCCAACAGGCATGCGTGAGCGTGTTTGATAGGAGTGAATGGAGACAAATGGTTTTTAATACTTGACGTGCTGTTGGAGTGTGAGCAAAGTAACATTTATGAAGGGATTCAGGGAAACCGGCAGGCCGGACTTGAGTCCTGGAGATGGGAAGTACAGTGCCTGCACTCTGAAGGAGGGGTGTTAATGTTGCAGTTTAAAAACTGTAGTGTAAAGCACCCTTCTGGCAAGACAGTGATGGAGTGAATGATGGTGAAAGTTTTTCTTTTTCGGGCCACCCTGCCTTGGTGGGAATCGGCCGGTGTGATAATAAAAAATAATAAATTATACTGCATTTGTGTTTATATTTCCACCTCCTATACCATGAGCTGCCACTTTTTTCAAGTCTCCTGTGAGGTACTCTATCGAAGACTTTACTAAAATCCAAATAAACAATATCATATTCCTTATCACTGTCAACTGCCTCAAATTTTCTATTGAAGAACGTCAGCAAGTTTGTCAGGCAGGAACGACCTCTCGTGAATAAGAACATAAGAATGGAGGAACACTGCAGAAGGCCTACTGGCTCATACAAGGCAGGTCATTATCAAAACGACCTCTACCCAAAGATACATAAGAACATAACAATGGAGGAACACTGCAGAAGGCTTACTGGCCCATGCGAGGCAGGTCATTTATCAAGTTATGCTCTTCAAGGTGACTTCTAATAATGTCAGCTATAATTGATTCTAATAACTTGCCCACTATAGATGTCAGGCTTATTGGACGGTAATTTGAAGGAACGGACCTATCCCCTGATTTGAATATAGGAACCACGTTAGCCATCTTCCACAACACCGGTAAGGATGGACGCATTAAACACACTCGTTAATGGCTGACTAAGCTCCATCTTGCATTCCTTAAGTACCCTGGTAAACAACTCATCGGGTCCCGGGGACTTATTATGTAGATGAATGGTTCACAGAACCGACATGTTGATAAATTAGACACATGTGCAACTCTTGGGTATCTTTGTTAAGGAAACGTTTCGCCACACAGTGGCTTCATCAGTCCATACACAGGAGAAACTTGAGGAACAGGAGGAGAATGAGGTAATCAGTCCCTCAACCTTGAATCGATGTGGTCAGTCCATCAATCTTGAATAGAATACGGCATATGAGCGGAGAAGCAGCTTATAAACCGTAGGCAGGAGAGGTGCAGCAGTTGTAGGTGGTGTCACATTTGCCCAATGTGGAAGTAGGTCGTGCCCAAGGGTTAGGCAAGCGAAGAATTCCCAAGTATTAAGATCCCAAGAAGTTGCAGTGTCTGACAGGATTGTAGATGAATGGTTCACAGAACCGACACTTCTTGAGATAAATCCAAGTAATCTGTTGGCCTTGTTGCGCACACTAAGGCACTGCTGTCTTGGCTTTAGATTTCTGCTCACCATGACTCCCAAGTCCTTTTCACATTCTGTATGATCAAGTTCTACTTCACCTAGATTATAGCTTCGAGGGTTATTTTCATTACCAAGGGCAAGTACCTTACACTTATCCACATTGAACTTCATCTGCCATTTTTCAGACCAAGACATTAATTTGTCTAAATCGTCCTGGAGTTCATTGATATCCTCCTCAGAATGAATTATACGGCCTATCTTTGTATCATCAGCAAACTTACTCATGTCACTCGCAATCCCCTCATCAAGGTTATTAATGTAAATTATGAACAAGAGAGGACCTAAAACTGATCCTTGTGGGACGCCACTAGAGACTAATCCCCATTCAGATTTCACTCCATTAATGGTAACTCTCTGCTTTCTATTGGTAAGCCATGCCTCTATCCATGCTAGAACTTTACCTCCTATACCATGAGCTGCCACTTTTCTTAAGAGTCTCTTGTCAGGTACTCTAGCGAAGGCTTTACTAAAATCCAAATAAACAATATCATATTCCTTATCACTGTCAACTGCCTCAAATGTTCTATTGAAGAACGTCAGTAAGTTTATCAGGCAGGAACGACCTCTCGTGAATCCATGCTGAGATTCATTTATCAAGTTATGCTCTTCAAGGTGACTTCTAATAATGTCAGCTATAATTGATTCTAATAACTTGCCCACTATAGATGTGAGGCTTATTGGACGGTAATTTGAAGGAACGGGCTTATCCCCTGATTTGAATATAGGAACCATATTGGCCATCTTCCACAACTCTGGCACAACACCGGTAAGGATGGACGCATTAAACACACTCGTTAATGACTAAGCTGACTAAGCTCCATCTTGCATTCCTTAAGTACCCTGGAAAACAACTCATCGGGTCCCGGGGACTTATTTTGCTTCAGTTTGTCTATCTGTTTAATAACCATGTCCCTCGTGACAGTAATATTAGTTAATTTAAATTCATCAGGAACTAAATAATTGTTAAATACTGGAATCTCATTTACATCTTCCTGTGTAAAAACTGACAAAAAATAGTCATTAAATAGGGAAAACATTTCCAGTTCGTTATCCGTCAGCTGTCCATTCCCAATTTCACAGGTCCTACTTTTTCCTTCACCTTCGTCCTATACACTTGAAAGAACCCCTTTGGATTAGTCTTTGATTCACTAGCAACTCTAATTTGATAGTCACGTTTAGCCTTTCTAATCCCCTTTTTTACTTCTCTTTTAAGCTGAACATACTGGTCAGTAAGGTTAACCTCTCCTCTTCTGATGCGCCTATAAATTCCCCTTTTCTCCCCTAATAGATGCTTTAACCTACTGTTAACCCATTTGGGATTGTTATTATTAGACCTAATATCTCTCTGGGGAATGTATATACTCTGGGCATGGTGTACATTATTAAGAAAAAAATCATAAAAGCAGATCCCTTCATAATCATAAGTATGATCATCGCCAATAAAATCATTAGCTAGATAACCCCAATCAAGATTAGACAGATGTTCCCTAAGTCCATTATAGTAGGCAGAACGGAAATCAAGGATTTTTACTGTATTATCATTATTCTTGCATTCCCAGTTAATGCTAAAAGTGATGGATTTGTGATCACTTGCGCCAAGCTCTTCAGTGATCTCCAGATTATTCACGAGTGTTTCCTTATTTGGCAAGACTAGGTCTAGCAAATTACTACCCCTGGTAGGCTCTGTTACGCTCTGCTTCAGAAAACAGTCCTAAACTGTTTCCATAAAGTCACTGGCCTCTAGATTACCTCTCAAAGAATTCCAGTCAATTTGACTAAAGTTAAAGTCCCCTACTATGGCTATGTAATTGTGTCTAGAAGCCCTAACAATTTCGTCCCAAAGAAGTCTCCCTCTATCGTGATCCAAGCCTGGAGGTCGGTATATTACACCTAGAATTAGTTTTTCTTGACCCTCTACAAACTCTACCCAAACAGATTCTGTTACTACTCCATCTATTTTTATACCTGTTTTTATGCAACAATTAATATTTTCTAGAACATATAACATCTATCCACATTGAACAACTTAAATCGCTGAATATTACACTCAGCAGTCATATCCCGACTCTTTAAATCATACCACGTTTCAGTTAATGCAATGATATCAAAGTTCCCAGCACATGCTACCAAACGTAGTTCATTAATTTTATTTCTTGCACTTCGACTGTTAGCATAAAATACCATCATATGTTTTTTCTTCTGCACATTTTTCCTATTCATCTTTGTTTTTACACAATTTCTGAAATTATCATTACCCAGAGTTACACCATGACAGTTATTATTAAGATTCTTAATATCAGAGCATAAGTTAATATATCCATACTCATTATTTATCATTTCTAAACCCATACCTCTAACTAATCCTAGTTTAAAGTCCTAACAACCCCCTCAACTGAGTTAGCAAGAAAACCCACACCTGCCCTGGATAAGTGAACCCCATCCCTGGCATACATGTCATTTCGGCCATAGAAGTTGTCCCAGTTGTCAATGAATGGTACTGCATTATCCTTACAGTGTTTATCCAGCCAACAATTAATACCAATTGCTCTGGACAACCATTCATTACCAACACCTCTTCTTGGCAAAATGCCACATATAACAGGGCGCCCCCCCTTCTTCCTAATTATGTCTATAGCTGTCCTGAACTTTCTAACTAAATCCTCACTTCTACGCTTGCCTACATCATTGCCTCCAGCACTGAGGCAAATAGTAGGATTGATCCCATTACCATTCATGATGTTGTCAAGCCGGCTAACAATGTCCTCCATCCCAGCCCCAGGAAAGCAAACCCTCTGTCTCCTACTTCTGTCCTTCAAGCAGAATGCCCTATCCATGTATCTAACGTGGCTATCCCCAACAACAACAATATTCTTACCTTCCTTGTTGTCGTTCGTCGTGACGATCCCAGTAGTCGACTCACATTCGTCGGGTAGCACCGAGAAAGTGTTGGAGGTTTCCACAAGAGTTTCCACAGCAGTCTCTTTCTTCTTCATCGTTTCTGGCTTTCCATTCGTCTTCTTGATCGTCAACTTCGTCCCCTGCTGTCCAGCCACTGATCACAATCCCTTTTTGACCTGAGGACTCGAAACAGGAGGACTACTACGAATCCTCTTGTTTTCCTCGGTCAATCGCCGTATCTCCATCTTTGCTACCCTCAATTCTTCCTTAAGCTGCTGGTAAAATTGCTCGATGGAGGGCATCTTGGTTCAGTCCACGGGGAGCACACAAGACACTTCTTCACAGGTCACCACTGACAGAGTTAAGTACAGGTCACCACTGAGCTAAGTACAGGTCACCACTGAGTTAAGTAGAGGTCACCACTGAGTTGAGTACAGGTCACCACTGATCCATGCTGAGTATCATTAATCAAGCTGTGCTTATCCAGATGGCTTCTTATATTATCAGCTATAATTGACTCTAGTAATTTGCCTACAATTGAGGTTAGGTGTGAGGGAAAAGTTCAACAGATAGGAGTAGGGAGCGAGTATATGGTAACGATAGTTTTATTGCCAGCTGTTTGTTAAGGTAGGGTCAGTCTAGCTCCCGCTATAACCCCCCCGTTTCTCCCCACCCCGAAAGGTGACGTGTGGGGCTCCGGCCAAACAGTAATCACTCGACTCACAGCTCCCAGCACAACTGTAAGTAAAAGCCTCTGCTCGTATTCTAGTGGATATTGGTTGAAAGCTTCACTTTTGACCAATAATAAACTTGGTCCTTCCAGTTTTAAGCTCCCCATGAGACTTTTAGATAATCACCACCTTTTTTAAGTATCTTACACTTATCATGGAGATTTCTTAAGCAGTGGGTAACCTGTCTCTCTTTCCAGCTTGGAAAGACAGATCGGGTCACCTGCCAACCAACGAGAAGTGTTGAAGGAGACGGACTGAAACCGGTCTTGGGACGTCACTTCATGATCTACCTACCTGATTAATTGTACAGGACACTACCCCTCATCTTTGCAGTGGTAAAGAACCTGCGTTCCTGTCATCTGGACTGACTATTCAAGGCTATAGACTCTGTGAAGAACTAGTCGTTGGGTTGTCACTAAACACCTGTGACCCCCCCCCCCACATCAGCAACGGCTACAATTTCTACAAGACGGTGTCAACCTCAACTAGACACCATAGTATCACTGTATATATTAGTGTTGAATTCAAATGTCATTTTTTCCATTTCATTTTTCATTTTTCTTTCAAGTAGGATACACCTTCATATTTCAATGTTTTATCTTTGCATTAATAAATAATAAAATGTTTATCTTTGTGAATTATTATTTCTTTTTTCTATTCATTAATTTTCCTGAGGAGGAGCCAGCCTTGGTAATACTGTCTAAGTTGTTACAGGGCGGTAATTTGACGGTAACGACTTGTCCCCTGCTTTAAAAATAGGAATTACATTAGCCATACACAAATAACCCGCACATAAAAGAGAGAAGCTTACGACGACGTTTCGGTCCGACTTGGACCAAGTCGGACCGAAACGTCGTCGTAAGCTTCTCTCTTTTATGTGCGGGTTATTTGTGTATCGTTCCAGTCACGGTATTGTGCCTTTTTTGTTATTTACATTAGCCATCTTCCACATATCAGACACTACACCTGTTTGAAGAGAAATATTAAAAATATTAGTCAATGGTTCACAAAGTTCCATTTTACACTCTTTAAGAACCCTTGAAAAAAGTTCATCAGGGCCCGGGGATTTATTTGGCTTTAATCGGTCTATTTATTTGATAACCAATTCGGTAGTGACTGTGATATTGCATAATTTATCATCATCAGGCCCACTATAAAATAAATTACTGGGATATTGTTAGTGTCTTCCTGAGTGAAAACCGAGAGAAAATAATTATTAAGAATAAAACACATCTCATTCTCCTTGTCAGCGAGATGCCCAGAGTTATTTTTAAGGGGACCTATCTTATCTCTAACTTTTGTTCTATAATCTTGGAAAAAACTTTTTGGGTTAGTTTTCGAATCCCTAGCAACTTTAATTTCATAATCCCGTTTAGCTTTTCTTATCCCCTTTTTAACGTCCCTCTTAATGTCAATATACTGATTCATAAGATGACTCTCACCTTTTTTGATGCGCCTATAAATTCCTTTTTTTCTGTCCTAAAAGATATCTGAGCCTATTATTCATCCATCTGGGGTCATTTCTATTCGATCTAATTTCCTTATATGGGATAAATGTCCTTTGGGCAGCATGTATTGTGTTAAGAAAGCTGTCATACTGATAGCTCTCTTCGTTACCCCAGTCCACAGATGATAAGTGTTCTCTAAGCCCATTGTAATCTGCTAAGCGAAAATCTGGGACCAGTACTGAATTATCCCTACTGTCATACTTCCATTCAATGCTAAAGGTAATTGATATGTGATCGCTTGTGCCGAGTTCCTTTGTAATTTCTAAATTATTAAAAAGAGTTTCCTTGTTTGCCAAAACCAAGTCAAGAAGGTTATTTCCCCTTGTAGGCTATATCACAAACTGCTTCAAAAAACAATCCTAAACTACTTCTAAGAAGTAGTTTGATTCTAAATTCCCAGTCAAGAAATTCCAATCAATATGACTAAAGTGAGTCTCCTAGAATTACTACATTATCGTGCCTTGTGGCCTTAACAATTTCCTCCCATAGTAGTCTCACTTGGCCCCTATCTAAGTTTGGGAGACGGTATATCACACCTAAAATCAATTTTTCATGTCCCTCTGAAAATTCTATCCAGACTCTGTGTGTGTTACTTCAGACTTAATACCCGTTTTTATGCAACAGTTCAAGCGATCTCAGACATACAGTGCCACCCCACCCCCCTTCCCGATACTTCTGTCTACTTGGAACAATTTAAATCCCTGTATGTGACATTCAGCAGGCATGTCCCGATTTTTCGTATTGAACCACGTCTCAGTTAAGGCAAATACATCAATGTTACTTGCACTAGCAACTAGTCTCAACTCGTCCATCTTATTCCTAGCACTACGACTATTTGTGTAATATATATTTAAGGACCCTCCTTTCTCTTGACCCTTCCTGCTCCTTTCTGTTATTCCACTAAACCTATTACTGTCCTTGTCACCTAGTGCCACTGGCTTTCAAATATCCACCTTGTTTTGCCTATTATTAGTTCTCCTAGTACTCATATTACAACACTGGGACTTCACTGTTTTCCCGCCAAAACCTATACCACTAACTATTCCTAGTTTAAAGACCAAACAGCTCCCTCCACTGCGTTGGCCAGTGCTCCCACCCCAAACCTAGATAAGTGAACCCCATCTCTGGCATAAAGTGTCATTTCTGCCATAGAAGAGGTCCCAGTTGTCAATGAATGTTACCGCATTTTCCTTACAGTATTTGTCCAGCCAGCAATTGACACCAATTGCCCTGGACAACCATTCATTTCCAACTCCTCTCCTTGGCAAAATACCACATATGACAGGGTTCCCACCCTTCCTCCTAATTATCTCTATTGCTAACCTATACCTGCTAATCAGGTCCTCACTCCTACGTCTGCCAACATCGTTGCCTCCAGCACTGAGACAGATAATAGGATTTCTCCCATTACCTCTCATAATGTCATCCAGACGGCTAACAATATCCTTCATCCCAGCCCCAGGAAAACACACTCTCTGCCTCCTACTCCTATCCTTCAAGCAGAATGCCCTATCCATGTACCTAATCTGGCTATCCCCAACAACAACAATGTTTTTACCTTCCTTGTCGACGTCCGTCGTGATGTTCCCAGTAGTCGACTCACATTTGTTAGGTAGCATTACACCTTCACTTATGGAACTCGTCAAGACGTTCTCGATGGTCTTCGTTGGTGTTTCTAGGGATGTCTCACTCACGTCTGCCAATGCTTCCTTGGTGCTCGTTGTGGCATTCCCAGTAGAACACCCACATTCGTCAGGTAGCACCGAAAATGGGTTGGAAGTTTCCACAGTAGTCTTCTGGTTTCTCGTTGTTTCTGCCTCTCCAACAGTCTTCTTGATCCTCAGCTTGGTTCCATGTTGCCTGGCCACTGACCAAGTTCCCCTCTTAACATGGGGACTCACAACAGGAGGATTACTAGGAATCCTCTTGTTCTCCTCCGTTAATCGCCGTATCTCCAGCTTAGCAGCCCTAAGCTCTTCTTTCAGCTGCTGGTAAAGTTGCTCAAGAGAGGGCATCCTGGTTCAGATTCACAGAGACGCACAAACAGGTCTTCACAGAACTAAGTACACGTCCTGGATATCTCACAACGGCAGTACCTTCCTGGATATCTCACAACACCAGTACCTTCCTGGATATCTCACAACACCAGTACCTTCCTGGGTATCTTCCACGGGCAGTACCTTCCTGGATATCTCACAACGGCAGTACCTTCCTGGATATCTCACAACAGCGGTATCTTCCTGGATATCTCACAACAGCAGTACTTTTCCTGGATATCTCACAACACCAGTACCTTCCTGCATATCTCACAACAGTAGTACCTTCCTGGCTATTTCACAACGGCAGTACCTTCCTGGATATCTCACAACGGCAGTACCTTCCTGGATATCTCAAAACAAAAATACCTTCCTGGATATCTCACAACAGCAGTACCTTCCTGGATATCTCACAACGGCAGTACCTTCCTGGATAACTCACAACAACAGTACCTTCCTGGATATCTCACAAAAAAAAAAAAAAAAAAAAAAAAAAAAACAGCAGTACCTTCCTGGATATCTCGCAACAGCAGTACCTTCCTGGATATCTCACAATGGCAGTACCTTCCTGGATATCTCACAACGGAAGTATCTTTCTGGATTTCTCACAACGGAAGTACCTTCCTGGACCTCTTGAAACGGCAGAACTTTCCTGGACATCTCAGAAGGGCAGTTCCTTTCTGGACACTTCAAAACGGCAGTATCTTCCAGGACACTTCACACCGGCAGTACCTTCCTGGATATTTGCCTTCTGCCGAGCTAATGCTGAAATATAATTCCAGGAGTCACTCACAGTACCATTAATATAATTCCATTTCAAGAAAAGATACAGCGACGCCTGACGAGTAATTAAAGACTTGACGTCATTAATCTACGGATTGTATCAGCCTCAGGCCTCAGCAGCGGACAACCCCTGTCATTAGTCTTCGTTATACACACAAGTTCTCCCCCATAATCTGTAGTGGTGGATACGCCCCGTTCAACTCACCTTAAGGTGGTGGAGTGGTCTTTCCAACGCACCTTGAGGTGATGGAAGGGTTTTTCAACGCACCTTGAGGTGATGAAGGGGTCCTTCCAACGCACCTTGAATATCTGCAGTTATAAAACCTTACATATATGTAGTTATAACCTTGCATATCTGTAGTTATAACTTTGCATATCTGTAGTTATAACCTTGCGTATCTGCAGGTTTGCACGTGTTTCGAAGATATTTACATGTGTGCAAGTGTTGCAAGCTTGCTTACATGCAGGGGCTTTCACCTGCTGCTGACATGGCTGTAGGGAGCTAACAAGTCAGGCACAATACGGTGCTCTCTTGGGACCTGCATAACAATGCCTACTGCCTAAGTGGATCCTATTCATCGGTTTTTAACAAGGATCATCACTTATTCAAGAAATTTACCGTGCAGTAAATGTCATCAAAACGGACACCAGAACTACACACAGCGCTTCTCCTGACGGTAAGTAGAAACCCGCGCACCTAGGGACTCCTTAACACGGGCGTACGGTAAACAGAGACATGGTCTCTGGAAATAAAGATTCGTTGTCCATAGGTGGGTCATTGGGCTATTCCGGGGGGGGGGGAATGAACCTGCTTCGCATGGGTCAGCAGGCCTGCTGCAATGTTCCTTCTTTCTTAAGTTCTTATGAAACGTTTCCACAATAAAGATACCCAAGTGTTGCACATGTGTCTAAATCATCAACAACAATTATAACTTTATTCTCGCTAAATACCGAGATTTTCTTTAAGGCCGCTGTTATACATTTCTACAACGTTTTCATTAAGCTCATGATTCTTACAGGAGTGATAAATATATGTAGTCTTTATTGATATAACTATACAAGTAAAAGTACCAGATAAAATAAAATATTTTCAATAAATAGCAAAGAAGTCACTAGTAACCCACTGCGTATATATCCCGAGATATATATATATATATATATATATATATATATATATATATATATATATATATATATATATATATATATATATATATATATATATATATATATATATATTATTGTACCCACGAACAAGTGGTATTGATCAGAAATTAGCCTAGAGTCATCTACACCACCGAAGGTCCTTGGGTAGCAAGTACAACATCCAGCTTTGCTGGATGCGCTACTCTTAAGGACTGTGTGGTCCCGTGGATTAAGGCGTCATGCGTTTTCGCCCACCATGAAGCAGGTCAAAGCAGCATGGGTTCGACTCCTTGACTAGTCGCAGCGTTGTTATATATATATATATATATATATATATATATATATATATATATATCCGTAGAGATGAAGATATTAGTGTACATACTCCAGCGTATGTACACAGTGAACATACATTAAAGCATTTCTGATATTAGTGCACAAGCAACTTCAATCATTTGATGACCCACGTGTAGTCACGAGGTTTTAAAAATCTTACACACCAACCAACCAAGCCGTACGTAATAATATGAACGCTTTCATTGCTGCGTGAAAGACGGTAAGCTTGTACATTATACACCAGCTTTACCATTAAGGTTTAGAAGATAATAAATGCCTCCCGTAAGACGGTGATACGTGCAATAACTCAAGGAATTAGTCCAATATATAACAGTTATTGGAGTTTCCCCGTGGCGACTTAACCAGGAGCCAGATAAATGAACAAGGTCACCCTCTCAGCCGAGTCTCCCTAATGGACTGGCCTTATTTCCCAGACTTAGCCAACACTCGCTGTTAAATACTCACTGAAAAATTGTCATAGTTTAATTACTTCGAATAAACGATAAATTTCTTCCGTCTTAGGCTGAAAAATCTTATAATGAAACCTTCCAAGGTAGTGACTACGAACACTACGTCTTAGATTCACGTAGAATAAGTTGTCTTGTTTTAACACTAAAGTTGTCGCAATAATATCCTGAATTGGGTGCAGAGGTGAAACATGCAGAACAACGTTATACTGGGACAACGTTTCGCTCGGGGTTGAACCGTAAACAACCTGAATAACGACTAATTGAGCACGCAACAACGGTAATACTAAATAATTTATAACTAAGGACCTAATAACCTTAACAATAACTGACTATAATCAATAACCAAATACACAATATCATAAACACGAACAACTAAGCACCATTCAATAATAATATTAAGGCGAAGAGTTAACAAGAGTAATAAAGTAAACAGTTATCAATATTAAGCACATAATTAATGTGAATAAGTTAACTTTTAAAACCTTTTCCACTATAAAAACTGTTAATGTATAAATTATAGTGTTGGCACAGTCATAATTCGCGACTTCTATATATATATATATATATATATATATATATATATATATATATATATATATATATAGATAAGTCTGTTGAGTGTACCTGGTAAAGTGTATGGTAGAGTTATAATTGAAAGAATTAAGAGTAAGACGGAGAATAGGATAGCAGATGAACAAGGAGGCTTTAGGAAAGGTAGGGGGTGTGTGGACCAGGTGTTTACAGTGAAACATATAAGTGAACAGTATTTAGATAAGGCTAAAGAGGTCTTTGTGGCATTTATGGATTTGGAAAAGGCGTATGACAGGGTGGATAGGGGGGCAATGTGGCAGATGTTGCAAGTGTATGGTGTAGGAGGTAGGTTACTGAAAGCAGTGAAGAGTTTTTACGAGGATAGTGAGGCTCAAGTTAGAGTATGTAGGAAAGAGGGAAATTTTTTCCCAGTAAAAGTAGGCCTTAGACAAGGATGTGTGATGTCACCGTGGTTGTTTAATATATTTATAGATGGGGTTGTAAGAGAAGTAAATGCGAGGGTCTTGGCAAGAGGCGTGGAGTTAAAAGATAAAGAATCACACACAAAGTGGGAGTTGTCACAGCTGCTCTTTGCTGATGACACTGTGCTCTTGGGAGATTCTGAAGAGAAGTTGCAGAGATTGGTGGATGAATTTGGTAGGGTGTGCAAAAGAAGAAAATTAAAGGTGAATACAGGAAAGAGTAAGGTTATGAGGATAACAAAAAGATTAGGTGATGAAAGATTGAATATCAGATTGGAGGGAGAGAGTATGGAGGAGGTGAACGTATTCAGATATTTGGGAGTGGACGTGTCAGCGGATGGGTCTATGAAAGATGAGGTGAATCATAGAATTGATGAGGGAAAAAGAGTGAGTGGTGCACTTAGGAGTCTGTGGAGACAAAGAACTTTGTCCTTGGAGGCAAAGAGGGGAATGTATGAGAGTATAGTTTTACCAACGCTCTTATATGGGTGTGAAGCGTGGGTGATGAATGTTGCAGCGAGGAGAAGGCTGGAGGCAGTGGAGATGTCATGTCTGAGGGCAATGTGTGGTGTGAATATAATGCAGAGAATTCGTAGTTTGGAAGTTAGGAGGAGGTGCGGGATTACCAAAACTGTTGTCCAGAGGGCTGAGGAAGGGTTGTTGAGGTGGTTCGGACATGTAGAGAGAATGGAGCGAAACAGAATGACTTCAAGAGTGTATCAGTCTGTAGTGGAAGGAAGGCGGGGTAGGGGTCGGCCTAGGAAGGGTTGGAGGGAGGGGGTAAAGGAGGTTTTGTGTGCGAGGGGCTTGGACTTCCAGCAGGCATGCGTGAGCGTGTTTGATAGGAGTGAATGGAGACAAATGGTTTTTAATACTTGACGTGCTGTTGGAGTGTGAGCAAAGTAACATTTATGAAGGGATTCAGGGAAACCGGCAGGCCGGACTTGAGTCCTGGAGATGGGAAGTACAGTGCCTGCACTCTGAAGGAGGGGTGTTAATGTTGCAGTTTAAAAACTGTAGTGTAAAGCACCCTTCTGGCAAGACAGTGATGGAGTGAATGATGGTGAAAGTTTTTCTTTTTCGGGCCACCCTGCCTTGGTGGGAATCGGCCGGTGTGATAATAAAATAAAAATATATATATATATATATATATATATATATATATGTATATATATATATATATATATGTATATATATATATATATAAGCTACATGAGAATAGAGATCTTTAGCTATAGATCTTTCGCACTCTCGTGCGTCGTCAGGAGCTATGCAATGCTGCAAGACAGCAACAGGCATGAATTGAGGCGACGAGATCTTATTCAAGGATTACAATATTGAGACAAATGGGCGCTGAGCTGTAGGATTTTTATTTAATCATGAGAGTCTTACCTGTGTCTGGGCGGAAGAACAGAGTTCATACAGAGAATGTAGTCCTCTCACAGTAATACTAGGTAATTACTTAGAATTTTTTCTCTGCTGAGCAGTAGACAGATTTCGCTTTGATGATAGATTAATACAAAGTAAAAGCAAAGTAAAAAAAAAATGGTTAATATGTGTAATACCAGCTTACTGTGCTGGCCTAGAGGGATTGTTGTTGCTGCCGAGGCTATTATTGTTGTTATTTTGTAAGGTGGATAATATGAACTTTCAAAACAAGAGAAATAACGCCAATGATAGTACAGTGCTGCTCATATCAAGTGTGCTCTCACGTCTAGAATATTGCTCTGTGCTCACAGGTCCGTTCAAGGCAGTGAAGTGAGTTGGGAAATGATATCGTATACTGCTAGCATAGTCAATAAAGCATTTACACTACTGGCAATACCTGGAAATGCTTGGAAAGCATTCTCTGGAGCGAAGAAGAGAGAGAGAGAGATACCTGATAATATACGCCTGGAAGACAGTGGAGGACCAGATCTCAAAGAAACACATTACCACAAAATTTAATAGAATGCGAGAAATGGGAGGAAATTTAAAACAAATCCAGCTAAAAGTAAGGCTGCATATTCACAGTAAGAGAACACAATGTCAACATCCGTGGTCCAAGACTCTTCAACTAGCTACCAGTAACAGAAATATTGAGGAGCAAGTGTACATTTCTTCAAGAGGAAACTGGATTGTGATGGCTATGTGCGCCAGCGGGCCGTTTACAGCAACAGCCTGCTGGAACAGGCCCTCAACAATGTCAACAGCATAACTGACACAAAGGCACACATGTATCCCCGTGCTAATGCTAAAACAACGTGGCTGGTATTAAGAATAGTACTCACATAACCGTGGCTGGAACAATTCACAAACAACTCACAAGTCGAAAAGAAAAAAAAATGTAGCCTACGTTTCGGTCCGCCCTGAGCCATTACCAACTCGCGACCTGAAAACAGTTTTCCGGAGAGACCGAAACGTCGTCGATCTCCGTATTGCAAGTCAGCGAAGGTAACGTTATATTGTGATTACAGTTCATTAAGGGACTCGTCTCGTGTGTTGTGACTCTTGCAATTTGCTGATCACGTACGTGAATAAATTACATCATTATCAAGTCTCGCGTGTACGTGTTATATGTTTTGAAGGAAACGTGACCTTGTTATACCTCGTGAGCCCTCAGGTAATTTGTAGCTTTATGTTCAAAATGTCTGTCATTAAATATTAGGCCAGTAATGAGAAAAGAGAAGGAGATTGTATTCTGAACCTCTGTACTCCATTCTTACCATGGTTGCTTAACAGGGAATTAAGCAAGAAATTCTGTCGTTTATACGATGGCTGGATAGCAAGATAATTAGGAGAATTACCTGTCATCTTTACGATGGTTGATTAACAGGGTAATTAACAGTTACCTGTTGTTTTTATGACGGTTGGTTAGAAGGGTAATTAACAGAATTACCCGTCATTCTTACAATGGTTGGTGAACAGGGCAATTAACAATTACCTGTTATTTTTAAGATGGTAACAAATCAACAGAATTACATACTTTCTTAAGATGGCCGGTAACGGCAACAGAATTACCTCTCATCTCATAAATGTTCGTAGTTCTACGTCGACATTGCAGTAGACTGCAATCGACGGTAGTGAAGCGTCTCCTCTCATTGTGGAGTGAAAAGATTTCCTGCTGTCTGCCTGTCCCATGTACGCCTAAGGGAACTTTAATAGAGGCAACTTTAATTACGGGTTCTGGCATATATTAATCCATTCAACTGGTATTGTCTAAGATACAATGTTATACTGTGCAACTACTTATCTTTAAACTCATTTGCAGACAAACTAATCGAGTGCAGGTTTTTTCCCTCTCTCTCTCTCTCTCACACACACACACAGGTCCTACTCCATGAAACTGACTCAATTTAAGTTAACGCAAAATAGCCAGAGACTAGGAGAAAGTCATTTCCCATTAACCCACATCGAGGAGATAAACATTGCCAACCTTTCGGTCTGTCTGGATCAGTATCAAGAAGGAAAGGAAACAGCCAGACACAAGATGGAAAGGAGACAACCAGACACAAGAAGGAAAGGTGACAGCCAGACAAGATGGAAAGGAGACAGCCAGACACAAGAAGTAAGGGTGACAGCCAGACACAAGGAGAGGAGACAACCAGACACAAGGAGAGGAGACAACCAGACACAAGAAGGAAAGGTGACAGCCAGACACAAGAAGGAAAGGTGACAGCCAGACACAAGAATGAGAGGAGACAGCCAGACACAAGAAGGAAAGGTGACAGCCAGACACAAGAAGGAAAGGTGACAGCCAGACACAAGAAGGAAAGGTGACAGCCAGACACAAGAAGGAAAGGTGACAGCCAGACACAAGAAGGTAAGGAGACAGCCAGACACAAGAAGGAAAGGTGACAGCCAGACACAAGAAGGAAAGTAGACAGCCAGACACAAGAAGGAAAGGTGACAGCCAGACTCAAGAAAGAAAAGAGACAATCCGACAACACCGTGGTTTGAACAATTCACAGCATACTATAAACGACGTTTCTCTCCGTCCTCGTGACTTGATAAGGCTCCAGGATGTACCGAAATGTCCTCTATTTTTTTTTTTCTCAACACACCAGCCGTATCCTACCGAGGCAGGGTGACCTAAAAAGAAAAACTAAAAGCTTTTCTTTTTAAATTTAGTAATTCCTCTAAAATATCTCCAAAATATGGGTTAGTCGTGAGTGCGTTATAGCATACCAAAGTTACAGCGAACAAAGGAAAACAAACACGAGTCCTCGTTACAAATTGAATGCATTAAATCTTATTTATTCCCTGACAATCAAGATAAATATTGAAAAATATTTATTCCTTGACAATTAAGATATTTATTTATTCCTTGATAAATAAAATAAATATTTACTCTCTGATAAGATAAACAGGGGATTCCAAAGCAGTAACGACTACAAATTGCTCTCTCATTCACAACATCAATTCCAACAAGCTTGTCGAGGGAATTTCAATTTTGGCAAATTGAAACAATATACATTATTGCAACTATATACATTATGCATTTCCTGCCATTAAACGTTCGTAATGAGCATTATATATTTCCGCTTGCATAATAGGCGGTAATAAAGATGAAACTGAGTTGTAAAAACACAACTCATCTATTAATTGCATAATCCTTAAACTGAGTAGGTCGGTCCTGATAACTATGTAGCTAATTATTTGCGTCTAGTAAAATGTTCTGTATATTTTGTGGGATAAATTTTCTCGTCAGCATGTTACGACAGACTCGTTTAGAATCTTAATAGGATAAGTAACTGAACTGCATCTGAAATGATACCTTTTGCCCTCTTATGAGAATGTCAGGGACATCTTACCACAAAAGGAGGAGGAGGAGGAGGAGGTGGAGGAGTAAGAGGAAGAAGAAGAGGAAGAGGAAGATGAAGAGGAGGAGGAGGAGAAGAAGAAGAAGAAGAAGAAGAAGAAGAAGAAGAAGAAGAAGAAGAAGAAGAAGAAGAAGAAGAAGAAGAAGAAGAAGAAGAAGACGAAGAAGACGAAGAAGAGGCAGCAGCAGAAACACCAGCTTCGAGACCCCAGCTGAACGAGTACGTTCAAAATCTTGGGAAATCCAAAGGTTTGCAACCAGACTAATGTCAGAACTTAGGGGTACGAACTGTGAAATGATAACTCTGAAAGAGAGGAAAACTAAGAGAGACATGATTACTACATACCTAAGAGGAAGTGATAGGGGGGAAATACTGACTGTTCATAATGCAAGATCAAGGACCGAGAGACACAGATGGAGGATAAAAACACAGATGATTCACAGGGAAATTTATGAGAACCTTTTGATTCTCAGGATTGTAAGGTAGCTGAGTGAACCTCGTGAGGAAATGAGGGAGGCAAACCCCATGCCAGTACTGTAGGTCAACGAAAACTAAGAGGTGGGACGAAGAGCCAGGATTCAACCCTAGCATACACACACACACACACACACACACACACACACACACACACACACACACACACACACACACACACACACACACACACACACACACACACACACACACACATACACACACATACACACACACACAAACTACAGGTGGGTACACACATACACGAACGTAATAAAGTGGTCACCTACACCTACGAACAATCACGTCCAACAATTGTCAAAGTGAAAGCCGTGTACTTAACCTCACACGATTATTAATAAATCTTTAAAATCATTGAAAGTCTGACTGTAGTTGTGATATATAACGCTCGTGCTGCCCACATTAACAGTATTATCATAAGCTGAATTGTTATTTTTCCACGTGGAAGAGCTAAACACGTAGGTGTCACGCAGCGCCTGAGGAATATAAAGTAATTAGGACTGATCCAAGGAAAGGTAGGGCGAGCGAGTCGTACTGGCCTGGAGATTTACGACTTACCCAGTTACGACCCCACCCGTTCCGTGGTAGGTTCTGTGTAACTGACAGACTACAGTTCATCAAGAGTCAACAGTGTCAACAGTTGTCTGGTTAAAGAGCTGAATCTACCTCCTATTTACCAATTTAAATATTGCGGAAATCTGATATACATCTTTGGATGTCCATGAAAACAGTTTATTCAAGCTCCGGGTCACAAAATTTATCTTTTACACATTAAATGAAGTTGTTTCCATAACCTTTAAACGCACAAGAAGGCAATAAAAAAGAGCAGTGGCCCATTCTAGGCAGATCATAGGAGTGCAAGAACGTAAGAGCAGAGGAGCACTGCCGGAGGCCTACTGGCCCATGATAAGCACATCGACCTTATACCTAACCATTCTTTCTTAACTGTCTCTCCAAGCACCATCCATTCCTGACCCAACCTAACTAAAATTAACCTAATTTAACCTAACCTAATCAAAATCCATGTAAAACTTGGCTTACCCTAACATAACATAACCAACATTCATCAATTTTATAAACATAAATCTGAAAAAAATGTCATTTTTTTCTACTTTCACTTGTGTCACTTGCATTATACACTCTCCAGGTCAACCTTATTCTCATACTCAAACTTTTCCCCTTATAAAAGAATAGATATCACAATACAGCGACTGGGAGAATTAAAAAAATAACACAATTCAGAGGGAAAATTTTTAAACGACATTTCGATCCGTCGTGGATCATAAACAAGTCTTGAGTGACTTGATAATCGTTTAGGATGGACTCACAGTTTGTTTAAAATTTTCTCTCTGTATTGTGCGTTAGTTGTGACTTGTTCCAGTCACTTGTGTGGCCCAATACTGCACCTATGTAGTGTGTTTGTAGGTGTTTATTGTAGCTATGTATTCTGTGGTTGCATGAGTTTATTGGTCCATGTAGTGTGTGTCTGTAGGTATTTCTTGATTCATGTAGCGTGTGGTTGCAGGTGTAGCGTATGGTTGCAGGTGTTTGTTGGTTCAAGTAGCGTACAGCTGCAGGTGTTTATTGGTCCCTGTAATGTTTTCTTACAAGCGTCTGCTGTTTTTTTTTTCCTAAAGTCAGACTAATAACAAAAATAGTTTTAATTAAACAGCAGACGAACAGTGCTCATGGCGACTCCTTGCATTGCATTATGCATCAAACTATATTGCAACATTTAAACGCCAGTACTGCAAAACTTATATATTTTAAGGTGCATAGAGTAACTCGCCTTCAGCAATTCTTATTCAACATCAGAATATGTCTGCACCCTCCTAAATTTTTCCTTATTATTCATATTAAGCGCTAAATTCAGGCGGGTCATTCAGTGCAAGACGTGGTGGAGCCTTGATCCTCCGTCTGCTGACCTTCCTTTCTGTACTCATCTGCCGCGCCCATCACCTCGTGCAAGATCAACGAGTTCAGCTTAAAAATTATACGAAGGAGCGCTGAGGCACATCTATGATAAAAGTTACTTTTTATGTCATGAAAACTTAAAGAAGAAAAAAAAAACTATTTCAAGGTCGAAGGTAAAAAAAAAACTTGACGGCACATGAGCTTTGAATTCAGAAGCTCGTATTAACTGCTGTAGGATTAATAAGTGAAACAGAATAACATGGTCAGTCAGTTTACTGGTTATGATATTCTTGCTTGTTAAGAATTATACCTCACTGAGAGAGAGAGAGAGAGAGAGAGAGAGAGAGAGAGAGAGAGAGAGAGAGAGAGAGAGAGAGAGAGAGAGAGAGAGAGAGAGAGAGAGAGAGAGAGAGAAATGAATTTCTCGAAAAGAAAAAAAAATCTTCCCCATTAATCCCGGGTTTTCCATGTATAATACAAGCAAAGGCTTCACACCCTTCCAGTGCACTAACGATCTCGTAATCGTGTTCACGATGCCTCTCCCACTAGTGCACGATGACACTGCAAGCAGCAAGCATGAGAGCTGGCATCATGCCTCCGGTGATACACACACACACACACACACACACATACACACACACACACAGTTCACACCTCGCCATTATATCACGCAGTAAACGCTGCAGCTCGACCCAGCCTGCAATGTTTTTCTCTATTCACCACAAGAGTGAGGCACAAATGTTAGACCCGAATATAAACGAACAAATTTTACAAGAATTCCTGCATATTCATATATATATATATATATATACATATATATATATATACATATATATATATATATATATACATATATATATATATACATATATATATATATATATACATATATATATACATATATATATACACACATATATATATACATATATATATATATATATATATACATATATATATATATAAATATATATATACACATATATATATACATATATATATACATATATATATACATATATATATACATATATAAATATATATATATAAATACATATATATACATATATACATATATATATATACATACATATATATATACATACATATATATATATACATATACATATATATACATATATATATATATATACATATATATATACATATATACATATATATATACATATATATATATATATATATATATACATATATATATATATACATATATTTATATATATATATATATATATATATATATATATATATATATATATATATATATATATATATATGTATGTATAGGAGCCTTTGAACCAAGTGAGAGAGTAATTGTGGTAGGGGACTTGAATGCTAAAGTAGGAGAAACTTTTAGAGAGGGTGTGGTAGGTAAGTTTGGGGTGCCAGGTGTAAATGATAATGGGAGCCCTTTGATTGAACTTTGTATAGAAAGGGGTTTAGTTATAGGTAATACATATTTTAAGAAAAAGAGGATAAATAAGTATACAAGATATGATGTAGGGCGAAATGACAGTAGTTTGTTGGATTATGTATTGGTAGATAAAAGACTGTTGAGTAGACTTCAGGATGTACATGTTTATAGAGGGGCCACAGATATATCAGATCACTTTCTAGTTGTAGCTACACTGAGAGTAAAAGGTAGATGGGATACAAGGAGAATAGAAGCATCAGGGAAGAGAGAGGTGAAGGTTTATAAACTAAAAGAGGAGGCAGTTAGGGTAAGATATAAACAGCTATTGGAGGATAGATGGGCTAATGAGAGCATAGGCAATGGGGTCGAAGAGGTATGGGGTAGGTTTAAAAATGTAGTGTTAGAGTGTTCAGCAGAAGTTTGTGGTTACAGGAAAGTGGGTGCAGGAGGGAAGAGGAGCGATTGGTGGAATGATGATGTAAAGAGAGTAGTAAGGGAGAAAAAGTTAGCATATGAGAAGTTTTTACAAAGTAGAAGTGATGCAAGGAGGGAAGAGTATATGGAGAAAAAGAGAGAAGTTAAGAGAGTGGTGAAGCAATGTAAAAAGAGAACAAATGAGAGAGTGGGTGAGATGTTATCAACAAATTTTGTTGAAAATAAGAAAAAGTTTTGGAGTGAGATTAACAAGTTAAGAAAGCCTAGAGAACAAATGGATTTGTCAGTTAAAAATAGGAGAGGAGAGTTATTAAATGGAGAGTTAGAGGTATTGGGAAGATGGAGGGAATATTTTGAGGAATTGTTAAATGTTGATGAAGATAGGGAAGCTGTGATTTCGTGTATAGGGCAAGGAGGAATAACATCTTGTAGGAGTGAGGAAGAGCCAGTTGTGAGTGTGGGGGAAGTTCGTGAGGCAGTAGGTAAAATGAAAGGGGGTAAGGCAGCCGGGATTGATGGGATAAAGATAGAAATGTTAAAAGCAGGTGGGGATATAGTTTTGGAGTGGTTGGTGCAATTATTTAATAAATGTATGGAAGAGGGTAAGGTACCTAGGGATTGGCAGAGAGCATGCATAGTTCCTTTGTATAAAGGCAAAGGGGACAAAAGAGAGTGCAAAAATTATAGGGGGATAAGTCTGTTGAGTGTACCTGGTAAAGTGTATGGTAGAGTTATAATTGAAAGAATTAAGAGTAAGACGGAGAATAGGATAGCAGATGAACAAGGAGGCTTTAGGAAAGGTAGGGGGTGTGTGGACCAGGTGTTTACAGTGAAACATATAAGTGAACAGTATTTAGATAAGGCTAAAGAGGTCTTTGTGGCATTTATGGATTTGGAAAAGGCGTATGACAGGGTGGATAGGGGGGCAATGTGGCAGATGTTGCAAGTGTATGGTGTAGGAGGTAGGTTACTGAAAGCAGTGAAGAGTTTTTACGAGGATAGTGAGGCTCAAGTTAGAGTATGTAGGAAAGAGGGAAATTTTTTTCCCAGTAAAAGTAGGCCTTAGACAAGGATGTGTGATGTCACCGTGGTTGTTTAATATATTTATAGATGGGGTTGTAAGAGAAGTAAATGCGAGGGTCTTGGCAAGAGGCGTGGAGTTAAAAGATAAAGAATCACACACAAAGTGGGAGTTGTCACAGCTGCTCTTTGCTGATGACACTGTGCTCTTGGGAGATTCTGAAGAGAAGTTGCAGAGATTGGTGGATGAATTTGGTAGGGTGTGCAAAAGAAGAAAATTAAAGGTGAATACAGGAAAGAGTAAGGTTATGAGGATAACAAAAAGATTAGGTGATGAAAGATTGAATATCAGATTGGAGGGAGAGAGTATGGAGGAGGTGAACGTATTCAGATATTTGGGAGTGGACGTGTCAGCGGATGGGTCTATGAAAGATGAGGTGAATCATAGAATTGATGAGGGAAAAAGAGTGAGTGGTGCACTTAGGAGTCTGTGGAGACAAAGAACTTTGTCCTTGGAGGCAAAGAGGGGAATGTATGAGAGTATAGTTTTACCAACGCTCTTATATGGGTGTGAAGCGTGGGTGATGAATGTTGCAGCGAGGAGAAGGCTGGAGGCAGTGGAGATGTCGTGTCTGAGGGCAATGTGTGGTGTGAATATAATGCAGAGAATTCGTAGTTTGGAAGTTAGGAGGAGGTGCGGGATTACCAAAACTGTTGTCCAGAGGGCTGAGGAAGGGTTGTTGAGGTGGTTCGGACATGTAGAGAGAATGGAGCGAAACAGAATGACTTCAAGAGTGTATCAGTCTGTAGTGGAAGGAAGGCGGGGTAGGGGTCGGCCTAGGAAGGGTTGGAGGGAGGGGGTAAAGGAGGTTTTGTGTGCGAGGGGCTTGGACTTCCAGCAGGCATGCGTGAGCGTGTTTGATAGGAGTGAATGGAGACAAATGGTTTTTAATACTTGACGTGCTGTTGGAGTGTGAGCAAAGTAACATTTATGAAGGGATTCAGGGAAACCGGCAGGCCGGACTTGAGTCCTGGAGATGGGAAGTACAGTGCCTGCACTCTGAAGGAGGGGTGTTAATGTTGCAGTTTAAAAACTGTAGTGTAAAGCACCCTTCTGGCAAGACAGTGATGGAGTGAATGATGGTGAAAGTTTTTCTTTTTCGGGCCACCCTGCCTTGGTGGGAATCGGCCAGTGTGATAATAACAATAAATAACAATAATATATATATATATATATATATATATATATATATATATATATATATATATATATATATATATATATATATATATGTGTGTGTGTGTGTGTGTGTGTGTGTGTGTGTGTGTGTGTGTGTGTGTGTGTGTGTGTGTGTGTGTGTGTGTGTGTGTGTGTGTGTGTGTGTGTGTGTGTGTGTGTGTGTGTGTGTGTGTGTGTGTGTCGTGCCGAATATGTAAAACTGGTCAATCAGCAAGAACTCATTTAAAATTAAGTCCTTTTTAAAATTTTCTCTTATACGTTTAAAGATATATTTTTTTCATTAATGTTAATGTAAAAAATTTTAATTTTACTCCAAAGGAATCTTAGAAAACTTGCCTAACCTTATTATAACAAGAACAATTTATTTTAGCCTAACCCAACAAAATATATTTTAAATTTCTTTACAATAATTTAATACTAAACATACAGTGAAATAAATATATATATTATATATATATATATATATATATATATATATATATATATATATATATATATATATGTCGTGCCGAATATGTAAAACTGGTCAATTAGCAAGAACTTATTTAAAATTAAGTCCTTTCTAAAATTTTCTCTTATACGTTTAAAGATATATTTTTTTCATTAATGATAATGTAAAAATTTATAATTTTGCACCAAAAGACTTACCTAACCTTATTATAACAAGAACAATTTATTTTAGCCACACCCAACTAAATATACTTTAGATACGTTTACAATAATTTAATACTAAACAAACACAGGGAAATATATTTTTTTCGTTAGGTTCAGAATGATTTTGGCGAAATTATTGCATACACAAATTTTCGCTTGTCCTATATGGCAAGATGAGCGTTGCTATTTAAGCCAAAATCGCAAGTTCTGCCTATTCGGCACGACATATATATATATATATATATATATATATATATATATATATATATATATATATATATATATATATATATATATATATATATATATATATATATATATATATATATATATTCTGTCTTCGTGTTTGGCTTCCAGTGCATTAGTCAAGAAGATAGTTCCCGAACGCTTGAGAGACGTGGTAGGAGCTCAAGACCCCAGGTTTACTGAAGCAGCGATTTGGTGCGACACTCTTACAGACTCCAGTAGACCAGCTCCTCCCAAAGAACAGAAACAGTCCCACTGGGACAAACCGATCATGGAAAAAATCGCCAACACAATGCTCTCCAATGCTTCAGGAAAGGACAAACCTCGTCTCCTGGCAGTGAAACACCACACTCAGGAGATTTCCTGTCAGCTGTTCCCAATTCCTCCTTGGGCACCCGTCTCGACCCACAGGCCATTCGGATTGGTGTTGCTCTTCGCCTAGCTGCCCCCATCCTCACCGAACATAGGTGTATTTGCGGCAGGGCGACAGCTGATCAATTCGGACTTCATGGTCTCGTGTGTCACACAGCAGAAGGGAAGTATGCAAGACATGAGGTCAATGACATCATAAAGAGAAGCCTCGCCACAGCCCGTTGCCCAGCTCAACGGGAACCCCAAGTACAGAGGTCCGATGGAAGTCAAAAGCGTCCTGATGGAGCCACTATGCTACCCTGGAAGGATGGAAAGCAGATTGCCTGGGACTACACCTGTGCCGCCACATTGGCAGACACCTACTTGCCATACTCCGTAGTGGAAGGGGGTGGAGCTGCCAGCCACAGAGAGACCCAGAAGATCCGAAAATGTGAAGACCTTCCCCCATGCTATACCTTCATTCCAATAGGGTCGGAGACCCTTGGATCATGGGGCAAGTGTGCTCTAAAGTTCCTTAAAGAGCTGGGTGAAAAGCTCATCATAGAAACCAAGGACCACAGGGTGACCAGCTTCCACTTTCAGAGACTCAGTGTTGCGACCCAGAGAGGAAATGCCTGCAGCATTCTGGGAACGCGGCCCACCGCAGGGGAGCTGGACGAAGTAATCGAGATGTAGCTATGAGTTACCAATGTTGTTTTACTTTCTGTTATATTTTTGTGAATGTTTGGCCAATGTATTTTGTCTTTAAATAAAATATACTTGAAATATAGGGGGTGGTAGGAGAAAATTCTCAAACAGCTTCAGGGAGAACCTTGAGTTTTCCCTGAAGCAAGTTTATTCTTTTCTCTGAGGATGAGGGTCCCCAGGACAGTTCTAGAGGTGGTACCAAGCTAATATATATATATATATATATATATATATATATATATATATATATATATATATATATATATAATATATATATATATATATATATATATATATATATACCTATTCGGCACGACATATATATATACATATACATATATGTACACATATATATACAAGTGATTATGAATCATTAGCAGAACTGCAGCTTGGCCAGACTCGACAATGGTTGTTGAAATGTAGTGAACACTTATCAGTGCTAAGAGAAAACTGAATTGTTGACAATAAAGCACTTAGAAGAGATTAGCTATAGATTTCTACTCGCAACTGGGGTTTGCCTCAGCACTCACTCCAGCATGGGCCAGTAGCTGGACGACAGTGTGTTACTTCAGATTTTTTGGCCTGTCACGTACTGATTGTTAACGTCTTCCCTCCTACTAACCTTTATAACCTGCTTCCACTCTCACTCGTACATACCTGGAGTTTACCTGGAGAGAGTTCCGGGGGTCAACGCCCCCGCGGCCCGGTCTGTGACCAGGCCTCCTGGTGGATCAGAGCCTGATCAACCAGGCTGTTGCTGCTGGCTGCACGCAAACCAACGTACGAGCCACAGCCCGGCTGATCAGGAACTGACTTTAGATGCTTGTCCAGTGCCAGCTTGAAGACTGCCAGGGGTCTGTTGGTAATCCCCCTTATGTGTGCTGGGAGGCAGTTGAACAGTCTCGGGCCGACACTTATTGTATGGTCTCTTAACGTGCTAGTGACACCCCTGCTTTTCATCCCCCCAGCACACATAAGGGGGATTACCAACAGACCCCTGGCAGTCTTCAAGCTGGCACTGGACAAGCATCTAAAGTCAGTTCCTGATCAGCCGGGCTGTGGCTCGTACGTTGGTTTGCGTGCAGCCAGCAGCAACAGCCTGGTTGATCAGGCTCTGATCCACCAGCAGGCCAGGTCACAGACCGGGCCGCGGGGGCGTTGACCCCCGGAACTCTCTCCAGGTAAACTCCAGGTATGTACGAATGGGAGTGGAAGCAGGTTATAAAGGTTAGTAGGAGGGAAGACGTTAACAATCAGTACGTGACAGGCCAAAAAATCTGAAGTAACACACTGTCGTCCAGCTACTGGCCCATGCTGGAGTTCACAGTTGTTGCTACGAAAATCGTCAGGCGTCAACAGTTCCATCTGCCAAACGAAGAATGCAAAGCTGTTAACGTATTTTTGTGGGGTATTTTATTGAAAAGACGTTTCATTCACCTGGGACTTTTTCAACTGATAGAGTACCTGGTGGACGACGACTCGTCTTTACGATAAAAAGTCGTAACTCGCACTGTGAGTGTTTTATTTACATACTATTTCTGTGAGGCTGGGCGCTGGTATATTTTTTTGTTCGGGGCAAATTTGTCATTAGCATGTGGTATCCATTGTCCTACTGACACGCTAAAATTGTTGTGGAGTCAATCAATGCTGACTCCATTATTTTCCTTTTCAATTGCCAATTGGTTTTGTGAATGATATTTGTTTCTTTTCGATTTATAGCTTCGATGTAGTTTAAATGAGTTGAACTTTCCTGGGTATATCTCTCTGACCTCTTGTGTTCCACTGATCATATTGCCTGAGGCGCACATCAACTGAATAACTTTTGCAGCAAATTCGCTTATGGGTAATCTAAGATTAACTTTCAGGAATCTCAACAATCATTCACTACGCTATATACGACATTTGTTGGACCCGTCTTTGAGTATGCGACACCAGTATGGAACCCCCACCTAATCAAATAATGTCAGGTAACTGGAAAATGTGCAGAGGTTTACAACGGGACTAGTCCCAAAGCTAAGTGGCTATGCGAGACTAAAGGAGATAAAACTGATGACAGAGGACAGAAGGATCAAAGAAGCCCTGATAACGACGTAGAAAATACTAAGGGAAACTGATAGGGTGTTCGAGAGGCGAGAAACAGGTAGAATTAATGTTGTTAAAATTTCCGACAGTATGTTAGTTAAAGGACACACGTGCAACTAATTTGAAATTTTATTGTGGCAACGTTTCGCTCTCCAGGAGCTTTATCAAGCCGTTCTTGAACAAGCTCCTGGAGAGCGAAACGTTGCCACAATAAAATGTCACATTAGTTGCACTTGTGTCCTTTTACCTGAGAAACAGGTAGACAACGGCACATCTCATGAGTCACAGGGATGTTAGCAAATATTTCTTCAGCCTCAGAGTTGTCATGAAGTGGAACGACCTCAACAGCGAAGTGGCAGAGGAAAGATCCATACATTGCTTTAAGAATACGTATGATATGGCTCACGAGGAGTGTGTGAATTCAGTAGTGGCTAACTGAGAGGTGGGGCCAAGAGCTAAGACTCGACCCCCTGTAAACACAAAATTATTTACTTTAGCACGTATTTCAACTAGAAAATAACTTCTTTTAAAGTAATAAATTTCCATCAAATAAAACTATAAAAGAAAGACATACAATATACAGTAGATCCCTCATAACATAGACTGATTGTTTTTCAGAAACATCAGAAAAGGTTGCAAACTTGTTGAAAACTCCGCTAATGGACGTAAGCGCGTGTGGCGTCAAGGAACTAAACTAAGACCTTACATCACAGACCATAAAGGTCAAAAACCTCTGCGCAAGTGCACAGTGGCTATGACATTTTTCTACAGCACAAGCACCCTTTTCTACACACGAACCCTCAGCCTTACCTACGCGAAAACCACTTTTAAAAAGGCCTTCGCATGCTTAAAAAAAAGGCACAAAAAAGACATTAAACTGACTAAAATGTTTGGGCTGGATTTTTTTCATTCGGGTAAATGGATTTCTAGTAACTAATCCAATTATAGCGTTCGTTCGACCAGTGAGAGGGGAGGAGGCTGCCAGCTGAGACTCAGAGACCCTTTTATTTATATTTTTGCCGCGTTCGTTAAACGCACTGCGTTTGAATCCGGATTTCCATGCATGTCACTTTTCCGTCATTGATGAATCTCTGTAACCTCCCCTGTACACAGTACTTTGTGTGGACCCAGGTACATGGTACTGTATGTGTACCCAGGTACATGGTACTGTATGTGGACCCAGGTACATGGTACTGTATGTGGACCCAGGTACATGGTACTGTATGTGGACCCAGGTACATGGTACTGT
>NC_091339.1:24844932-24852432 GCF_038502225.1 Cherax quadricarinatus
CGCTAACATTGGGGATGCGGTGGAACGGGAGATTCGCAGCAGGAATGTACAGCCGACAAATCTTCAGCAACTACATGATGATATCAGGTCAACATGGAGCAGAACTTCTAAGGAATGCTTCCAGCACGTTGTTGAATCCATGTCACGAAGAATTCGGGCTGTTCTGGGGGCAAAGGGAAGCCCTACCTAGAAAGATATAGCTAATAAAGTGGCCACTGAGTGTATTTCGGCTGATCGAAGGTTAAGTCTTGGACCACGGATGTTAGACACACTGTTCACTGTTCCTTGTACTTCCCTCTCGTCAAGAGCGTCAAAAATCTTCAGTTGTCACCATGTCTATTTCAACACACTCGTATTCATAACCTTCAGCTTGACAAACTAATACCATAAGAATATCGTGTACCTTATAACAGAATTTTGTCTTCACAAACTGCAACAAGAATACTTAGTAAGTTGTCAAAGAATTCTCTCATAACCTGAAGACTTATTTCATCCTCATTATTTCAAGCACTATTATTTACACTTTAACTTTTTTAACTTAAAACCTAAATGTCATAATTTATACATTATCATGGGAAATGTTGTGTTCATCGTTGATAAGATCATATTATGATCTAATACACTGTACATTGTGGGCTTTTCTATCAACTGAAAATACTTTGCGTATCTGACAGATTGTTTCATATATCATGCAATAGTACATGTATTATGTGAGAGATTGCTTAATCTACCAATGTGACACCTTGTATATTACGTGATAATATATAAGCTTGTTTTACAAATAAAGCGACAAACTGCTTAGTATATCATGTAATAGACTGCCTTGTCTATCATGAGATGAGTTGCTTTGTAAACTGACGTACCTGGAACTGATTTGATCTCGGCACTGAGGAAAACTACTGGGTCATCGAAAGGAATCCCTGCCTCTCTCAGTCATGCTTATATTTTCGTCGTGTACAATAATTTGGAGGATTATATTAATATTAGTGCATGATCCATTTAAATCAGCATCACGGACGATTAATAAATAAATTTCATATCTACGTTTTGGCATCTAAAATAGTATAGTTTTTTTCAATCTCTAATTCAGATTTTTTTTTTTTTTTTGGGGGGGGGGGGGGGAATTAATGTGGTTGGGAGTTGTTACGAAGAATTAATTAGTAGCAACTGATAAATGGAGACTGACTTATTATAAGAACTTACAAGCCGAAAATGAAACAGTGTTATAATAATTATTATTATTCCTACAATTATTTTTTACTCTTACATTCAGGGAAGCACTAAATAAGAGATCAAACAACAGTTGGGGAATGCCAGGCAAACAGGTTCGATCAAAGGAAAGGGAGAGTAGCTCGAATCCTTTGGATCAGAAGCCCTCCAACGCCATCAAGGGACTCCGCTTAAGACGACACAACGCATGGATTAACTGAACAACCAACACAATTTATATATCTTAGAGCATTTTAAAAATTCATAAGTTTGTGTTATTGTCTTCCAGTTAAATCTTATTCTTATCGAAATCTTTTAAAAGAGTCAATACTTCATTTGGTATTCATGTTACCTCCGGCGCTTCGTTATCGCAGACTGCAAGAAATGAATACAAATTATTTGATTAATGTGATGAATATATAGAACCTCGTGTGGAGAAATGATTTGTTTTTTTTTTTTTGTGGAAAATATAAATTATGATAAACACATAGATAGGCCTTTTTTAACTGGGGGATTCGCCCCCTGGGGAGGCCTTAGTAACTTCCTTATTTCCAGGGGAAGGGGCGATCCCTGAGCAAAAATAAGGAGTGGTCTAAACATCTGTTCATATGCCCTTATTTCCATTTTCATTATATCGGGGGGGGGGAAGAAGAGAGAACTCGTTCACAGCGGATAATTCAAAATGTCGTAATAAAATTGATAATGAGAACTAGTTTCTCAGTTTTACTATTTAAACAACGAGGGCTTTCGTAAATTTTTACATTCAAAATTTTATATCAAAGAAGGAGGGGGGGGGCAGAGTGACGAGGATCAGTTGTGATAGTGAGTGTGACCCAAAACATGTTAAGAACCACTGATTTATATGAATGAAACAGCTGATCTTAAGAAACAGCTGATTTTAAATAAGACCTGAGCTTTAACAGCTGATCTCAAGAAATTAATTATTAAGAAAATACCAATCTCAAGAAACGGCTGATATTAAGAAATAAGTGAACAACAGAATCCACTATGTAAAAAAATGTAAATAAAATGGTAAACTCAATTAATTTTTAAAAAAATAAAATTGAATGATAATGGAAAACGTTAATGAGAGAGAAATATTTATGTTGGTTTATTTAATATGAGACTGAAGTATAATTTCCGCCAGAATACTTAATACAAGCTGGTTGAAGTTTCACTCTGCTGCCACATTCATACTTAAGACTCGGAAAACACACATCCAGTGTGGTGGCGAGGATATGCGTGAGAGAAGAACATTTGGTAAGATGCAGGTAAAAAGCAGAAGAAAAGGACAGAGACGCCCAGGGAAACACTAACACGAAAATACCTGGAAAAAAGTCCAAAAAAGGCCCTAGAATTCGCCATCCCCCATCGACATTTGACTGCAGTCTCTCTCACACACACACACTAATCGACAAGTGTTTATGACAAAATGGTAACTAGCAGACATACACACACTTCCAAGTGCAGATGTGATCCTTTCTTCATTCCATTAAGAAATCAAACGCATTTTCATGTCGAGACTCTTTTCAAGATTAACATTAACAACAGTTGAAAGTCTTGTTAAAAACCGTCAAGTGTTAAGTTGTCGTCCTATATGGGATGTCATTGCAATAAGTTATTATTGTTATAATGTTCAAGGAGAAGCTCTAAACCCGTAGAGGCCATGTCGCACCATGGAAATGGGAAGTACAGAGATGTGATTTGAGGAAAACAGCTCAAATGCCGTGGATCAAGAGTCCCTCAAGATAAGTATTATTTATCCGTAAAAGAAACTTTTAAATTCATGATGTGCAAACCTAATTTGCCAGAGTTGTAGTATATTAATTATAATCTCTGATATAACTCACGAAATCGTAATGACACGATTGCAAACAAACCATACCACGGGCGGGATTTGAACCCGCTGTCAGAGAGTCTCAAAACTCCAGACCAGTGGCTAACGCGACGGTCTGGAGTTTTGAGACTCTCTGACCGCGAGTTCAAATCCCGCCCGTGGTGTGGTTTAATCTCTGATATGCTTAGGCTGTAGAGTTAATATGCGAACACTCTGGTGTATGTGCTAAAATGTATGAACACTCTGGTGTGCCTGTTATGAAGCGTGAACACACTGATGACTTGATAAAGCTCTACACAGAGTGAGACTTGGTCCCAATAGAAGCTTGCTATATGACGCCTCTCTCTTTAGTCCTGTTGACAGGACGACACTCGGATCCATCTAACGCAGTATATAAACTTAGACCAAACAGCGTGAAAAAAAAAAAAAAAACAGCTAAGGGGTAGATTTAACATCTCTATATCAAAACCATTAAAGAGTAACATGCACAAAAATAATGTAATAACTTTTAAACAGCGTGTTTCTCAAACTTTTCTAGCATTCCCTTCCTCTTCGGTTAATAAGACAATATGCCGTTAATGGCACGGTCTCAGTATCAAACGATAAATAAACCCCACAAGTGACTTATAAGACACTTGTCGACAAGCCCTACCAATGATATACATTTAAATCCTTGTAAATGAACACCGTAAACAGTAAACGTCCACACACGAAAAACATCCGGTGGCGAGTGGTTTTTCGGTGGCGAGTGTTTTTTTTTTTTCGGAGGACCAACAAAAAGTCATTATGGAGATTACACTGGCAATAGAATCCCAGCGGGAAACATAATATCTACGCTGGATGAGCTAACGTGATTAAATCTTATCATTTTATGGAGGTGCCAAGAATTTTCTCATTAATATGAGTAGCTACATTTATTTCATGGTCGAATAGGAACACATTCCCGAAATAACACGTAGCTTGGCCTCCCCTAGGGTCGTGCAGGGGGATACATATATAATATATATTTTATGTGAAGTGATAAACCCGTATTTAGCGCAGCAAGGAGCAGAGGAGGCTCGATCCTCCGTCCGTACATTTCATCATCACACGGAGATACTTTTCCCTGACAACACTGCATTTATTTTTCAATCCCTAACATAAATGAAAGCCTAAAATTTATGAATAAGTCCCCTTCTCATACTATATAAGTTAGATATAAAAAATAAGAGACTATCTGATATACGGCAGTACACACTGTAAAAGTTCATCTAATAAGACTGAATTAATATTTCCTTTTACGATGTAATACTGTATTTTTGACACTGTAGACTGGTAAGCCAGCGGGAGGCCTCAGTCAGAGTGCCATAAGTGTGTGTAAGGGGCGATCATCTTAAGAATAACACCCGCGTTACAAGAGACTTTCCTATTTCTCCTGACAAATAAAATCTTCTATACTTACTTTTATTACCTTGAGGATGGTATAATGGTGCTGCTCGCACCCTATCAGAGATAAAGGTTGGTTTACTTGGTTTTTAAACCTATCTACTATACGAGGGTTACCAAGACTGCTGGTGACCTGAAAATCACCAGTCAGAGGTGTGTACTCACCTATTTGTACTCACCTATTTGTGGTTGCAGGGGTCGAGTCATAGCTCCTGGCCCCGCCTCTTCACTGATTGCTACTAGGTCCTCTCTCTCCCTGCTACATGAGCTTTATCATACCTCGCCTTAAAACTATGTATGGTTCCCGCCTCCACTACTTCACTTTCTAGACTATTCCATGACTTGACTACTCTATGACTGAAGAAATACTTCCTAACATCCCTTCGATTCATCTGAGTCTTCAACTTCCAATTGTGACCTCTTGTGTCTGTGTCCCATCTCTGGAACATCCTGTCTTTGTCCACCTTGTCTATTCCGCGCAGTATTTTATATGGCGTTATCATGTCTCCCCTGACCCTCCTGGCCTCCAGTGTCGTCAGGCCGATTTCCCTCAACCTTTCTTCGTAGGATAATCCCCGTAGCTCTGGGACTAGTCTTGTTGCAAACCTTTGCACTTTCTCTAATTTCTTGACGTGCTTGACTAGGTGTGGATTCCAAACTGGTGCTGCATACTCCAGTATGGGCCTGACGTAAATGGTATACAGGGTCTTGAACGACTCCTTACTGAGGTATCGGAACGCTATCCGTAGGTTTGCCAGGCGCCCGTATGCTGCAGCAGTTATCTGATTTATGTGCGCCTCAGGAGATATGCTCGGTGTTATACTCACCCCCAGATCTTTTTCCTTGAGTGAGGTTTGCAGTCTTTGGCCATCTAAACTATATTGTGTCTGCGGTCTTCTTTGCCCTTCCCCAATCTTCATGACTTTGCATTTGGCAGGGTTAAACTCAAGGAGCCAGTTGCTGGACCAGGCTTGCAGCCTGTCCAGGTCTCTTTGTAGTCCTGCCTGATCCTCATCCGATTTGATTCTTCTCATTAACTTCACATCATCTGCAAACAAGGACACTTCTGATTCTATCCCTTCCGTTATGTCGTTCACATATACCAAGAACAGCACAGGTCCTAGGACTGACCCCTGTGGAACCCCGCTTGTCACAAGCGCCCACTCTGACACCTCGTCACGTACCATGACTCGTTGTTGCCTCCCTGTCAGGTATTCTCTGATCCATTGCAGTGCCTTTCCTGTTATGTGTGCCTGATCTTCTAGCTTTTTCAGTAACCTCTTGTGAGGAACTGTGTCGAAGGCCTTTTTGCAGTCCAAAAAAATGCAGTCGATCCACCCCTCTCTCTCTTGTCTTACTTTTGTCACCTTGTCATAAAACTCTAGTAGGTTTGTGACACAGGATTTTCCTTCCCTGAAACCATGCTGGTTGTCAATTATACACTTGTTTCTTTCCAGGTGCTCCACCACTCTCCTCCTGTTGATCTTCTCCATGACCTTGCATACTATACACGTTAGTGATACAGGTCTGTAGTTTAGTGCCTCATGTCTGTCTCCCTTTTTAAAAATTGGGACTACATTTGCCATCTTCCATACCTCAGGGAGTTGCCCAGTTTCAAATGATGTGTTGAAGATCTTTGTTAATGGCACACACAATATCTCTGCTCCCTCTTTAAGGACCCACGGAGAGATGTTGTCTGGTCCCACCGCCTTTGAGGTGTCAAGTTCGCATAGCAGCTTCTTCACTTCCTCCTTGGTTATATGTACCTCATCCAGCACTTGCTGGTGTACCCCCCTGTTCTGATTTCCTGGATTCCTACTGGTTTCCACTGTAAATACTTCTTTAAATCTCGTGTTGAGCTCCTGACATACCTCTCGGTCGTTGCTTGTGAATTCCCCATCACCCTTCCTCAGTCTGATTACCTGGTCCTTGACTGTTGTTTTCCTCCTGATGTGGCTGTACAACAGCTTCGGGTCAGTCTTGACTTTCGATGCTATGTCATTTTCATATTGTCGCTGAGCCTCCCTTCTTATCTGTGCATATTCATTTCTGGCTCTTCGGCTAATCTCTTTATTTTCCTGAGTTCTCTGTCTTCTGTACCTTTTCCATTCTCTAGTACACCTAGTTTTTGCCTCCCTACACCTTTGGGTGAACCAAGGACTCGTTCTGTTCTTCCCATTATTTCTGTTTCCCTTGGGAACAAACCTCTCCTCTGCCTCCTTGCATTTTGTTGCCACATAGTCCATCATTTCTTGTACTGGTTTTCCTGTCAGTTCCCTCTCCCACTGAATGTTTTGAAGGAAGTTCCTCATGCCTGAGTAGTTCCCCCTTTTGTAGTTTGGTTTTTCCCATCCTATTCCTGCTACTCTCTCCACTTGGAGCTCAACTATGTAGTCGAAGCACAGAACCACATGATCACTAGCTCCCAGGGGCCTTTCATACAAGATATCCTCGATGTCTGAACTACTCAAGGTGAATACAAGGTCCAGTCTTGCTGGTTCATCTTCTCCTCTCTCCCTGGTAGTGTCTCTAACATGTTGATGCATGAGGTTTTCCAGTACTACATCCATCATTTTGGCTCTCCATGTTTCGGAACCCCCATGGGGCTCCAGGTTTTCCCAGTCAATCTCCTTGTGATTGAAATCACCCATAACTAGTAACTTTGCTCCCCCCACGTGTGCTCTCCTGGCCACCTCGGCTAGTGTGTCGACCATGGCTCTGTTGCTCTCATCGTATTCTTCTCTTGGTCTCCTGCAGTTCTGTGGTGGGTTGTACATTACTGCAATTATCACCTTATGTCCCTCAGACTGGATTGTTCCTACTAAGTAGTCCCTTTCACCCGTGCCATCCATTCCTTCCATTTTCTCAAAACCCCACTGGCTTTTAATGAGCAGTGCAACTCCTCCTCCCCCTCTCCTCCCTCTGTCTTTCCTGAAGATTTGATATCCGGGTGGAAAGATTGAATCTGTTATTATTCTGGTGAGTTTTGTTTCTGTGAGTGCTATTATGTCTGGGGATGTCTCCTTGAT
>NC_091339.1:24857432-24884932 GCF_038502225.1 Cherax quadricarinatus
CTAGTCATAATACCGTGGCTGGAACAACACCAAGGCTGCCACGATACTAGTCATAATACCGTAGCTGGAACAACACCAAGGCTGCCATAATACTAGTCATAATACCGTGGCTGGAACAACACCAAGGCTGCCACGATACTAGTCATAATACCGTGGCTGGAACAACACCAAGGCTGCCACGATACTAGTCATAATACCGTAGCTGGAACAACACCAAGGCTGCCATAATACTAGTCATAATACCGTGGCTGGAACAACACCAAGGCTGCCACGATACTAGTCATAATACCGTGGCTGGAACAACACCAAGGCTGCCACGATACTAGTCATAATACCGTAGCTGGAACAACACCAAGGCTGCCATAATTCTAGTCATAATACCGTGGCTGGAACAACACCAAGGCTGCCATGATACTAGTCATAATACCGTGGCTGGAACAACACCAAGGCTGCCATGATACTAGTCATAATACCGTGGCTGGAACAACACCAAGGCTGCCATGATACTAGTCATAATACCGTGGCTGGAACAACACCAAGGCTGCCATGATACTAGTCATAATACCGTGGCTGGAACAACACCAAGGCTGCCATGATACTAGTCATAATACCGTGGCTGGAACAACACCAAGGCTGCCATGATACTAGTCATAATACCGTGGCTGGAACAACACCAAGGCTGCCATGATACTAGTCATAATACCGTGGCTGGAACAACACCAAGGCTGCCATGATGCTAGTCATAATACCGTGGCTGGAACAACACCAAGGCTGCCATGATGCTAGTCATAATACCGTGGCTGGAACAACACCAAGGCTGCCATGATGCTAGTCATAATACCGTGGCTGGAACAACACCAAGGCTGCCATGATACTAGTCATAATACCGTGGCTGGAACAACACCAAGGCTGCCATGATACTAGTCATAATACCGTGGCTGGAACAACACCAAGGCTGCCATGATACTAGTCATAATACCGTGGCTGGAACAACACCAAGGCTGCCATGATACTAGTCATAATACCGTGGCTGGAACAACACCAAGGCTGCCATGATACTAGTCATAATACCGTGGCTAGAACAACACCAAGGCTGCCATGATACTAGTCATAATACCGTGGCTGGAACAACACCAAGGCTGCCATGATACTAGTCATAATACCGTGGCTGGAACAACACCAAGGCTGCCATGATGCTAGTCATAATACCGTGGCTGGAACAACACCGAGGCTGCTGTGATACCATTCACAATATCGTTGTTGAAATGGTAGTAGCCACAATACCGTGGCTGGAGCAACAACAAGGCTGCTGTGATGTTAGTCATAATACTGTGGCTTTTAATAACACAAGTCACAATACCGTGTTTGGAAAATTATGTCAAAATATCATCATGACTGTAATTATCCTAGTCACACTACCGCGGCTGGAACTCGTAATATATAATCAACATATCAGATATAAAACCACACGATGTTTTGGTCCGTCTTCGACAGATCGAAACGTGTTTTAGTTTTATCTCAGACTTTTAAATTGTTACGACTTCCGAGGAAGTACAATATCAAGTTCCGAATATTCGATACACTTTATTTTATTCAGGAACATAAATATTTGACGAGTTTTATGTGTGTGTGTGTGTGTGTGTGTGTGTGTGTGTGTGTCTGCATGTACTCGCCAAGTCGAGTCTGCAGGGGTTGATTCATAGTTTGTGACTTCGCTGTTCAACTACTGTATGCGCGCCTGTCAGAATCTAAATGTTTGTCAATTAATAACGAGAAATGTGGAAAATAATTTTGGTTATTAGAAGTTTATTGTACATTAATACGTAAAATACGTATGGCAGATACGAAATGTGTTACAGCAGTTGTGTTGTTATGTATGATCGGATAGCTATATTCTCCCTGAACACACACACACACACACACACACACACACACACACACACACAATGAAATCAAATAAAGTGCAAAGGCTTGAAACAAGACTAATCCAAGAGCAAAGGGGTATGTCCTACGAGGGGAGGTTAAGGGAAATCGATCTGACGACACTGGAGGACAGAAGGGATTCGGGAGATATGATAACGACATATAAAATACTGAGAGGAATTGACAAGGTGGACAGGGACAGGATGTTTCAGAGATGGCACACAGCAACAAGGGGTCACAACTGGAAGTTGAAGACTCAGATGAGTCACAGGGAATGTTAGGAAGTATTTCTTCAGCCACAGAGATGTCAGAAAGTGAAACAATCTGGAGAGTGATATAGTGGAGGCAGGATCCATACATAGGTTTAAGAAGAGATACGAGCAGGGAGTGGATATAGTAGTGAAGAGGCGGATCCAGGAGTTGTGACTTGACCCCTGCAACCACAAACAGGTGAGTACACACACACACACACATGCAAGCGTGCACGCACGCACGCACGCACGCACACACACACACACACACACACACACACACACACACACACACACACACACACACACACACACACACACGTACATTAGCATGTTATTCAGCTCGTAAATGAGTGATCTGTAAGTCGCCTTTTTTTGACAACCGAAATAGCCCACAGAAACGATTATTTTTTTTTCCAGCAGATCACAGGTACTAAAGGTTGGCAATTTTGAGCCTATTTTTGTGCCGTTTTAATGTGCAATTTGCACATGGTGCACATCAATACTAATAAAGGTATCACCGGAAGCTTACCTGATAATGGTACCTGGGAGCACCGTTCCCCTGCAGCCTGATAAAGTAAGGCTGTTGGTGCAAGCAGCAAGCACTCAGACGTGAGCACCACTGATCGGGAACCTATGAGGTTCACACCTGAACACAAGTATTTTGGTAATTCTTATAGAAAAAAACAGACACGAAAATAGTATAATGCTATTCTTTATTGACTACGTTTCGCCCTCACGGTGGGCTTTATCAAGTCACACACAGATCTGGTACAGTCAAAATATTTCAATTTTAGTGGTAAGCAGGAAATAATCCTAAAAAATCGTAAAATATCATCAGTTTCGATTAAAAGTTTGATAATCTACATAGATAGAAACTGACGTCAGAAAATGCCGACAACTACTCTGAAACGTCCAAAAATGCAATAATAAAATTCTTATCTTTGACAGCAGGACATTGAAAATCCTTACAATCTTCATGCTTACAGCGACCTTGCATGTTACTGGGGACATTTTGTGGTCTACCATGCCTTCCCCTCTCGTAAGGAGTAATTTCAGTGTCCAGAATTGGAACTAGCATCTTCTATGCCTAAATTATTACCTGTCTTTCTCGCCTGCCCTCCAGAGAGTAATAGGTGTCTGAAACAGACATTTGCCTTGAATGAAGCTGTCCGTGTACAGCAATATTCCTGGCTGAAAGTACACGTACAGCAGTATTTCAGGCTGATAGTACAAATGCAGCAGTATTCCAGGCTGACAGCACAAGTACAGCAATATTCCAGGCTTAGAGTACAAGTACAGTAATATTTCAGGCGTAGAGTACAAGTACAGTAATATTTCAGGCTTAGAGTACAAGTACAGTAATATTTCAGGCTTAGAGTACAAGTACAGTAATATTTCAGACTGAGAGTTACAAGTACAACAATATTCCAGACTGAGAGTACAAGTACAGCAATATTCTAAGCTGAGAGTACAAGTGCTGTAAAGAGAATCATCAGTGACTTGGCCTCTCTTGTTTGTTAGGTTCTTACCCAGTCATCTGCCTTCCCTGAGGGACATTTTATGACAACTTTGCAGTTGTATTTGTTAAATAAGACACTTGAAGAGCGACCGACACAATCCGTCTACTGTAAACTACTTGCAATTTCCCCTAAACTACTGCAAATTCTCCTAAACTACCTGCAAATTCCCCTAACCTACCTGCAAATTCCCCTAAACTATCTGAAAACTCACCTAAATTACGTGCAAATTCCCCTAAACTACTGCAAATATCCCTATACTATCTGAAAACTCACCTAAATTACGTGCAAATTCCCCTAAACTATCTGAAAACTCACCTAAATTACGTGCAATTTCACCTAAACTACTGCAAATTCCCCTAAACTACCTGCAAATTCCCCTAAACTACCTGCAAATTCCCCTAAACTACCTGCGAATTCCCCTAAACTATCTGAAAAATCACCTAAATTACGTATAAATTCCCCTAAACTACTGCAGATTCACCCGACTATTATAAAAAAAACTTGTTAACCTAACACAGTATCCGCTAGGAGAGATTAACTCAGTGTAAATTTGTATACTTTTTTTTATAAAACTATCCTGAAAAAACGGTATTTGCTTTTAATAAAAACTTGAAAATTGAGTAAAGCCTCGCCGGCGGTTTCACACCACTCTGATGTATAAATAATATTAGTGAAAATAATTATGGATCATGACGGATCGTGATGGATACCAGCTAAACGGTTTCTAAATTAAACCGGCGAAAAAGCTACACAAACACCACTGAAACACCGGTCTTTATGATATATGAACACTGTCCCAGTTTGTTTACCAAGTGTGTGTGTGTGTTTATATATATATATATATATATATATATATATATATATATATATATATACACACACACACAAGGAATTCGCAAGAGCAGGCGAAATATACAAACACTGATCTCTGGCTGAAGGAGACTTGAACCTACGAACCTTGGAACAAAGTACGCAGTGCTTTACCAATCTACCCACACTGGACCAATACCTTGAGCTACCTACCTTTCTGTACATGTGGAATATTGAAGAACGAGACACTTGCGCAGCATATGGGTATCTTTACTGAGGAAACGTTTCACCAGCCAGTGACTTCTTCAGTCCAATAACGGAGGAAGATGAGGAGCACGAGTTAATCAGTCCCCACTTTCATCACACCATGTAGAATGTTTGCCTACCACCTGTAAGCTTATCTTTTGCTGTAAACACAAAAGAACAAATTTTAAGAGTTAACGTTTTCTAATACCTTTTCTTAAGCATCATCATAAACTTAAACAGAATTCTTAATGAAGTACATCATCTTCCTCGCTGGAAATAGCGCTTTGACCTATACAGATCCTCCCCGGCTTACGTCGGAGTTCTGTTCGGACCGATCGGTCGGATGTGGGAATCATATTAGCATGGCGTGTAGAAGTCGTATACCAGTACAACATTCTTTTAACCTAACAAATTTCTGTTATATAACAACAAAAAAAAGGCACAATACCGTGACTGGAACGATACACAAATAACCCGCACATAAAAGAGAGAAGCTTACGACGACGTTTCGGTCCAACTTGGACCACTGACAGTGTGACTTTGTCAATGTGCGGGTTATTTGTGTAAATTTCTGTTATGATTATCTCGTTTAGTTTTATCACTTGTTTTAGTCCCCTCAAGGAAGGCTCCTTGACGCTGGTGAGGGGCTCTTGATCTAGGGAATTGGATCTGTGCTCCAGTTCCCTGAATTAAGCCTGAATGCCTTCCATCCCCCCATAGGCGCTGTATAATCCTACGGGTTTAGTGCTTCCCCCTTGATTATAATAATAATCACTTGTTTTATTACCTTAAGTTTCATTAATCACAAATTGATGTTCCTAACTTGTCGGCATCATTCACAGACTTCACAAATTTTAATTTACAGTGTATATTTTTCGGTGGTACGTGCGAATGGATCTAAGTCGGGTTTCTCTGTATGCTAAGATAAATAAGATTATTTGAGAAACAAAATATTCTGTTGTTGAATAACTTTTATAAATATACCACATTACGCAGACTTGTTTAATGTATCATGAGAGCGCGATGAACATACGTGGAATAAAAGAACTTAAGAAGGAACACTGCGGCAGGCCTACTGGCCCATGCGAGGCAGGTCTAATTCTCCTACCGGCTTAAGCCAATGTCTTAACCTGGTCAGGTCAGGTCACGTTCACTAAGAAGCACGGCATCCGACCTAGTAGCACAAGCTAGTCAGGTCAGACTCACACGCACTCATGTACTTATCTAACCTATTTTTAAAACTACACAACGTCTTAGCCTCTATGACGGTACTCGGGAGTTTGTTCCATTCATCCACAACTCTATTACCAATCCAGTGCTTTTTTATATCCTTCCTGAATCTGAATTTTTCCAGCTGTGCTAGGAACAATTTACAACGAACCCGCTATTTGGAGAGGAAACTTCAGGCAACGCTTCGGTCTAACCTTGATCCATTATCAAGTCGATGACGACGTAAGTGCTGCTGACGACCTAAGTGCTGCTGACGACCTAAGTGCTGCTGACGACCTAAGTGTTGCTGCTTGAAACAGTCACTGCCTGCATGTATTTCAACACCTCGCTTCTTTCAACTCCATAAAACTTTTAATATTTTACTCGTACGCCTTTTTTTTCTCAAGTATGCTGCCCTAATGAAACACTGGCGTGATCAAGTAGACTGAAAACAAGTTTCTTATGAAAAAAAAAATTTGTTTATCTGTATCGGGATTGCCCAGTTGGTGACCTGGTGTTGGCCCCCCGGGTAAAGGATGGGCGAAATTCCAGTCACTTAAAACAACGGATATAGCCCCACTCCATAAAGGTGGCAGCAAAGCATTAGCTAAGAACTATAGACCAACAGCTCTGACGTCCCACATCATAAAAATCTTTGAAAGAGTGCTAAGAAGCAGGATTGCAAATCACCTGAATTCCCAAAATCTGCACAATCCAGAGCAACATGGATTCAGGGCAGGTCGCTCCTGCCTCTCACAACTACTGGATCGCTATGACATGGCCTTGGATGCACTGGAAGAAAATCAGAATGCAGATGTAATATACACAGACTTTGCAAAAGCATTTGACAAATGCGATCATGGCGTAATAGCCCATAAAATACGTGCTAAAGGAATAACTGGGAAAGTGGGGAGATGGATCTTCAACTTCCTAACAAATCGAACACAAAGAGTAGTGGTCAACAGAGTTAAATCGGAGGCTGCCATAGTGAAGAGCTCTGTTCCACAAGGCACAGTACTCGCCCCCATCTTATTCCTTATCCTCATATCAGACATAGGCAGAGATATACACCACAGCACTGTATCATCCTTTGCGGATGATACTAGGATCTGCATGAGGCTGTCATCTGCTGAGGACGCGGTTAACCTCCAAGAAGATATAAACAAAGTTTTCCAGTGGGCAACGGTAAACAATATGATGTTCAATGAGGACAAATTCCAACTACTCCGTTATGGAAAACTGGAGGAGATAATAACTAGAACAGAGTATACTACTGACTCCGGCCATACAATAGAGCGGAAAAATAATGTAAGGGACCTGGGAGTAGTAATGTCTGAGGATCTCACTTTCAAGGATCACAACAGTGCCACAATCGCACGTGCAAAGAAAATGATAGGATGGATAATGAGAACTTTCAAAACGAGAGATGCCAAGCCAATGATGATCCTTTTCAAATCACTTGTTCTCTCTAGGCTGGAATACTGCTGTACATTAACATCTCCATTCAAAGCAGGTGAAATCGCAGATCTAGAGAGTGTACAGAGATTCTTTACTGCACGTATAAGTTCTGTCAAGCACCTTAACTACTGGGAACGCTTGGAAGCACTTGACTTGTACTCGTTGGAACGCAGGAGGGAGAGATATATCATAATCTACACTTGGAAAATCTTGGAAGGAATGGTCCCAAATCTGCACACAGAAATCACTCCCTACGAAAGTAAAAGACTGGGCAGGCGATGCAAAATGCCCCCAATAAAAAGTAGGGGCGCCATTGGTACACTAAGGGAAAACACCATAAGTGTCCGGGGCCCAAAACTTTTCAACAGCCTCCCATCAAGCATTAGGGGAATTGCCAATAAGCCCCTGGCTGCCTTCAAGAGAGAGCTGGACAGATACCTAAAGTCAGTGCCGGATCAGCCGGGCTGTGGCTCGTACGTTGGACTGCGTGCGGCCAGCAGTAACAGCCTAGTTGATCAGGCCCTGATCCATCGGGAGGCCTGGTCATGGACCGGGCCGCGGGGGCGTTGGTCCCCGGAATAACCTCCAGGTAAAGGATGTCATTCGTCTTCTTTCTATTTCTTGTCTTGCGCAGAAATCTTACAGTGGCTCCCCTGGGCTTGGAGGGTCGTATTATCTCTATCGTCGGAGAGTTCTGCCTCTCACTAACTTCTCTGTGATATACTATAACTTAAACCAGGGGGCTACCGAACGGACTGGTTCTAACATCGAACACTGGAATCACTTCCTACCACAGCTAGAGTTATGTTATACGGTGCAAAATACTTCCAACGAAAAGCAGGTGTTAAGTCAGAGACATGAGCAACATCAGGAAGAGGAGACCTTGATGCTGGAGGACACTTGTTCCAAGAAGTTCATAACACCTTCCTACCCGGTTAAGTCCTTGGTAACTACTATTTCCCAGCCCTTTAGTGCCTTTTCTTTAATAATAATAATAATAATAATAATAATAATATAAAGGAAATGGATACGAATGTGTTCACTGATGATGTTCACTGATGAAAATATGTTTCGGTCCTCAACTTTTGTATATAGTTCTACTGTCTTCAAATTATGCCCTAGAATCTGGATTGATAAAGCCACTGGATGGTGAAACGTCTACAATAAAGATACCCAGATGTTGCACATGTGTCTCAGTTTTCATCTGGTAGGGTATTGCATACCATTCTCGTACAACTTGGTTCTTTTATTTAAAGTGATCAGAGATCAAAGACAGAAATGGATCTTATGTGAATGCATTCCCGCCCATTTCCCTCAATTTGTCTGCAGTCAATTGTTTTTTATTAAATAGTATTAAAATAACAATAATACCAATACTACTACCACTAATAATAATAATAATAATAATAATAAACGAAATTGCCTGGGAGCATTTCTAACTGACAATAATAAGCTGCATCTAACAAGGCAAATACCCTGCAACAAAAATGGCGAGAGCATCGTGCAACTGCACCTTTACAATCGGGCATCATCAAATATTTAAACTACTGGAGCAAACAGCAAGGAAGTCTTGCCTCAGGACGAGCTGCCATCGTAGCACAACTCTGGAGACCTTCCGCAGGTAGCTCACAGGCGCTCACATCCACAGTAAAACGCACACACACACACACACAGGAACCATACATAGTTTTAAGACGAGGTATGATAAAGCTCATGGAGCAGTGAGAGAGAGGACCTAGCAGCGGTCAGTGAAGAGGCGGGGCAGGAGCTGAGTCTCGACCCCTGCAACCACAAATGAGTACACACACACACACACATATACATACATACATACATACATATATATATATATATATATATATATATATATATATATATATATATATATATATATATATAGCACAGAAGATTTAAGAGATACATTATTGATATAAAGGTGGCATATACGGTACATGTTGTTACGTGTGTATCACCGATTATAAGGCGAAAATCTCATCCAGCTCCTCAGAGCTGGGGCGTGTGCCCAAAATGCAGCATGCATTACCCCTTTGAACAGCCGCGCTGAGCCGCTGGAACAGAAAACTAGCTGCCCTGGGATCCCTAGTTACCCTGATGAGTCTTTTTCCCAGCTCCTTAAGGAAATTAGATGCACTCTTTCCCCATGAGCCAAGGGTCTCTGAGCCTATGGGAACAAACATATAATGATGGGCAAGTTCTCCATATTTTCTAGACTTTTGGGACTCCCTAAAGCTGGCAGCTGCCCCTCCTTCCTCCCTGGTGTATTGGAGATAGGTATCAGCCAAGGTAGATGCACATGTATAGTCCCACACCACCTGCTTCCCATCTGTCCAGGCTTGAAGGGTGATACCATCTGGACGCTTCTGGCTGCCATCAGATCTGCATAGTTGGGGTGGCTCCCTTACTGCTGGGCATCCAGCTGTTGTGAGGCTCCTCCTGATAATGTTATTAACCTCCTCATGTCTTGCAATCTTTCCCTCGGATTTACGGCACACAAGACCATGGTACCCTTATCGGTCTGCTGCTTCACTGCCACAAATACACCTGTGTTCGGCGAGAATAGGGGCGGCAAGTCGAAGGGCAACACCGATGCGGATGGTCTGTGGGTCGAGGCGTGTGCCAAGGCTGGAGTTGGGAACAGCCAACAGAAAGTCCCCAGCATGAGGGGCTCTCACTGCCAGCAGGCGGGCTCTATCCTTCCCTGACACACTCTGAAGCATCGTTGAGGCTATATTTTCCACTATTGGACCATCCCAGTGCGATTGTTTGTAGTTGTTGGGGGGAGCAGGTCTGGTTTCTGAGCCCGTTAGATTATCCCAGATCATTGCTCCGTGAATGATATATATATACATGTATATATATATATATATATATATATATATATATATATATATATATATATATATATATATATATATATATATATATATATATATATATATATATATATATATATATATATATATATGTCGTGCCGAATAGGCAGAATTTGCGATCTTGGCTTAAATAGCAACGCTCATCTTGCTATATAAGACAAGTGAAAATTTGTGTATGCAATAATTTCGCCAAAATCATTCTGAACCTAACGAAAAAAATATATTTCACTCTGTTTAGTATTAAATTACTGTACACAAATCTAAAATATATTTAGTTGGGTTAGGCTAAAATAAATTGCACTTGTTATAACAAGGTTAGGTAAGTTTTCTAAGATTCTTTTGGTGCAAAATTAAAAATGTTTACATTAACATTAATGAAAAAAATATATCTTTAAACGTATGAGAGAAAATTTTAGAAAGGACTTAATTTTAAATGAGTTCTTGCAAATTGACCAGTTTTACATATTCGGCACGACATATATATAATATATTGTTTAATATATTTATAGATGGGGTTGTAAGAGAAGTAAATGCGAGGGTCTTGGCAAGAGGTGTGGAGTTAAAAGATAAAGAATCACACACAAAGTGGGAGTTGTCACAGCTGCTCTTTGCTGATGACACTGTGCTCTTGGGAGATTCTGAAGAGAAGTTGCAGAGATTGGTGGATGAATTTGGTAGGGTGTGCAAAAGAAGAAAATTAAATGTAAATACAGGAAAGAGTAAGGTTATGAGGATAACAAAAAGATTAGGTGATGAAAGATTGAATATCAGATTGGAGGGAGAGAGTATGGAGGAGGTGAACGTATTCAGATATTTGGGAGTGGACGTGTCAGCGGATGGGTCTATGAAAGATGAGGTGAATCATAGAATTGATGAGGGAAAAAGAGTGAGTGGTGCACTTAGGAGTCTGTGGAGACAAAGAACTTTGTCCTTGGAGGCAAAGAGGGGAATGTATGAGAGTATAGTTTTACCAACGCTCTTATATGGGTGTGAAGCGTGGGTGATGAATGTTGCAGCGAGGAGAAGGCTGGAGGCAGTGGAGATGTCATGTCTGAGGGCAATGTGTGGTGTGAATATAATGCAGAGAATTCGTAGTTTGGAAGTTAGGAGGAGGTGCGGGATTACCAAAACTGTTGTCCAGAGGGCTGAGGAAGGGTTGTTGAGGTGGTTCGGACATGTAGAGAGAATGGAGCGAAACAGAATGACTTCAAGAGTGTATCAGTCTGTAGTGGAAGGAAGGCGGGGTAGGGGTCGGCCTAGGAAGGGTTGGAGGGAGGGGGTAAAGGAGGTTTTGTGTGCGAGGGGCTTGGACTTCCAGCAGGCATGCGTGAGCGTGTTTGATAGGAGTGAATGGAGACAAATGGTTTTTAATACTTGACGTGCTGTTGGAGTGTGAGCAAAGTAACATTTATGAAGGGATTCAGGGAAACCGGCAGGCCGGACTTGAGTCCTGGAGATGGGAAGTACAGTGCCTGCACTCTGAAGGAGGGGTGTTAATGTTGCAGTTTAAAAACTGTAGTGTAAAGCACCCTTCTGGCAAGACAGTGATGGAGTGAATGATGGTGAAAGTTTTTCTTTTTCGGGCCACCCTGCCTTGGTGGGAATCGGCCGGTGTGATAATAAAAAAAAAATAAATATATATATATATATATATATATATATATATATATATATATATATATATATATATATATATATATAGATATATATAAATATATATATATATATATACAACATTCCTTAAAAATTATAGCCAACAATGAGAGCATTAACGACAACAATATAACTCCAGTACCGAGCCGCGTTTTACGACAATATAAATTTCGAGAGCAAAAACGAAAAAACGAAACTGAAGGCCAAAAAGTGGAATTTTAATTAAGAGTCGCGCATTTAAATGTGGTTTTAAGTATATTTACAGAGTAGTGGTTGGTAGCTAACCAGTGAGAAAGGTTGAAAATGATTCATTTGGGGTGTTTTACACATTGTAACAAATAGCATCGTCTCCACTCTAATGACCTGTAATTTCGTTATTTAATGTGTAAAATTGGGATCAACCTTATGCTTTCTGAGGCTAACCTATGTAATGTGAAGCGTCAGATGTGATATTGCATGTACGTGTAATGTGTACGTAAATGTGCGTGTAATATGTATGAAAAATATAACATGTAATATTACATACAAGTGTAATACATGTTCGTAAATTATTACATGATTGTCTAATTAACTGAACCTGATTTTATTATAAAAGAATTAAGGTATGAAAAATGGTCTGTTGATATCGACAGTTCAGGACATTTATTAATGGAAACGTTTCGCTCCTCGTAGTGAAACGTTTCCTCTAAAAAAATGTTCTGAATTAAGGTATGTTAATATTATTCAAGATAACTTATCCAGCAATTTCATTACTACTGCAAGAATTTTGATCGTTGACCCCAAGTGGCCTCTAACAGCCCCGAGGCTCGAATATTAAAACCAGAGGAAGATCTCGATCAAATAACTAAGCCTCACCAAGCTGGTCATCGCATGGTTAGCGAAGACTATCATTTCTCCTGACGAACAAAATATCTTTGCTTCTACCCGTTCTTCCTTGCCAAAGATAGCGTATTATAAAGAGCAGGTAGTAGCTTACTGCTGCTGCTGTACCCGATTTAGTTAGTAACAAATGATTTTCTCTAAAGAGTAAGTCAAAAAAAAATCTTCTATTCGCTTGAAGCCCCATTTTGATGGGTCAAAGATTAAGAGGACCAACTTTGCACATTAGGCAACATTGTCACAAAGGAGGTAACCAAAGCCATGGCATCACTAATGCCTGATGCTGTGCATCTCAATCAGGAAGCACGGCATCGCAGCCTCCACCCATCTCATCTCGTTTAGTTATAGACCGCAAACTTGTGATCAGCAACAAAGGTATACAAAGTGCATCAAAGAGAAAAAATCCTTTGGCCCCCAACGAGTCTGTTTACGGAAGACTTAGAGCGTAGCAAACAATGTAAGTAGCGGAGGTAAAGAAAATTATTTATCCAACCGAATTTAAAATGAACACTGTCCAAAACTCCCTTTATCCCTGCCCACGAGAGTGTGGATTAAAACTCTGTATTTATATTGATGTTTGGAAGATAGTGATGTTTGATGCTAAAAATACTGAGTATTTCATTTTGCTCACGGGCTAAAAATGTACTATACAATATTTTAGGAAATTACGGAGACACGGACACCACTGGGGAAGTATTTGTTTTGCAATCTTTACTGCTTAAGTAATCTTTTTTTTAATAAGCTTTTTTTTAATAAGAGACTACCAAAAGTTCAGTATGAGGCTGCACTATCCATATGGATTTCTGTGTGTTACCCTCGGGTAGAACACAGCCCTTATCGAGTGCTCCCTCGTCCGCGTCAGGGATCTGATGTTCACTGGTAGATAGTTACTGGGATCATCGACTCGCGGTGCGGTTTCAGACCGAGTCTCCTGGTTGATAGCGTGGTCAATTAAGGGTAACAACACCCAGAAACAGCTACTGATGCTACTTCGTCCTAGGTCAGTTTCAGCCGGGTGCTGTATTAACCCACGAAATGTAATGAATTATTAGTATCCAAAATAGCGGCTGCCTGTACCCTTAAAAAGTAAATTAACAAGAAAAGTGTCGTCCCAAGGAATGGTAGATCAGCTCATGTCCCTTGGAAAAGGAGCCCCTCAGTGACATGAAGGCACCACCATGGAAGGGCGATGATGTGGTGATGATGCATTAGGTCATTTTGCGTGAGCGTGAGGATACAAATACCATTATCGCCAAGGTGTCGCCCTCAGCACCCACCGCTGACACTGATGAAAACACTCGATATTCTCGTCTAAGGGAATTTCTACCAGGTATGAGAACCATCCATTACCGGCGCCGGGTAAATATAAAAGAACCTCCTGCCATCTTGCTCACTTACGTACCGTAGGTGATGCCATGGTGAGTGAAACAGGTCCCTAGTGTGGTGGTATAGTGCTCCCTAGGGTGGTGGTGGTATAGTGCTCCCTAGGGTGGTGGTGGTATAGTGCTCCCTAGGGTGGTGGTGGTATAGTGCTCCCTAGGGTGGTGGTGGTATAGTGCTCCCTAGGGTGGAGGTGGGGGTATAGTGCTCCCTAGGTGGTGGTATAGTGGTTCCTCTGGCGGTGATGGTATAGTGGTCCCTCTGGTGGTGGTGATGGTATAGTGGTCCCTCTGGTGGTGGTGGTATAGTGGTCCCTCTGGTGGTGGTGGTGGTATAGTGGTCCCTCTGGTGGTGGTGGTGGTGGTCCCTCTGGTGGTGGTGGTATAATAGTCCCTCTGGCGGTGGTATAGTGGTCGCTCTGGTGGTGGTGGTGGTATAGTGGTTCCTCTGGTGGTGGTGGTATAGTGGTCCCTCTGGTGGTGGTGGTGGTATAGTGGTTCCTCTGGTGGTGGTGGTATAGTGGTCCCTCTGGTGGTGGTGGTATAGTGGTCCCTCTGGTGGTGGTGGTATAGTGGTTCCTCTGGTGGTGGCGGTACAGTGGTCCCTCTGGTGGTGGTATAGTGGTCCCTCTGGTGGTGAGGGTATAGTGGTACTTCTGGTGGTGGGGGTATAGTGGTCCTTCTAGTAGCAGTGGTCCCTCTGGTGGTGGTGTAGTGGTCCCTCTGGTGGTGGTGGTATAGTGGTCCCTCTGGTGGTGGTGTAGTGGTCCCTCTGGTGGTGGTGGTATAGTGGTCCCTCTGGTGGTGGTGGTGTAGTGGTCCCTCTAGTGGTGGTGGTATAGTGTCCTCTCTGGTGGTGGTGGTAGTGTCCCCTCTGGTGGTGGTATAGTGGTCCCTCTGGTGGTGGTATAGTGGTCCCTCTGGTGGTGGTATAGTGGTTCCTCTGGCGGTGATGGTATAGTGGTCCCTCTGGTGGTGGTGGCGGTGGTATAGTGGTCGCTCTGGTGGTGGTGGTATAGTGGTCCCTCTGGTGGTGGTGGTATAGTGGTCCCTCTGTTGGTGGTGGTGGTGGTATAGTGGTCCCTCTGGCGGTGGTATAGTGGTCGCTCTGGTGGTGGTGGTATAGTGGTCCCTCTGGTGGTGGTATAGTGGTCCCTCTGGTGGTGGTGGTATAGTGGTCCCTCTGGTGGTGGTGGTATAGTGGTCCCTCTGGTGGTGGTATAGTGGTCCCTCTGGTGGTGGTATAGTGGTCCCTCTGGTGGTGGGGGTATAGTGGTACTTCTGGTGGTGGTCCCTCTGGTGGTGGTGGTGATATAGCGGTCCCTCTAGTGGTGGTGGTGGTGTAGTGGTCCCTCTGGTGGTTGTCCCTCTGGTGGTGGTGGTATAGTGGTCCCTCTGGTGGTGGTGGTGATATAGCGGTCCCTCTAGTGGTGGTGGTGGTGTAGTGGTCCCTCTAGTGGTGGTGGTATAGTGTCCTCTCTGGTGGTGGTGGTAGTGTCCCCTCTGGTGGTGGTATAGTGGTCCCTCTGGTGGTGGTGGTGATACAGAGGGCCCTCTAGTGGTCGTGGTGGTAGTATAGCGGGCCCTCTAGTGGTCGTGCAGTGGTCCCTCTAGTGGTGGTGGTATAGTGTCCCCTCTAGTGGTGGTGGTATAGTGTCCCCTGTGGTGTTGGTGGCATAGTGTCCCCTTTGGTGGTGGTGATATAGTGGTCCCTCTGGTGATGGTGTAGTGGTCCCTCTGGTGGTGGTGGTGGTGCAGTGGTCCCTCTGGTGGTGGTGGTGGTGGTGTGGTGGTCCCTCTGGTGGTGGTGTGGTAGTCCCTCTGGTGGTAGTGGTATATTGGTCCCTCTGATGGTGGTGGTGGTATAGTGGTCCTTCTGGTGGTGGTGGTGGTGTAGTGGTCCCTCTGGCGTTGGTGATGGTGCAGTGGTCCCTTTGGTGGTGGTGGTGGTATAGTGGTCCTTCTGGTGGTGGTGGAGGTGGTAGTAGTACAGTGGTCCCTCTGGTGGTGGTGGTGGTATAGTGGTCCTTCTGGTGGTGGTGGAGGTGGTAGTAGTACAGTGGTCCCTCTGGTGGTGGTGGTGGTATAGTGGTCCTTCTGGTGGTGGTGGTCCCTCTGGTGGTGGTGTGGTGGTAGTAGTACAGTGGTCCCTCTGGTGGTGGTGGTGGTATAGTGGTCCTTCTGGTGGTGGTGGAGGTGGTAGTAGTACAGTGGTCCCTCTGGTGGTGGTGGTGGTATAGTGGTCCTTCTGGTGGTGGTGGAGGTGGTAGTAGTACAGTGGTCCCTCTGGTGGTGGTGGTGGTATAGTGGTCCTTCTGGTGGTGGTGGAGGTGGTAGTAGTACAGTGGTCCCTCTGGTGGTGGTGGTAGTAGTATAGTGGTCCCTGTGGTGGTGGTGGTGGTGGTGGTGGTGGTGGTGGTGGTAGTAGTAGTAGTGGTATAGTGGTCCTGTGGTGGTGCTGGTGGTAGTATAGTGGTCTTTCTGGTGGTAGAGATGGTATAGTGATCCTTCCTGCTGGCTGTACAGTATTCCCTTCAGGTGGTGGCACAGTGACCCATCCTAGTGCTAGTAAACAATGCAACAACAACCTGTCACATACAACTACCCAACAGGCTACAGCTCCGACGTCTGCGGCTCTCAGTCAACAACAACCTGCTTAATTTGGCCATCGCGGGTATATTCCAGGTATGTGAGCCAAAAAATAGGCTTCTACAATACACACACACACACACACACACACACACACACACACACACACACACACACACACACACACACACACACACACACACATACATTACATACATTCATTTCCTAATAAAATACAATTAATTAAACTTTTCTAACATTTAATATAAACAACTGAAACTATTTTTTTTTCTGGTAAACAGCCTTTGAACAGCTATAGATTATATTTATTGAAAGTCTAATTCATATTTTTTTTTTGAGTTGGCAAATGATGGCCGTATTGCCATTGTTACAATGGTATGGTTTCATTAATTTGTTTGGTTGTTTAAAGGGATTCCTCATATTAATTTGCTCTTGTTACAGAGGGAAAAATTATTAAAAATTGCACATATGAATTATTTCTGGTTAGAAAATGTGCTGTATAACGAATTACACAGAGTATATACGCCGAAAAGCATGTACTTCTCAGTGGGTATACTCCCAGGTGTATATTTCTCAGTGGGTAAATACTGTACTAAGAGTTTAATACCTAATTTAGGTATAAAGGGAGAATGTAGTGCAGTAGATAGATTTTAACTAACAAAACAATTAACAAAAATCTACCTGTCACACATGAATATTTTGCTATGCTATGCACAATTTCAAAAGAATTTGTCTACCTATGGTTATCTCCCATGCTGCCCTGTCCCAGACCAGGCCTCATGCTTGATGACCTGATCAATTAGTCTGTCTGTGCTAACAACTCGCAGGAACCACTCTCCGGTCGTTCAGAAGGTAGACAAATTTACCCCCACGTTTCCAGAGACGCAAATAAACCACATACTTAAAGGTTCGCTCAAGCCATCAAAGTCCTAGTAGCAATGTATATTTTTGTCGTTTCAGAATTCTGAGAGAGCCACTTCCTGCCCCTTGTTAGCATGGCTTCCTTAGTCAACAGGGGAAAGCATGGAGGTATTTCTGCCCCTCTGGGTGTGGACGAAAACAGAGACAACTGAAGCCGACTTAATCCTGTGTCTTAGCATCGGGGAATGTCACGGCCTGACAGTCCAACAGAGGATTTACTCAGGTCTCCTCGTTGCTTCGCTGTGTTTGGGCTTAGAATTTCACGACGGAAATTTACATTGACGAGAGATACGTGCTTTCCGTTCGTAAGACTTGAAAGCGCTTGTAAGATCTGAGTGTGTTCGTAAGAGATAAATGCATCTGCAAGTCCTCACTGCGTATGTAAACCTCAATTAGTTTGTAAGAGCTGAATACATTCGTATCAATTCCCAAATGTACCTTGCTACACTGTTACCAACCAGAGTAAGCTACCTTAACACACCGAGTTGTGCACGACACTGAATGTGCTTCCTTAACTTACGTTAAACTTCCTCAAATCAAAACCTCGTTGCTTAAAACGACGTTTCGGTCCATTATAGACAGGGCAGGGTTTCTTCCTTTCTCCCTTCTCACTGGTAACTAGACAATGGTCTAGATCAGAGCGAAACGTCGTCTGAGATTTATTGTCGACATGGTGGGTTAGTTGTGAAATGTTGCAGCCGCGGTATTGTGGGTTGCAAATTCTTGTAGCCCCCGTATTGTGTCTATCAATCATTAGGAATCCAAAAAGCACGAGAGATTTAACTCGGACGGTTGCAAGCATACCGTGATCGGTATCAAGGGGTCTTCCATCACAGCCTGGTCAACCAGGTTGTTGGTGCTAGCAACCAGCAGGCTCACATAACCATCACAACATGGCTGACCAGACCCTTGCAGATAACAGTGTCTAGTTTTTATAGTGAAATCTCCTTCCTGCGTTGTAGTGATTATTTCTGTTGACTGTATATGCTAATGATCGGAACGACGGATGATGACACAGCGTTCTAGAGTTGTACCTATTAAGCCACTGTCGATGACCCCTAATGACCCTCGCTAATGACTCAAAATTAAACAAGAGGTCATATGAACTCTTGAAAGTAAGGGTTTTCCTCTTAATTGTATCAAAGAGTCTTAAAAAAAAAAGGAATAGCAAGTCCAGAGGTGAAAAAGTACACAAGTGCGATCAGATATTTAGCAAATAAATTAACTAAGAAGTAAAAAAACTAAATATTTTCCGAGACATTAAATAATGTTTACCTTTCCAGAAGCACTTCTGACAGCGTCAGAAATGTGAGGGTTCAAACAGACGTAAGAAGTACGTCGTAATGTTTAAAATATTGATGGAATATTGAGGCTTGACTCAAAACCTTCGTATTTGAAGGCAAAATTTTATATACAATATTTCTAACTTTCCTTTTCTTCAGTTTATAACAACATACTTATTGTTCAAAGATATATTCTACATGACAGGGGTATGTACATCAAGAGGAGTGTATATATATATATATATATATATATATATATATATATATATATATATATATATATATATATATATATATATATATATATATATATATATATATTATCAGTGTATATACACTGAAAGTTTGCTTCAGTTAATGATTTTAGGATTAACGTAACCCTGACTGGTGGTGTATAGAAGTGCATTAATGGTAACCGAACAATCTATAAACATTAAACCCAAACAACTAACTCCATCAACCAATCAACCAACCACGGAATCAAGCAACCATACATCAGTTAGACGTCGGTAACTGATACTGAGGTATTTTTAATAAAATTCGTCACAAAGATTAAACCCCCCAAAAACGTCATCGCCACGAAAATATGAATATGTATAAGTCTGCATTTTGTCACCTGGGTAGGAAATTAATTTAGTTTCCCCTTTAATTTATACAGAGACTCGAAAAAATTAAGTATTGTTCGCTATTATTATTATTATTATTATTATTATTGTTAATTTTCATTCGTCAGCAGATTCCTTCATCTGAGAATAACTGATGTATTTCAACTTGTTGAAATTAAGACACATGTGCAACATCTGGGTATCTTTATTGTAGACGTTTCGCTATCCAGTGGCTTTATCAATACAAATTCTAGGACATAACTTGAAGACAGTAGGACTATATACAGAAGATGAGGTAATCAGTCCCTCAACCTAGGAGTAGGTGCGAAGAGCACCGTAGTCTTGGAGATTCTGAAGCAGAAGAAAGGAGCCTGGCGCTTATATAGTAACGTCAGGTGTAGCAGACGAGGGCATAGTCACTGGTAGGCGGGATTCCCCAGTGGAAGTAGGTCCTTCCCAAAGAGATGGGTTAGTTGTAGTAGTAGTTGTTGTAGCCGTGAAGGTTATGTACATGTCCTTAGAATCAAGATTCCATGATGTTGCAGTGTCTGAAAAGTTGTGCAAGAATGGTATATAATACCGACAAGTGACTATGCCCTCGTCTGCTACACCTGACGTTACTATATAAGCGCCAGGCTCCTTTCTTCTGCTTCAGAATCTCCAAGACTACGGTGCTCTTCGCACCTACTCCTAGGTTGAGGGACTGATTACCTCATCTTCTGTATATAGTCTTCAAGTTATGTCCTAGAATTTGTATTGATAAAGCCACTGGATGGCGAAACGTCTACAATAAAGATACCCAGATGTTGCACATGTGTCTTAATTTCATCTTGTCGGTATTATATACCATTCTTGCACATTTCAACTTGTTAACTGGTACACTCTAACTTGTCTTATTGGTACATTGTAACGTGTCTTGCTGATACAATGTAACTTGTCTTACTGGTACAGTGTAACTTGTCAAATTGGCACACTGTAACTTATCAAAATGATACGCTGTAACTTGTCAAATTGAAACAATGTAACTTGTGACACTGCAATAAAAGATTTTAATTCTGATTTAAATTGCCCTAAGGATACCGTCCTTATTTACTATGTAAAGCCGCTACGCTACAAGCGTTATCCAAAACTGTATATATTTTTTACATATAATAGTTATACATATTAACAAATATTATACATGCAAGGACAGTTATCGTCTAAACACAAAGACTAGAAAGGGATAGACTGGAAAACCTTGTAGTAGTAGTAGTAGTAGTAGTAGTAGTAGTAGTAGTAGTAGTAGTAGTAGTAGTAGTAGTAGTAGTAGTAGTAGTAGTTGTAGTTGAAGTAGTAATAATGATAATGATATCAATACCGTGCTTGAAATAATTCTCAAATAACTCAAATTTTGAGAGACAACATACGACGTTTCGGTCAGTCCTGAACCATTTTCAAGACACAGCTTAAGAATAATAATAATAATAATAATAATAATAATAATAATAATAATAATAAAGGAACTCACTCGCTTTCCCCTCACAGCGACAGACAAACACACACACACACACACACACACACACACACACCCCAGGAGTGGCAAAGAGTCAAGTGAGCAGGAAGACAGTTACATCCTTCACTGCAACTCTGTAACACAGGTCAAACTCTGTGTGGGTTTTAAGGATGATGTTCACTGTGGCCAGGAGGAAACAAACTAGATTCCGCAAGAGAGTAGTTCACACTAGAGGGTAGTTCACACTAGAGGGTAGTTCACACTAGAGGGTAGTTCACACTAGAGGGTAGTTCACACTAGAGGGTAGTTCACACTAGAGGGTAGTTCACACTAGAGGGTAGTTCACACTAGAGGGTAGTTCACACTAGAGGGTAGTTCACACTAGAGGGTAGTTCACACTAGAGGGTAGTTCACACTAGAGGGTAGCTCACACTAGAGGGTAGTACACACTAGAGGGTAGCACACACTAGAGGGTAGCTCACACTAGAGGGTAGCACACACTAGAGGGTAGCACACACTAGAGGATAGCTCACAATAGAGGGTAGCTCACACTAGAGGGTAGCACACACTAGAGGGTAGCTCACACTAGAGGGTAGCTCACACTAGAGGGTAGCACACACTAGAGGGTAGCTCATACTAGAGGGTAGCTCACACTAGAGGGTAGCACACACTAGACGGTAGCACACACTAGAGAGTAGCACACACTAGAGGGTAGCACACACTAGAGGGTAGCTCACACTAGAGGGTAGCACACACTAGAGGGTAGCACACACTAGAGGGTAGCTCACACTAGAGGGTAGCTCACACTAGAGGGTAGCTCACACTAGAGGGTAGCACACACTCGAGGGTAGCACACACTAGAGGGTAGCACACACTAGAGGGTAGCTCACACTAGAGGGTAGCTCACACTAGAGGGTAGCTCACACTAGAGGGTAGTACACACTAGAGGGTAGCTCACACTAGAGGGTAGCACACACTAGAGGGTAGCACACACTAGAGGGTAGCACACACTAGAGGGTAGCTCACACTAGAGGGTAGCACACACTAGAGGGTAGCACACACTAGAGGGTAGCACACACTAGAGGGTAGCACACACTAGAGGGTAGCACACACTAGAGGGTAGCTCACACTAGAGGGTAGCTCACACTAGAGGGTAGTACACACTAGAGGGTAGCACACACTAGAGGGTAGCACACACTAGAGGGTAGCTCACACTAGAGGGTAGCTCACACTAGAGGGTAGCACACACTAGAGGGTAGCACACACTAGAGGGTAGCACACACTAGAGGGTAGCTCACACTAGAGGGTAGTACACACTAGAGGGTAGCTCACACTAGAGGGTAGCACACACTAGAGGGTAGCTCACACTAGAGGGTAGCACAGTAGAGGGTAGCTCACACTAGAGGGTAGCACACACTAGAGGGTAGCTGCACACACTAGAGGGTAGCTCACACTAGAGGGTAGCACACAGTAGAGGGTAGCTCACACTAGAGGGTAGCACACACTAGAGGGTAGCTCACACTAGAGGGTAGCTCACACTAGAGGGTAGCTCACACTAGAGGGTAGCACACACTAGAGGGTAGCACACACTAGAGGGTAGCACACACTAGAGGGTAGCACACACTAGAGGGTAGCACACACTAGAAGGTAGCTCACACTAGAGGGTAGCGTAACCTGCTGCCACACAAAAGTTTGTTACGCTCGGAGGCTTCAAGGTTTGTGGAATTTTGTTGACTGCACATTCCAGCCTTAGGGAGGTGGTGGTGGTGGTGGTGGTAGTGGTGGCGGTAGTGGTGGTGGTAGTGGTGGTGGTGGTGGTGGTGGTGGTGGTGGTGGTGGTGGTGGTGGTGGCGGTGGTAGTGGTAGTGGTAGTGGTGGTGGTGGTGGTGGTAGTGGTGGTGGCAGTGGTAGTGGTGGTGATGATGGTGGCGATGGTAGATGTGATGGTAGATGTGATGGTGGTTGTGTTGGTGGTGGTGGTAGTTGTAATGGTTGTTGTGACTGGTGGTGTATTAGTTGGCGTGCGCGTTAGTTGGTTATCGGTTGTTAAAGGCACTTTTCGACAGACACTTGGCCGCCGTGGCGTACTCACCTATTTATGGTTGCAGGTGTTGAACCACAGCTCCCGTGTGTGTGTGTGTGTGTGTGTGTGTGTTTGCGTTCACTTTCAAAATAAACATTTCTTTTAACTGAGAGGTGAAAATGAGTAAGAAGGAATATAAGCACTTGGATTCAGAGAAGACTTTACCACTTTGCTAAACATGCAAGACATACTCAGACACATGGCAAATGTAACGTGGTCAATGCCGTGGCTTTTAAGCCTAACTTCAATGTGAAAATATTAATTTAGTTTGTGAGACTGAAGGTACAGTGATGCAACAATCCATATGATAAGAGATTACCGTAAACTCTTGGTAGTCGTAAACCAACTTAGCGAGAGTGGTCAACCCTCAAAGTTCCCGATACCACACATCTGAATTAGGCACTTGTGCAAGTGATGCCACTCAGGCTTCGTGGGTAACAGTGCCAGATGAATCAGACACTTGTTCAACACTTTGGTATCTTCATTGTGGAGATGTTTCGCCAACAAGTGGCTTCCTCTGTTGGACTGAGGAATCCACTTGCAGCCGAAACGTTTCCACAATTAAGATATCTGGTTCATCATCTTGTTGGTTCTCTGGTTCATATATCTACACAGTGTCAGATCAACTGACCATCACTCCTTCATTCCTTCTCACGGACGGAAGTAATGGTGAAGCTTTATGCCTCGCCGGGAGGAGGATACGAACACATGATAATATTCCTGGCTAGGCCAGCCATAGTTAAAGGAGGGAGTCGAACGCAGTGAACCACTAGTTCTCTATGAGGATGAAGTGTTGGTGTCAGTTTCTGCATGCTTGCTTGCTTATCTGAGAAACAGATAGTGGCAGAAATTCAGAGGATCAGGGATAAAAATAAACTGCATCGCGGAAGCCCACAGGAAATGTTAAGAAAATGCAGTGTATTGATGTACACTGCAAGTTTCACTGAACTTCGTATTGCTATGAACACTATACGTGTTGAAATTATTGCAAGACCCGAATACAGCCAGTCACAGATGAACAGTGCAGCACTCTCACTCGATAACATTCTACCACGACGCATCTGACGTGATTGCATAAAAGACCAATTCATGCAACTGATGTTTATGTAAGAACAAGGTATGCAACTATAAGACACAACCGTGGAACAAAAAAAAAAAAACGCGACTGCAAGGAAGATTACCACAGCACACTGAAGTTATTACAAGCATGATGGGAACAGCACGCTGCCATGAGTGCAACACACTGCTGCTACGGCACAAACCCACCTTGCAAGCTGCGCTGACATGCACCGCGGCTTGACAGCTTGGCATGAACAAGACATTCCACTGAGCGTTACGTTTCGCCGAAATCCCTGGCCCAGTCCGGGGAACGAAGGGAAACTGGAGAGGCAGCGGCAAAAGAATGCAAATGGGGAAAAGGAAGAGGCGGTGTACCGGTACGAGAATACTGATAACGAATAAGAGGAGGAGCAAGAAACGGGTCGTGGAGAAAGGTCGGACGAAATATAAATGGCAGAGATATAGGAAGATAACAGATGTATCATTTCGAGAATATTGATATTGAATAACAGGCGGAAGGCGAAGCAGGCTGTAGAGGAAAATGAAGCGAAATGTAAGAGAAAGAACGAAGGAACGGAGCAGTAATTATGAAGAGGAGTGACAAGCATTGATGAGGTGTCGATGAGAACTAGGGAAAGGAAATACAAAGGAGAGATGAAGATTACGTCCTAGAAATTTGCCTTACTCTCCTCAAAATATAACTTTAAGAATGATGGGAATATACCAAAAAAGGAAAGGGGGTAGTAGAGGAAGTGGAATATTCAAATGACTTCAGAAAGAAATCCAAAATACTTTTCCTCGAAGCCTTTTTATCCACTTCTCCGAGCCTATGGGTCCCATAATTTACAGCTGAGGTGGACCCCATCAAATCAAAATAGATAAGCGAGAAATAAGAATAATATGAAAGCGAATAAAAGAATGACAATATCCAAAAATTAACCTGATAAGCCTCAGTGTCTAGTATATAAAGAAGCAGAGTTGAAGAAGCTCTTAAAGGATACATAACGTACGAAGTTTGAACATCGGAAGCAACGCTAAGAGCAAAGAACGAGTAAAGATATTGTACATGGAAAACAACGAGAGAGAGAGAGAGAGAGAGAGAGAGAGAGAGAGAGAGAGAGAGAGAGAGAGAGAGAGAGAGAGAAACACGAAGTTTCTGTCTTCATCTTCGACAGCAAAGAACGAGCACTAGAATGAGGTTGGTTAATCTTTTTTATTTTGAGAAGGAAGAATTGAAATCATATAAAGAGTATAAATCCTAAGGTAACAACTAAATAAAAATAAAAACCAGGCACCGTTCCAGCTCATCCAGGTATCATTTCCTATTTGTGGGTTAGTTTTGAATTGTTCCAGCCACGGTATTGCGACTTTCACTGTTCTTAAATCCTACGCTATACGAGGGCAAATACTGGATGTTAATAACATAGTGAACTTCCTTCAAAGACGAATCAGAAAGAAGCTTATTATAATATAGATTACATAAAATGTAAGTGTATGAATGAAGGAGGTTGTTTGCGTAAGGAAAGCACATTATTGGTTAGCAAAGAAAGTAGAAACCTCAGGATATAGAGACCAGTAACCTAGATAACCCCTGGAGATTGAGAGAACAGTAACAAAGATAACTCCAGAGGGCAGAAAAGAATAACAATGAAAACGACCCCATGAGACAGAGAGAACACTAATGTTAGTCAAGAGTCTCAAGAACCTCTGACTCCTGAAGAAACTATCAGACATATGAAGAAAAGCGCTAAAGTCGCATGATGACCCAGTACTAGGGAATGGGAGACAATCAGGTTCGATCTACGAAAGAGAGCAGCTCCAACTCCATGCATCAAGAGCCCTTCAAGAGCATCACGGCAACCCCCTCTTCTCAATTCCACGAGAGAAACGAACGAGGCTAAATACTGGAAGAATAAAAACATTTTAACCCAACTATGTTGAATTTCAAAAATGACAACGTTTCGCTTGATATACAGCCTTTTTGAAGTCAGTGACAATGGCAACGTTTTCCTTGTAAGATAAGCGAAACGCTGGCATTAATAAAGCATTCCTTATCTCACTGAAGTGTCTTATTTGTCCTAGCTTGTCGGTATTCACTTGTTACAAGTCATTTATAGCAGAAGAGGTATTGCCATGAAACAAAATAAAGAGGAGCAAGTTGAAAAATAACTGATAAACCAGGAAGTACACACAGAATAACATGAGACAAGTCAATCAAAACGACGCTAAATAACAGCTACCCACATAAAAATGCTTGGATTACATAAGCCGTATCAAGCTAGGAAACAACAGCCTTTTTCCAGCTATCCTGGCAGATAACAGCCTGATAATAGAATAATGTTACCGGTCTCAGACCGGGCCGCGGGGACGTTGACCCCCGAAATCCTCTCCAGGTACAACACATTCAAAAGAACATTACTATCGTCCCACACCAGCAACTTCAGTAATCGAAGATGGGCGTTTCAGACTCTGTATGAAGAGATACTACTAACTACCCTCCCAAGAAGTGAATTCAGGACTCTGGAATACATGCACAGACTGATGTCTACTATAATTTTTTTATTTAACTCTTGACAAGTGTGGCAGAGGTAGTGCCAGCGTAAATCATCCTGATGGTAATACAGTACAGAGATGTACCTGAATGGCTGGCTGGATCTATTGCTCTCAACCATGGAGAAGCTAAAACTACAGGCAGATATCGGAAATATAACAGGTTCGGTAAGGTTCGTCAGGAAACAGGACAAGTGTTTCCTAATGCGGGTCTTAGATGATGACCCGCCGTTGGAGCTTTTGGTCATCTGACCGAGGCCTTCCGCTGGCTTACCGGTCCACCCCCTTTAAAAATTATGGTCAGTTATAACCATTTAGTTATTGTAATATAACAGAATAAAGATTACGTATTCTTACGAATTATGAAGGAAGGATGTGCTCGGTTTAAATTCCAAGTATACAAGCAGTGAAATTCAGACACATAATCGACAACAATGTTAAGATAAGTTAACTCTTGAGAAAGTACTTTGCACAGTCTCAAGCTTGGAGAAGCTAAAACTACAGACACACAACATAAATCTTGAGAAAGTATCCCCCGCTTTTCACAGACTAGATGAGTGCAACGTTATTTGAGAAGAAGATAACCCAGTGAATGATTAGTGTCTGTAGTGACGATTACAGCATTTACGTATTTTTGTGTGTGTATTTACATGCTGCATTCTGTAGTTGATT
>NC_091339.1:24889932-24894932 GCF_038502225.1 Cherax quadricarinatus
TACGTACAGACGCACGTTGTCTGTACACTTTCTTCAAGTCAAACAAACAGTCAGACGCCGTCAAATGAATATTGCATTAAAAACTTATGTAGCATTATATACTATTTCTAACGCGTGTACTAAGGTACCAGATTGTGGGGGGTAATCTGAAATAAAAGGTTACCCCTCTCTGATCAATACCTAAAAAACGGTTATAATTAATAATTAACTTTATTTTTTAAAGGGGTGGACCGGTAAGCCAGTGGAAGGCCTCAGTCAGATGACCAAAAGCTCCAGTGGCGGGTCATCATATGACTAAGACCCATGTCAGGAAACACTAGCCCTGTTTCCTGGTGAATCCTACCTACGTTTCTCGGATCGTGCAACGACCGAAATATATCTATTTATTATTAAAATTACTAGATATAAGTAAAGCGGTGAACCCATACAAGTCATCCAGGGAATGGAATAGCGTAAGGCTCGAACCTCAGTCTAACGCTGCATAACCTTTCAAACTACACGAGCCTCATCCCCAGCAAAAAATAAACTTACAAATAACCATGGCTGTTCATAATAGAAGATCTATTGAAATGCGAAATATTCATCTTTATTAATGCATGAAAGTTAGCCCTTGTAAATGATAATGACACTGGGTATTTATGAACATGTTCAATTAAGTTACCACAATGGCAAACGCGGCTAAAATATTAGCCTGGTTTCACCACAATATATTTTGCTCGTGTGGATCACTACAATACCGGGATCAAAGCCTTTCCCGCTTTCTACCTCTAATAACGAACTCTATTATATATATATATATATATATATATATATATATATATATATATATATATATATATATATATATATATATATATATATATATATATATATATATATATTAGTTTGGCAATAACTATGTAGGTTAATGAAACGAACTTCTGGTTTGGCACCATTATTTAGGCCTGGTATTAGGATGTGAGGATATCTTCGTATCCTGAAGGATGGTAATGGTCCTCCATATACTGTGAAGTTACACGCTCCAGGATGGGTATGTGTGCTATGACTGAGGTAATGGGCATTATTCTTGTCTTGCGTGTCAATAAATTTGTAAATATTGTTATAGATTACATGTGTGATTATTATTTATGAGTTTTGTTGTAATTCGAGTAGTTGTGTAGTATGTAGTTATGTAGTTATGTTTATGGATTGTGAGATAATGCAGAAGCAACATAAGAAGAACTTACAATGTGTCTATCAACTACTGTGAAGTGTAAACTTTATTACGATTATAAATAAAAACTGTAAGCTGCGGATTTTCATTTCTCCCCATTGTGAGCAGTATTACAGGATCATTATTAACAGTAGCTACTATTTATTAAGTATTATATGTGGTCAGCAGGATTCTTAGCATCACATATCTCTTCCCCAGTTCCCATTCATTCCCTTCTTTCCCCAGCTCAGACTTTAGAGTATTTGGCGAGTCATTTATCATCTCTTGTTCATTATTTGGTGGCATTATGACGCTATTTGAGGAATAATTACAACCCTAAAGATTTCCATTTTTCAATTCTGGAAATATTCCATCTTCTTGACATTCTTTCAGTAGTACCTAAGTTAATAGTAGTAATCATTGATCCTCTTCCCTCCATTCCCGACAGCATGAGTAGTTAGGTGTAAGATCTGCCTAGTATGAACCAGTAGGCTTAATCCAGTCCATCTCTGCTTTCTCTTATTCCAGGTTTATTGGTACACACCACCAGTTATTTAATCAATGATACCCAGCACTGGAACACGCAAGTGATTGCTTGATCATCACGTTATTATTTGACACAAGACATTTTCCCGACGAACGAAATATAGCCACCATCACATACCTAGCGAACCCATGACCTTGACCTGTGACCTTCCACCCGAGGCCGTCAGTGGCTCCAGACTATAAATCACATCAGGCGACGTCACCACTTACACACTGAAAAACCGTAGGAAATTATACCTAATAAAAAATCGCGCTCGTGAAATTCTGCCTGAAACTAATAGCAGACATACACTATGAATTAATAACAGGGACAGGAAGTTTTCCCAGGAAATTTCTACGGAACAGCTGAATTTTATGGTGTATCCGATTAATTGAAAACTTTTTATGCAGCAGGGAACCGATAATAACAAGTGGTTTAAGTTATATACAAACTATTTAATGTTTCAGTTTACAGTTATGATCTATTTTAATCGTGTGTTGCTTATAATAATTATCATGTAACTCGTAGATGATTAATTTCATTGCATTAAAGGTGATGACAATTTCTGACACTTGCTTCTTAATGTATTGCAGTTATCAGTTGTCTTGTCTGTTCAACATACAGCACTGTTGTTTACATCTCAACCCCCATACTTCTCTCACCTCCCTATACCTGCTCCAACACTCACTCACACCTGCATCAACACTCACCAAACCATACCCCCGGCCGGGATTGAACCCGCGGTCATAGAGTCTCAAAACTATGGTTTATTTGCAATCGTGTCATTACGATTTCTTGAGTCGAATCAACACTCACACCTGCTTCAACGCTCACACCTGCTCCAGCACTCATTCACACCTGCTTCAACACTCACTCACACCTGCTCCAACACTTACACCTGCTCCAACACTCACACCTGCTCTAAAGCTCACACCTGCTCCAACACTCACACCTGCTCTAACACTCATACCTACCTCAAAACTCACACCTACTCTAACAACCACACCTGCTTCAGCACTCACACCTGCTCCTACATCTACACCTGTAATAATGTTGGTAGAATTATCGACAATATGTTAGGCAAAAGGACAGAAGTGCAATTAATGTGACATTTTGTTGAGGCAACGTTTCGCTCTCCAGGAGCTTTGTCAAGCGTAATGGCTTGACAAAGCTCCTGGAGAGCGAAACGATGCCACAATAAAATGTCGCATTAGTTGCACTTGTGTCCTTCTGCCTAACCTACCAGCTTGTTTACTGCCTGAAATGTTCAAGAGTTGAGCTGTTTCCTGTTTTGTGTGTAAATAAGAACATAAGAACATAAGAAAGAAGGAACACTGCAACAGGCCTACTGACCCATGCGGAGCAGGTCCATCCCCCCCCGGATTAAACCAATGACCCCCCCCGGATTAGCCAAATGACCCACCCAGTCTGATCATCTCCACTCAAGGATGGAGCACTGCACCAGACCCAGCAGCACAAGCTAGTCAGGTCCAACTCACACCCACCCACACCCACTCATGTATTTATCTAACCTATTTTTAAAACTACACAACGTTTTAGCCTGAATAACTGTACTCGGGAGTTTGTTCCACTCTATTACCAAACCAGTGCTTTCCTATATCCTTTCTGAATCTGAATTTTTCCAACTTGAAACCATTGCTGCGAGTCCTGTCTTGGCTGGAAATTTTCAGCACGCTCTTTACATCCCCTTTATTTATTCCTGTTTTCCATTTATACACCTCGATCATATCCCCCCTAATTCTACGCCTTTCAAGAGAGTGCAGATTCAGGGCCCTCAGTCTATCCTCATAGGGAAGATTTCTGATACATGGGATCAACTTTGTCATCCTCCTCTGTACGTTTTCCAGAGCATTTATATCCATTCTGTAATACGGTGACTAGAACTGAGCAGCATAGTCTAAATGAGGCCTAACCAAGGATATATAGAGTTGAAGAACAACCTGAGGACTTCTATTATTTATACTTCTAGATATGAAGCCAAGAATTCTGTTAGCTTTATTGCGAACACTAATGCACTGTTGTCTTGGTTTTAAATTACTGCTAACCAGAACTCCTAAATCCTCTTCGCAATCAGTAGTATTAAGATCTACATTATTTAGTTCATATGTGGCATGGTTATTTACCTGTCCATCATTTAGAACTTTGCATTTGTCAATATTAAATTGCATCTGCCACTTCTCCGACCATTGCATCAGTCTATTCAAATCATCCTGGAGTGCTCTAGCGTCCTCATTACAATGAATTGGACGGCCTTCAATCGGTCTTCATACAACCTTGATGCTCTTAAAAAAGTCTTCATACAGCCTTGATGCTCTTAAAAAGGTCTTCATACAACCTTGATTATCTTAAAAGTCTTTATACAACCTTGATTATCTTAAAAAAGTCTTCATACAACCTTGATTATCTTAAAAAATGTCTTCACACACCTACACCCGCCATAATCTCAACAAACATGACACAATTCACACACTCAACTGATGTTCTTCCAAGCACAATCACACAAATCATAACTGTCAAGACGTTTCCGACTCGACGACAAGAACCAACTCATAGAGTAACGTATTAGGCTCAAAACGTCTGAATTCCTTTTTACTTACAGCATTTAAAACGGAAAGTGAGAGGCCTGTGTGACGAACATGTCTATGCTTGACGTGTATTATACGAGTCAGGTGATACTGATATACACACACACAATCCTTGTCTAACGCTGAAGAAACTGTCATGAAGCGGTTAACGCGTGAGGGCCATTCAGCTCAATGATTTGTGGAAGCTTGATCCTCCGTCTTTCCACCAGAAAAACAAAAATATATAAACAATACATTAATATTTTACAAAAATAAAATTTTCAGAAAAAATAATTTAATAAGTACCATGTCAGCAGTTTAAAACTCAAGTTCGAAAATTATCAAAACAAATGATTTTTATTATATTTTATAGAATAGATTATAAATATTATATAACCTACAAACTTTAAAAAGAAAATAGGCCATGCATATGACGCAGGACATTAGGAAAACGAGTCATCCAAGAAGATGTAACACCTATCTATTCTTGGGAGAAAATTAAGAAATCCCAGCCCATTCTAATCCAAAATTCATAAATGGTTTTTCCTTCCATCAGGGAGATTAATTTTCCCGTCCACAGTTTCCAACCATTAAGTCCATAAAGGTTTAGAGGCTATTAACTTATAATAGCAAATGAGCGCAAGTTGAGCCATTTTCGTAATCTAGAGAAAATTTCCTCGTTGTGTAAAATTACTAC
>NC_091339.1:24899932-24954932 GCF_038502225.1 Cherax quadricarinatus
TATCTTCCAGAGTGCATCACTACATCAACGTATCTTCACTATAAGCACACTGAGAGCTAAGATCGGGTTAGGAATTAGTGTTCTTGATCCTTCGTGTAGAGGTAATATGCAGCCTTAATGACCCACGTGCGGTCGACACGCTTTAAACCCAACAAACTAAGGTGGTAATAAAATTCTCTGTACATATTAACAAGCAAATAAATCTTTCTAACTGTTTAGGTACACAAGTAAATTGCTTTTTACTGCCTCCGGCTAAATGTCTGGTTAAAAATGCGTCTGTGCATAAATAATGCACTTGACTGGGAGGCAGTTCTGCCTGAGTATTTATTCCGCTCTTACCTCTTCTCCCACCAGCATTTATTTTATTAAACAAACTGAGAATAATTCTAATGAAGTATTTATCCAGCAGTCATGGCAGAACTTTCCAAGGAAAAAAGCGTTAGTGGCATTTAGCGGATTGATGAGCTAATGATTGATTAATTAGCAGGAAATTCTTCATTTGAAATCACATTTATTTCCATTTTTATTCAGGAAAGTTTTTTTTTTTTCTCAACAAAAAATTCAAAGATTTTTAATGCAGGATTTTCTGTGAGAGAGAGAGAGAGAAACGGAGGGTATTCACGACTGTCACACATTATCTGTGGGAGAGAGAGAGAGAGAGAGAGAGAGAGAGAGAGAGAGAGAGAGAGATAATAATGATGTCAACGAGATAAAGTCAGTTGATCAAATGAAAATGGTGGCCCACAGATGGCTCCAACTTCATCCTGTCCCGTACTTGTATGTCTCATAACAATAAAAATGCTTTCAAATGAGCTGATATAGGTAACAGCTCTTAGCTTGCCAATAAAGTTAGGAATCCTTAACCTGTAATATAGCTGTCAATAAAGCTAGGGATCCTTAACCTTGTCAAACCCTGTGTAAAAAAAAAAAAAAAAAAAAAAAAAAAAAAAAAAAGAGAGAGAGACTGAGAGAGAGAGAGAGAGAGAGAGAGAGAGAGAGAGAGAGAGAGAGAGAGAGAGAGAGAGAGAGAGAGAGAGAGAGAGAGAGAGAGAGAGTATTCACCACCGTCACACATTATACATGATCATTTTTATTTTCTTAGACATATTAGTTTGTTTGTTTTCGAAAATTTTGCAGTTTGCTGTACAAGATTTCTCCGTTTGTTTGCTAAGATATTCTAAGTTATTTTCTACATCATTCTAGTTTGTTTTACATATTTCTTCACATTTTCTGTGTGTCAGAAAAGTCACAAGGTCACGTGATTTTAGAAGAGATTCAGACATTGGAGGAAGCGCTAAACCCGTGAGGGTCATGCAGCGACTCAATAGTGGGAGGTAAAAAGGTATGAATAAAGTATGAGGAGAGGGTGTCTCCAATTCCTTGGATCAAGAGCCCTTCTCCAGCATTAGAGTTCTCTTGCTTAAGGGAAGAATGAATCAGAACTTCTTGCCCTTCCCTTTCCTTCCTCAGATTAAACCAAATTACCGTCAATTTCTTAAAATTACAATTCGACGACCCATAGACAGATTTAATTGTAACACGCGCGCGTTTGTGTGTGTGTTAGTTACCATGTTGTCCTAGGCACATGTCGATTAGACACTAGGCCTCTTGTATGTGTGTGTGTGTGTGTGTGTGTGTACTCACCTAGGTTCTCCCAGTCGTGTGTGTGTATTCATTTGTGGTTGCAAGGGTCGAGACTCAGCTCCTGGCCCCGCCTCTTCACTGACCGCTACGAGGTCCTCTCTCTCCCTGCTCCATGAGCTTTATCATACCTCGTCTTAAAAGTATTTATGGTTCCTCTGTGTGTGTGTGTGTGTGTGTGTGTGTGTGTGTGTGTGTGTGTGTGTGTGTGTGTGTGTGTGTGTGTGTGTGTATGCGTGAGGGAGCGTTGTTATTGAAACAATAAAAGCAGTTATAACGCTCATAAATCAGCTAAACAAAGGCAGCCCAGTCAGTCTATGAGGCCGTCGTGGAAATTTGTGAACCATGCTAAGGAACCAGCTGAGTGACGAGGTCACTCTCCGCCAAGTGTAGCAACACACAGGTGATGGCAGGTAACCAGCTGGGTGGCAAGGTCACTCTCCGCCAAGTGTAGCAACACACAGGTGATGGCAGGTAACCAACTGGGTGGCAAGGTCACTCTCCGCCAAGTGTAGCAACACACAGGTGATGGCAGGTAACCAGCTGGGTGGCAAGGTCACTCTCCGCCAAGTGTAGCAATACACAGGTGATGGCAGGTAACCAGCTGAGTGACGAGGTCACTCTCCGCCAAGTGTAACAACACACAGGTGATGGCAGGTAACCAGCTGGGTGGCAAGGTCACTCTCCGCCAAGTGTAGCAACACACAGGTGATGGCAGGTAACCAGCTGGGTGGCAAGGTCACTCTCCGCCAAGTGTAGCAACACACAGGTGATGGCAGGTAACCAGCTGGGTGGCAAGGTCACTCCCCACCAAGTGTAGCAATACACAGGTGATGGCAGGTAACCAGCTGAGTGACGAGGTCACTCTCCGCCAAGTGTAGCAACACACAGGTGATGGCAGGTAACCAGCTGGGTGGCAAGGTCACTCCCCGCCAAGTGTAGCAATACACAGGTGATGGCAGGTTACCAGCTGAGTGACGAGGTCACTCTCCGCCAAGTGTAGCAACACACAGGTGATGGCAGGTAACCAGCTGGGTGGCAAGGTCACTCCCCGCCAAGTGTAGCAATACACAGGTGATGGCAGGTAACCAGCTGAGTGACGAGGTCACTCTCCGCCAAGTGTAACAACACACAGGTGATGGCAGGTAACCAGCTGGGTGGCAAGGTCACTCTCCGCCAAGTGTAGCAACACACAGGTGATGGCAGGTAACCAGCTGGGTGGCAAGGTCACTCTCCGCCAAGTGTAGCAACACACAGGTGATGGCAGGTAACCAGCTGGGTGGCAAGGTCACTCTCCGCCAAGTGTAGCAACACACAGGTGATGGCAGGTAACCAGCTGAGTGGCAAGGTCACTCGCCGCCAAGTGTAGCAACACAGGTGATGGTAGGTAACCAGCTGGGTGGCTAGGTCACTCCCCACCCCGTGCAGCGACACACAGGTGATGGCAGGTAACCTGCTGGGTGGCAAGGTCACTCGCCGCCAAGTGTAGCAACACACAGGTGATGGTAGGTAACCAACTGGGTGGCTAGGTCACTCTCCGCCAAGTGTAGCGACACACAGGTGATGGCAGGTAACCAGCTGGGTGGCAAGATCACTCCCCGCCCCGTGTAGCGACACACAGGTGATGGCAGGTAACAGCTGGGTGGCAAGGTCACTCCCCGCCCTGTGTAAAGACACACAGGTGATGGCAGGTAAACCAGCTGGATGGCAAAGTAACTTCCCGCCCCGTGTAGCGACACAGGTGATGGCAGGTAACCAGCTGGGTGAGGTCACTCAGCGCCCTGTGTAAAGACACACAGGTGATGACAGGTAACCAGCTGGGTGGTAAGGTCACTCCCCGCCCCATGTAGCGACACACAAGTAACCATTTAGGTGCTGAGGTCACTCCCCGCCCCGTGTAGCAACACACAGGTGGTGGCAGTAATTACCTCACGTCGTGTGACCAGCACCCCCGTCTTTCCCCTCCTCCCTCCAATGATAATTTAGGTCGTTCCTTCAATACATCGTGTCTCGTGCAAGTGAACTAAAACATACATAATCTAAGACTTCCTCCTTACCCAGCCTTGAGCCAGCTTGAGATTCATGTTTTTGAAGACGCTGGTCTCCAGGTCGTCTTCCTTTGGTCTCCTTCCCACTCCCTTAATTCCCAGGTGATAGCAATTCCACCTATGCTGCAATGAAACCTTTGTAGCTCCCGAAGTTCATGAACCTTTACTGGAATGCTTGACGATGTCCTTATTGGCCTGCTCAGACTGATTCATTTCAACGCTTTGTAGGAGCCCCATTCTACGTGATGGAATGTGACAGAGAAACATAGTTAGCTTTTGTTTTCACTGCACAGCTATAATATAAAATAGGGAAGCAGTACAGTGCTGATGTACCTCATTTGTGACTATACCGGTAATAATCACTGTTGTGGTGCTCACAGGTAACCACAAGTCACAGCAAGATGATGAGGTACGGCTCACAATTGGTGAACTTTTACAGTGCGATATTCCTGGCTTACCCACTCGTTTCCAGAAGCTCATATATTGTTTTCGATTCCGTCTTAATACTGCCCGAAAACAGTGTCTTATTTAAAATGGTACACTGCTTCTTTTGGCAGCTTGTATCCCCTCCCTGAACAGCCCTAGTGTTTCGGAGAGGGCCACTGATAGCAACGGTGCCCACACAATCCAGCTAGGTGAACATTTGCTCAATTATGAGTAATCACCACCAAATTGCAACCAATTTTCATGTATTCCGGATAATTTGACGCCACAACTTCCAACTGTAAACGTTTCAGAAATTACGATGTCCCGGCCTTGGAAAATCCTATCGTGGCTCCCAAAATGATTACTGGTGATGGTAGTTGAGGGCTGATGGTTGGGTGGTGGTGGTGGTAGAAGGTTGATGGTAGGGTGGTGGTTTTGGTTATTGACATCATCTTTGGAATGGTAGAGGGCAGATGGATGAGTGTTGATGGTGCGGGGATGATCCTACGCTACTGACACAACTTTACAGTTAGCTGCTTCACCTCCGGAGGACACGGACTCCCATCGTTACAGACAATCCCACAGAAATAAAACAGTATATAAATCACCATTAATAGTTAAAGTAACTGCATATAGGTTCTTATTACATCCAGGATAATGTTTCATCAATATACACAAGATAATGTTTAATATATCTAAGAAAATGCTTCATTAATACACCCAAGATAATGTTCCACCAGTTGAACGCCACTATATGAGTGTAGAGCTCCGTTTAAAACAATCAACAAATTACTTTTAATTGTGGAGAAGCGCTAAACCAGCGGGGGTTAAACAGAGTCTGAAGAACGTGAGGCAATCAGGTTCGATCTGAAGCAGAAGTGAGTAGCTCCAGGAACAAGAGCCCTTCACCAGCATCAAGGTACCGGCAACGAAGCGAGCGATCATACACGGTAAAATATGGAGTCCAAGCATCCTTTAGGCCTCAGTGTTGAAGAAGTAAAAATACTGGAGTCCGGAGGTCTAGCGGCCTCGCCTCTCCACAAGACGCCCAGAGAGGAGACAAAAATTCCCTCTCGTGAGAAGTTAGCATTTTTATTAAGAAAGTTTAAAATTACGGACTATAACTTCGAGCCAGACGATGACAGGGACTCACCCTTTTTTTTCACCCCCGTCTCTTCAAATGCTCATATCACTTCTCACTTAACAATCATATGTCATATTTGAGAGTCAGTGATGGACTGATTACATGGACTCCAGGATGAGGGACTGACCACCTCAAACTCCATCTGATCTTCACCATTCTTCTTTGTACTGGACTTATGAAGCTACTATGTGTCGTTGAAACGTTTCCACAATAAAGATACCCAAATGTTGCAGAAGTATCTAATTTATGAACTTAGTCGGTTCTCTGAACCATTTATCTACATCTCCATTATTTATATCCCCCAATAAAAACCCTCTTAGCTTTACGCAATCATCTCAACATACAATTAATAAGAAAGAAAAATATACAAAAAAAAAATGCAAATTTTCATTAACCAAGTTTATGACGCAGAGAAGAAAAACATTATAAACCAAATTACTTGGAAGAAAAAAAAAGTGTCGACGTGAATATTCCGGCAGGAAAAAAAAAAAAAGAAAAAATTCGGCGAATAAATGTAGGCGGAAATCTTGGTAAATAAAAGTGAAAATTGTGGTACAACATTTCTGCCAGATTGAGCGTTACTGGAGACAAGGTGATGGTAGGAGATACTACCATGATGGTAGGAGATACTCCCATGACGGTAGGTCGTGGCAGAAGATACTAGCATGATGGTAGGTCATGGTAGGAGATACTCCCATGATGGTAGGTCGTGGTAGAAGATACTAGCATAATGGAAGGTCATGTAGGAGATATTCCCATGATGGTAGGTCGTGGTAGAAGATACTAGCATGATGGTAGGTCATGGTAGGAGATACTCGCATGATGGTAGGTCGTGGCAGAAGATACTAGCATGATGGTAGGTCATGGTAGGAGATATTCCCATGATGGTAGGTCGTGGTAGAAGATACTAGCATGATGGTAGGTCATGGTAGGAGATATTCCCATGATGGTAGGTCGTGGTAGAAGATACAAGCATGATGGTAGGTCATGGTAGGAGATACTCACATGATGGTAGGTCGTGGTAGAAGATACTAGCATGATGGTAGGTCATGGTAGGAAATATTCCCATGATGGTAGGTCGTGGTAGAAGATACTAGCATGATGGTAGGTCATGGTAGGAGATACTCCCATGATGGTAGGTCGTGGTAGAAGATACTAGCATGATGGTAGGTCATGGTAGGAGATATTCCCATGATGGTAGGTCGTGGTAGGAGATACTCCCATGATGGAAGGTCGTGGTAGGAGATATTCCCATGATGGTAGGTCGTGGTAGGAGATACTCACATGATGGTAGGTCGTGGTAGAAGATACTAGCATGATGGTAGGTCATGGTAGGAAATATTCCCATGATGGTAGGTCGTGGTAGAAGATACTAGCATGATGGTAGGTCATGGTAGGAGATACTCCCATGATGGTAGGTCGTGGTAGAAGATACTAGCATGATGGTAGGTCATGGTAGGAGATATTCCCATGATGGTAGGTCGTGGTAGGAGATACTCCCATGATGGAAGGTCGTGGTAGGAGATACTACCATGATGGTAGGAGATACTACCATGATGGTAGGAGATACTCCCATGACGGTAGGTCGTGGCAGAAGATACTAGCATGATGGTAGGTCATGGTAGGAGATACTCCCATGATGGTAGGTCATGGTAGGAGATACTCCCATGATGGTAGGTCGCGGTAGGAGATACTCCCATGATGGTAGGTCGTGGTAGAAGATACTGGTATGATGGTAGGTCATGGTAGGAGATATTCCCATGATGGTAGGTCGTGGTAGAAGATACAAGCATGATGGTAGGTCATGGTAGGATATACTCACATGATGGTAGGTCGTGGTAGAAGATACTAGCATGATGGTAGGAGATACTCCCATGATGGTAGGTCGTGGTAGAAGAAACTAGCATGATGGTAGGTCATGGTAGGAGATATTTCCATGATGGTAGATCGTGGTAGAAGATACAAGCATGATGGTAGGTCATGGTAGGAGATACTCACATGATGGTAGGTCGTGGTAGAAGATACTAGCATGATGGTAGGTCATGGTAGGAGATATTCCCATGATGGTAGGTCGTGGTAGAAGATACTAGCATGATGGTAGGTCATGGTAGGAGTACTCCTATGATGGTAGGTCGTGGTAGAAGATACTAGCATGATGGTAGGTCATGGTAGGAGATATTCCCATGATGGTAGGTCGTGGTAGAAGATACTAGCATGATGGTAGGTCATGGTAAGAGATACTCCCATGATGGTAGATCGTGGCAGAAGATACTAGCATGATGGTAGGTCATGGTAGGAGATATTCCCATGATGGTAGGTCGTGGTAGAAGATACTAGCATGATGGTAGGTCATGGCAGAAGATACTAGCATGATGGTAGATCATGGTAGGAGATACTAGCATGATGGTAGGAGATACTCCCATGATGGTAGATCATGGTAGGAGATACTCCCATGATGGTAGGTCGTGGTAGGAGATACTAGTATGATGGTAGGTCGTGGTAGAAGATACTAGCATGATGGTAGATCATAGTAGGAGATACTCCCATGATGGTAGGTCGTGGTAGGAGATACTAGTATGATGGTAGGTCGTGGTAGAAGATACTAGCATGATGGTAGGTCGTAGGAGATACTCCCATGATGGTAGGTCGTGGTAGAAGATACTAGCATGATGGTAGGAGATACTCCAATGATGGTAGGAGATACTAGCATGATGGTAGGTCATGGTAGGAGATACTCCCATGATGGTAGGTCATGGTAGGAGATACACACACACGATGGTAGGTCATAGCGCATGATACCCACACTCAAGTTCCGCAGAAAACTCTTAAACGACGTTTCGGTCCATCCTGGACCATCATCAGGAAGGTTGTACGTGCGAGAGCAACTTGTCGACAAACATGTGAACACAAGACGAGCACCAGAAGACTTTCTTGACTTCTGCTGTGGAATTATTATTATCATTATTACTGAGGAACAATTATTATAATTACATTCATGGAGAAGCGCTAAACACCTGTCATATTATTATGTCAATCATAACTAAGCGCTAAACCCAACCAACATAGCAGGATTTACATCTACTCACGACAGGAATTTAAGTATTCAAGTGGCACAGGATGCTGAGAAAAGTGTGAAGGCAGACTCCCTGCACAGTTTCAGGAGTGGGTATGTTAGAACCCAAGAGGTTAATGGAGTTTAAAGCCCGCCATGCACGAGAATCATTAAGGCAACATGTCATCTGTTCGCCACCAGTCAAAAATACTAGTTTATAGCCTTAAAATAGGGACTGAGGTAAACTCAGCATATATACACTGAAATATATATACCTCTCGGAGCATATATGCGGGAGGCTAGAGAGGTCGAGTTAGGATTTAACCCCTGTTCCCCTTTCATCCCTTCCCCAATATACAAACTGGAGAGTGCAGAATCATACACGCTACGACGAACATCTTGTGTATTACAAAAGTATATTTCAACTCAATCACAAGAAGTGTAGTTAAACCCTCTCAGTAAAACGTTTAAGGAGAGTAATAAAAAAAAACAGAGAAGGAAGCCAGGGGATCAGAGTTCACTCTAACAGCCAAGCTTCCTCAGAGCGCAGATAAAACATGAAGAAAAATAGCACTGCCTTCGTCAACAATCGACCGAGCATCGAACCGGTGAGAGGGGCCCAGATAACACGCAACCCAGCCCCCACCCACCCAACACTCCAACCAACACACACACACACCTCAGGGTTCACCCAACACGCAACCAGCGTATGGTTTTACCTCGAATTACGCCACCCAGCCCCCACACACCACAGCCCCACACACCACAGCCCCACACACCACAGCCCCACACGCCACAGCCTCACACACCACAGTCCCATACACCATAGCCCCACACACCATAGCCCCACACACCATAGCCCCACACACCACAGCCCCACACGCCACAGCCTCACACACCACAGTCCCACACACCATAGCCCCACACACCATAGCCCCACACCATAGCCCCACACACCACAGCCCCACACACCACAGCACCACATACCACAGTCCCATACACCACAGTCTCACACATCACAGTCTCACACACCACAGCCCCACACACCATAGCCATACACCACAGCCGCACACACCATAGCCACACACCACAGCCCCATACACCACAGCCCCATACACCACAGCCCCACACACCAGAGCCCCACACACCACAGTCCCACACATCATAGCCCCACACACCATAGCCCCACACACCACAGTCTCACACACCACAGCCCCACACACCACAGCCTCACACACCACAGTCCCACACACCATAGCCCCACACACCACAGTCTCACACACCACAGCCCCACACACCACAGCCCCACACACCACAGTCCCACACACCACAGCCCCACACACCAGAGTCCCATACACCACAGACCCACACACCACAGCCCCACACACCATAGCCACACACCACAGTCCCACACACCATAGCCCCACACACCATAGCCACACACCACAGTCCCACACACCACAGCCCCATACACCATAGCCACACACCAGTCCCACACACCATAGCCCCACACACCATAGCCCCACACACCATAGCCCCACACACCACAGTCCCACACACCACAGCCCCACACGCCAAAGCCTCACACACCACAGTCCCACACACCACAGCCCCACACGCCAAAGCCTCACACACCACAGTCCCACACACCACAGCCCCATACACCATAGCCACACACCACAGTCCCACACACCATAGCCCCACACACCACAGTCCCCCACACCACAGTCCCACACACCACAGCCCCACGCCCCACACACCACAGCCCCACACACCACAGTCACATACACCACAGTCCCACACACCACAGTCCCACACACCACAGTCCCACACACCATAGCCCCACACACCATAGCCCCACACCATAGCCCCACACACCACAGCCCCACACACCATAGCCACACACCACAGTCCCACACACCATAGCCCCACACACCATAGCCCCACACCATAGCCCCACACACCACAGTCACATACACCACAGTCCCACACACCACAGCCCCATACACCATAGCCACACACCACAGTTCCATACACCATAGCCCCACACACCATAGCCCCACACACCATAGCCCCACACACCACAGTCCCACACACCACATCCCCACACGCCAAAGCCTCACACACCACAGCCCCACACACCACAGCCCCATACACCATAGCCACACACCACAGCCCCACACACCATAGCCCCACACACCACAGTCCCACACACCACAGCCCCACACACCAGTCACATACACCACAGTCCCACACACCACAGTCCCACACACCACAGTCCCACACACCATAGCCCCACAAACCATAGCCGCACACCATAGTCCCACACACCACAGCCCCACACACCATAGCCCCACACACCATAGCCCCACACACCATAGCCCCACACCATAGTCCCACACACCACAGCCCCACACACCACAGCCCCACATACCACAGTGCAATACACCACAGTCTCACACACCAGTCCCACACACCATAGCCATACACTACAGCCCCACACACCATAGCCACACACCACAGCCCCACACACCACAGTCCCATACACCAGAGTCTCACACACCACAGCCCCACACACCACAGCCCCACACACCACAGCCTCACACACCAGTCCCATACACCACAGTCCCACACACCACAGCTCCACACACCACAGCCCCACACACCATAGCCACACACCACAGTCCCACATACCATAGCTCCACACACCATAGCCCCACACACCACAGCCCCACACACCATAGCCACACACAACAGTCCCACACACCACAGCCCCACACACCACAGCCTCACACACCACAGCCCCACACACCACAGCCTCACACGCCACAGTCTCACACACCACAGCCCCAAACACCACAGCCTCACACACCACAGCCCCACACACCACAGCCTCACACGCCACAGCCTCACACACCACAGTCCCACACACCACAGCCTCACACACCACAGCCCCACACGCCACAGCCTCACACACCACAGCCCCACACGCCACAGCCCCACACACCACAGCCTCACACACCACAGCCTCACACACCACAGCCCCACACGCCACAGCCTCACACACCACAGCCTCACACCACAGCCCCACACACCATAGCCTCACACACCACAGCCCCACACGCCACACACCACAGCCTCACACACCACAGCCCCACACGCCACAGCCCCACACGCCACAGCTTCACACACCACAGCCCTACACATCACAGTCCCACACACCACAGCCCCACACACGACAGCCCCACACACCACAGGCTCACACACCACAGCCCCACACTACAGTCCCATACACCACAGCCTCACACACCACAGCCCCACACACCACAGCCCCACACACCGCAGCCCCACACACCACAGGTTCACACACCACAGGTTCACACACCACAGCCTCACACACCACAGCCCCACACACCACAGCCCCACACACCACAGTCCCATACACCACAGCCCCACACACCACAGTCCCATACACCACAGCCCCACACACCACAGCCCCACACACCACAGGCTCACACACCACAGCCCCACACACCACAGTCCCATACACCACAGCCTCACACACCACAGCCCCACACACCACAGCCCCACACACCACAGCCCCACACACCACAGGCTCACACACCACAGCCCCACACACCACAGTCCCATACACCACAGCCTCACACACCACAGCCCCACACACCACAGCCCCACACACCACAGTCCCATACACCACAGCCCCACACACCACAGTCCCATACACCACAGCCCCACACACCACATACCCACACACCACAGCCCCACACACCACAGCCCCACACACCACAGTCCCATACACCACAGCCTCACACACCACAGCCCCACACACTACAGCCCCACACACCACAGTCCCACACACCACAGCCTGACACACCACAGTCCAACATACCACAGCCCCACACACCACAGCCCCACACACCACAGCCCCACACGCCACAGCCCCACACACCACAGCCCCACACGCCACAGTCCCACACACCACAGCCTCACACACCACAGTCCCACACGCCACAGCCTCACACACCACAGCCTCACACACCACAGCCCCACACACCACAGCACCACACACCACAGTCCCACACACCACAGTCCCATTCACCATAGCCACACAGACCACAGTCCCACACACACCACAGTCCCACACACCACAGCCCCACACGCCACAGTCCCACACACCACAGCCCCACACACCACACTCCCACACACCACAGCCCCACACACCACAGTCCCACACGCCACAGCCTCACACCACAGCCTCACACACCACAGCCCCACACACCACAGCCTCACACACCACAGCCCCACACACCACAGCCTCACACACCACAGCCCCACACACCACAGCCTCACACACCACAGCCTCACACACCACAGCCCCACACACCACAGCCTCACACACCACAGCCTCACACACCACAGCCTCACACACACCTCAGGTTTCACCCAGTACGTTGTACAAGAATGGTATACAATACCGACAAGATGAAATTAAGACACATGTGCAACATCTGGGTATCTTCATTGTAGACGTTTCGCCATCCAGCGGCTTTATCAATACAAATTCCAGGACATAACTTGAAGACAGTAGGACTATATACAGAAGATGAGGTAATCAGTCCGTCAACCTACTCCTAGGTTGAGGGACTGATTACCTCATCTTCTGTACATATTTCTACTGTCTTCATGTTATGTCCTGGAATTTGTATTGATAAAGCCACTGGATGGCGAAACGTCTACAATAAAGATACCCAGATGTTGCACATGTGTCTTAACTTCACCCAGCACACAACCAGCGTATGGTTTACCACGAATTAAACAACGTAACCAGCCGGACTGTGGTTTATACGTCGATTTGCGTGCGGCCAGCAGTAGCAGCCTGGTTGATCAAGCCCTGATCCACAGCGAGGCCTGGTAATGGACCAGACTGCGGGGACGTTGACCTCCTAAACACCCACCAAGAATACAACTGTGTACCATCCTCTTTAATGTCAGTGAAGGGTTCTTGATCCCAGGAATTACGGCTACCCTCCTCCTCCTAAGATCAAATTAGATTATCTCATCTCTCAGGCGCTGTATGGCCCATATGGTTTTAGTGCTTCTCACTGAATATATTAATTATTCCCATTTAATAATATTTACCAGTCAGATATTATATACAAAGAATTAATGAATTTATATTAAGTTTTAATGAAGATAATTGATCTTAAAATGAATATTTATCTTTCGGTCTCCCTTTCGTAAACAAACCCACGTAAATGTGTTAGAAATGGAACCTTGTCCGTGGAGGATGCTTGCAGTTATACCAAGACCAGCGGTAATGTCAGTAGTGTTGGCAGTAATGTTACTGATTCCCTATGTGGTATACTTGTGTAGTTATTCCCAGCATACAAGCTTCCTTGTCCAGTAACCATTATAATCACCGCCTCCCTACATTAAGACCTGCAGTAATACCCAGATCAACAGAAATACCAAGACCAGCAGTAATACCAAGACTAACAGTAATACCAAGACAGGCAGTAATACCAAGACAGGCAGTAAGGTACCCAGACCAACAGCAATACCAAGACCAGCAGTAATACCCAGACCAACATTAATACCGAGACCAGCAGTAATGCCCAGACCAACAGTAATAACAAGACCAGCAGTAATACCAAGACCAGCAGTAATACCAAGACCAGCAGTAATACCAAGATCAGCAGCAATACCAAGAACAGCAATAATGCCCAGATCAGCAGTAATACCCAGACCAACAGTAATAACAAGACCAGCAGTAATACCAAGACCAGTAGTAATACCCAGGCCAACAGTAATACCAAGACCAGTATTAATACCAAGATCAGCAGTAATACCAAGACCAACATTTACCAGCTATAATACCAGCACAAACACAAACCAGCAGTAATACCAAGACCAACACAGACCAACAATAATACCAACACAAATTCGCAGTAATACCAACACCAACCAGCAGCAATACGAATACCAACACAAACCAACAGTAATACCTAGACTAACCAGACCAGCAGTAATACCAACACAATATAACCTGGGAATAGCGATCACCAGAAATTCTGAGTTCGTCTGCCATTAGAAATTTTGGGTGTGCACATGGCATAGGGGCCAGGAGCCGTGACTCGACCCCTGCGACCATAAATGAGCACCGTGCTCTCTGAAAACTAGTTTTTGTAATCAATGAAAATTTGTATCTAACCTCCCGAATCAGTTACTTTCATTGTATTCGGTCCAAGTGGGACGGAAAAGTCGACATGAGTTTGTATCGGCTGTGTGTGGGTTATGTGTGTATTGTTCCAGTAATGGTATTGTGCCTTTTACTTCCATATTTTTTTTTATCTTGGACCGGTAAGCCAGCGGAAGGCCTCCGTCAGATGACCAAAAGCTCCAACGGCGGGTCATCTTATGACTAAGACCCGCGTCATGAAACACTTAACTACATATATTGAATGTCCTGAAGTGTACATAAGTATCTTTTTCCACACATGTCATGTCTCCTGACGAACGTTAACCTAACCTGACATGGACGGCGAGGTGGTTGTGATGTGTGCCGCTGAAGATATCGTCGTGTACGGTCCTCACTGATCCACGCCGCTTACAACCTTACAATGACATTTAACTCAAACAGACTGGATCCCGGGTTGTATCTAAATGATTAACAGTCTCTTATAGCTCCTCACTGAGGCGACCCTGAGTCCGGAATAACACCACCACGATGAAGCGGTGTTATTCCTGACTGAAATAAACCACCGTTTTACGGGTTATTTATGTATTCTTCCGTGACTGGAAGAATACATAAATAACCCGTACACAGGAGAGAGGAGCTTACGACGACGTTTCGGTCCGACTTGGACCATTTACAAAGTCACACCACCATACAGAATCTTTGAGCCACCGAACTACGAAAAAAGAGTGGACGGTCCAGGGTGCCTTGGAGTATAACTGGAGGGCGTTCCCAGGGTCAACGCCCCTCGCGGCCAGGTCCATGATCAGGGCTCGCGGAGGATCAGGGCCTGATCAACCACGCTGTTGTTGCTGGCTGCAAGCAGACCGACGTACGAATCATAGTCCGGCTAGTCAGGTATTGACTTTACCAACCGAAACGTCATGTAACATTTCCTCTCTTTAAAATGTGGGTCGTTTTGGGAAGCGTTGTATCAACACTGTAACTTTTCCTTCCTGTACATTTCAACTAACTGAGTTAAGTTGTCGGAGTACCTCTGGGTGAAGTACGACGCTTTCGCCTCTTTGCGAGGCGTCTTCAGTTGCAGGTCAAATGAGATACGTGACACGAGAGAATATTAATTTGATGTGAAGCGCTAAACATGTAGAGTCTCGATTCTCCATTCGGTAATCTTGAGACAGATGAGCTTTCCCAGTAGATTAAATTACACAGTGAAATGCTTGACGATATCACCACCGCATTACTGGAGTTTCCCAGCTCATGTTAACACATTTCACTGCCTCAACGTGCAAAACTCATCCTGTATGATGGAATATGACAGGAAAACCCATCCTGTATAATGTAACATGATACGAAAACCCATCCTATATGATGGAATATGACAGAAAAATAGAACTGAGTTATAGTCTCACTATGTAATTAACACTACCCACACTAATGATGAAACCCTCTTTGCTTACTAACAGAAAAATAAAATGCTGAGGCATCGTGTTGGAGCATAAAGAGATCAGGAGCACCTTCAGTCTTCAGCATTTTCCTGATCCTTTCCCATTAAGAAAGTTCAAAAACAGAAGGCCACTTAAAACTGCATCAGCGGATCGTCTTACCAGCTTCGCTGCACGCCATCCCTCCAACCTTTGCTTGAGTCTGCCCAACCTGCCGACATGAACACGTACAAAGTGTATCTGCAGAACCCGTGGACTCGCACATTAATATTTGTGTCTGACGACCAAGGGGATTCTGAAACTTGTCACAACCACCACTATAACTAATACAGTCACAATGACAACCACCTCTATAACTACTACAGTCACAATGACAACCACCTCTATAACCACTACAGCCACAATGACAACCACCACCGCTATAAACCTAACTGTCAACACGTGCCCAACCTGTCAAACGACCACAACCCAATTTACATTACAAAAATTTTTCAAACTCAGCATTATTTCAGAGATTTTACGTGACGTTTTCCTCAGAATATTCATAATGTTGGCGGTAGTGGTCTTCTTGGTGTCCCCGGGGGGTGAAGGAGTTGCTAGGTAAGTTTTCTTGAGCAAGTAAGTAGTTCTGGGTACAAGGCTTACACAACTTCACACACACACACACACACACACACACACACACACACACACACACACACACACATATGTGAACGACATGATGGAAGGAATAGACTCTGAAGTGTCCCTGTTCGCAGATGACGTGAAGTTGATGAGAAGAATTAAATCGGACGAGGATGAGGCAGGACTGCAAAGAGACCTGGACAAGCTGGACATGTGGTCCAGCAACTGGCTTCTCGAATTCAATCCAGCCAAATGCAAAGTCATGAAGATTGGGGAGGGGCAAAGAAGACCGCAGACAGAGTATAGGCTAGGTGGACAAAGACTACAGACCTCACTCAGGGAGAAAGACCTTGGGGTGACCATAACACCGAGCACATCACCGGAGGCACACATCAACCAAATAACCGCTGCAGCATACGGGCGCCTGGCAAACCTGAGAATAGCGTTCCGATACCTTAATAAGGAATCGTTCAAGACACTGTACACTGTGTATGTTAGGCCCATACTGGAGTATGCAGCACCAGTCTGGAACCCACACCTGGTCAAGCACGTCAAGAAGTTAGAGAAAGTACAAAGGTTTGCAACAAGGCTAGTCCCAGAGCTCAAGGGAATGTCGTACGAGGAAAGGTTAAGGGAAATCGGACTGACGACACTGGAGGACAGAAGGGTCAGGGGAGACATGATAACGACATACAAGATACTGCGGGGAATAGACAAGGTGGACAAAGATAGGATGTTCCAGAGAGGGGACACAGGGACAAGGGGTCACAACTGGAAGCTGAAGACTCAGACGAGTCACAGGGACGTTAGGAAGTATTTCTTCAGTCATAGAGTTGTCAGCAAGTGGAATAGCCTAGCAAGTGAAGTAGTGGAGGCAGGAACCATACATAGTTTTAAGAAGAGGTATGACAAAGCTCAGGAAGCAGAGAGAGAGAGGATCCAGTAGCGATCAGTGAAGAGGCGGGGCCAGGAGCTGAGTCTCGACCCCTGCAACCACAATTAGGTGAGTACAATTAGGTGAGTACACACACACACACATACACACACACACACACACACACACACACACACACACACACACACACACACACACACACACACACACACACACACACACAAATGTAGTCCCAATTTTTAAAAAGGGAGACAGACATGAGGCACTAAACTACAGACCTGTATCACTAACGTGTATAGTATGCAAGGTCATGGAGAAGATCATCAGGAGGAGAGTGGTGGAGCACCTGGAAAGAAACAAGTGTATAATTGACAACCAGCATGGTTTCAGGGAAGGAAAATCCTGTGTCACAAACCTACTAGAGTTTTATGACAAGGTGACAGAAGTAAGACAAGAGAGAGAGGGGTGGATCGACTGCATTTTTTTGGACTGCAAAAAGGCCTTCGACACAGTTCCTCACAAGAGGTTACTGAAAAAGCTAGAAGATCAGGCACACATAACAGGAAAGGCACTGCAATGGATCAGAGAATACCTGACAGGGAGGCAACAACGAGTCATGGTACGTGATGAGGTGTCAGAGTGGGCGCTTGTGACAAGCGGGGTTCCACAGGGGTCAGTCCTAGGACCTGTGCTGTTCTTGGTATATGTGAACGACATAACGGAAGGGATAGAATCAGAAGTGTCCTTGTTTGCAGATGATGTGAAGTTAATGAGAAGAATCAAATCGGATGAGGATCAGGCAGGACTACAAAGAGACCTGGACAGGCTGCAAGCCTGGTCCAGCAACTGGCTCCTTGAGTTTAACCCTGCCAAATGCAAAGTCATGAAGATTGGGGAAGGGCAAAGAAGACCGCAGACACAATATAGTTTAGATGGCCAAAGACTGCAAACCTCACTCAAGGAAAAAGATCTGGGGGTGAGTATAACACCGAGCATATCTCCTGAGGCGCACATAAATCAGATAACTGCTGCAGCATACGGGCGCCTGGCAAACCTACGGATAGCGTTCCGATACCTCAGTAAGGAGTCGTTCAAGACCCTGTATACCATTTACGTCAGGCCCATACTGGAGTATGCAGCACCAGTTTGGAATCCACACCTAGTCAAGCACGTCAAGAAATTAGAGAAAGTGCAAAGGTTTGCAACAAGACTAGTCCCAGAGCTACGGGGATTATCCTACGAAGAAAGGTTGAGGGAAATCGGCCTGACGACACTGGAGGCCAGGAGGGTCAGGGGAGACATGATAACGACATATAAAATACTGCGCGGAATAGACAAGGTGGACAAAGACAGGATGTTCCAGAGATGGGACACAGACACAAGAGGTCACAATTGGAAGTTGAAGACTCAGATGAATCGAAGGGATGTTAGGAAGTATTTCTTCAGTCATAGAGTAGTCAAGTCATGGAATAGTCTAGAAAGTGAAGTAGTGGAGGCGGGAACCATACATAGTTTTAAGGCGAGGTATGATAAAGCTCATGTAGCAGGGAGAGAGAGGACCTAGTAGCAATCAGTGAAGAGGCGGGGCCAGGAGCTATGACTCGACCCCTGCAACCACAAATAGGTGAGTACAAATAGGTGAGTACACACACACACACACACACACACACACACAGGCCTGCCAGACAATATTCCCCAGGAGAACTTTCTTTTCTTCATATTTAACTAAGCTTGAGCCTTCAAACAGTTTCTTCGTCTATTTTATTAATGTAAGCCACTTCACTCCAATAAAAGAGTAAAAAAAGAAAAACACTTGCATACAACAGCACTGGCGTGTGTGTGTGTACTCACCTAATTGTGGTTGCAGGGGTCAAGACTCAGCTCCTGGCCCCGTGTGTGTGTGTGTGTGTACGAGCGCGCACAAACCTATTTGTGTTTACAAGGGCTGAGACTCAGTTTCTGGCCCTCCCTCTTCAACTTACCGCTTGCCTGATTTACTTCTTCTAGCCCCGTGATCAATGTCATACATATTCTTTAATGTATATCTGGAGCCTGCCTGCAAAACATCCCCGGCCAGGTGATTCCACTTCCTCACCGCCCAAAATACTTCCTCGTATCCCTGTGACTCGTCTTTGTTTTGTGATTGCCGATATAGATTCTACTTAAAATAGAGTTCGTAAAAATTATAAACGATTTGTTATTCAAAATCCTCCCGATAAAAGGGGATACAAATTTATTAGGCCGGCCATAAAATTGCCAGATAACCTGTTTCCTTCCCTTAATCCCAACCCCCCCCCCCTCCATCCCATTTTCTATTGCGATTTTCTCTTCTTCCCCGGTGGGTAACTAAGCTCAATTTCGCGTAATCATGTCGCCGTGTATAATGTGGAATCTGCTGCTGAAAGGGAATTGGGAAAGATATGCAGGCTTGGTGGTGAAATTGGTGCCGCCCCTAGTGATTTATAACACACTAGGGGGCGCAGGGTGGTGGGAGATCAAGGGGGTGCAGGCGAAATAACGAATGGATCACAGACGGTGTATGAAAGACTCCATTGTTATACATGATGGAGCTGAGGGAGGCGTTGGATTATCACAGAAATGTGTTATTTACTTAATGTATGTTGGTAATAGTGACTCACGACTAAATATGTGCATGCACACACATACTTGCTTCAGGGAAAACTCAAGGTTCTCCCTGAGTGTGGCTGCTTCAGAGCTAATTTCATTCTACTCACCGTTTGGTGTACTAGCCTCTACGAGCAATATATATATATTATTGAAACCACGAACTCTGTGGCACCCACACCACCGTATGTCCTCGTATCACGGTAAAACACCTAGCTCTGCTGGGTGCATGACCTTTGTAGGATTGAGTGGTCCTGTGGGTTAGAGCGTCATGTGATTTTCGCTCACCATGAGGCGGGCCAAAACGATTTTGGCTGAAACAGCAACACTCTTCTTGTGGAATAAGGCAAGCGAAAATTTGTGTATGCAATAATTTCCAAAAAATCATTCTGAACCTAACGAAAAAAATATATTTCATTGTGACTCAAGAAATCGTAATGACACGATTGCGGGTTCAATCCCGGCCGGGGGTATGGTTTATATTTCATTGTGTTTGTTTATTATTACATTACTGTAAACTTACCTGAAATATATTTAGTTGGATTAGGGTCAATTAAATTGCGCTTGTTATAATAAAGTTAGGTAAGTTTTCTAAGATTCGTTTGGTAGAAAATTATTAATTTTTACATTAACATAAATGAAAAAATATATCTCTAAACATATAAGAGAAAATTTTAGACAGGACTTAATTTTAAATGAGATCTTGCTAACTGACCAATTTTACCTATTCGGCACGACATATATATATATATATATATATATATATATATATATATATATATATATATATATATATATATATATATATATATATATATATGTGTGTGTGTGTGTGTGTGTGTGTGTGTGTGTGTGTGTTAACTAATAACGAAAAGAGCTTTACAGCATATTAATTTAGAGATCTTTAGAATCAACGAACATTCTTATATTCATGGAAAGCGCTAAACCCTTGAAGATAATTCATAAGCGAGTATACAGCCACAGCAGAAGCGAGGAACAAGAAATCCGAGTCATAGATACATGCAAGCAATGTGAGGTGCTTACTAGTTTGAGTTTGCTAGGCCTTACTGATCCTTTAATCCTCTTATATAAGTCTTGACGAAACATGATTATGATGACAGAGAAAGAAATCTCGACTTTATGTGACGCATGTCGGTAGTTTGCATTAGCTAATTCAATTAAATCTCAACATCGAGAGTTACTGCCTCTTATTCTTAAAATATATACCAGCTCTAGGTGGAAAGTGGGTAATACAATTGAAACTCTGGGAGGTAAGACGAGTGTTGAGGAAAGATTCTGTGAAGTGTTACACAAATGTTTAAGAAATATATTCTATGATGTGTAAAGTAAATGTTTAGTAAAATGTTTAAGGAATAATTGTCATGGGAGACTAATGTTGTGTGTGTGTGTGTGTGTGTGTGTGTGTGTGTGTAATATATATATACAGTTATTTACATCTTCTAGGAAGAATATTAATATACCAATATTCGTAATTCTGTAAGAGAAACTCTGTTAAACGAGCCGGATGGGATTGTAAATTAAAAATCATAGAAAAGAGGAGAGAAATATTCTGTTCCATCAACTCTGATGGCTTGTGTTGAGGCTGCAAATTAAAAGAATTCAATTTAAATGCTGAAAAACGGCGTATTTTTTTATGGGATACATGATAGAATATGCAGCCAGCGTAGAGAAAATAGATGAAACACGCATTTTAGCTCTTTTTTTTAAATGCTGTAAAAATGTCTTCCGTCAGACAAATGGGTCAATCCAAGGACAAAATGTTTTACGTAAATTGTTAAAATCCGTTTTCTGGGTTAAGGATATTAATAAGTATTTGCTCCCCGCCCTTTCATTTCGGGGGATTCTTGGCACATTGAAAAAGAAATGAAAATATCTGAAGAATTCAGATATCCTGGCTGTCTTCAAGAAGGCGCTGGACAGGCACCTAAATCAGTCCCTGACCAGCTGTTATGTGGTTTGTACTTCGGCGTGGGTGCGGCCAGGAGTAACAGACCGAACATTAAAATGGTATAAAATACCGACAGGTTGTTAGGTAAGACACATATGCAACAGTTAGGTATCTTTATTATGAAACGTTTCGCCTACACAGTAGGCTTCTTCAGTCAAGTACAGAAAAGTTGATAGAAGCAGAAGATACTTGAAGACGATGTAATCAGTCCATCACCCTTAAAGTTTTGAGGTGGTCAGTCCCTCAGACTGAGGGACTGACCACCTCAAAAGATTGTCATCTCTCTAATGACCAACTCAGCGGAGCCTTGGGTCATGGAAGGACTAAATGAACTGCTAATCCAACCATTAAAATGATTAATATCTCATTATACGATGTGACGGTTTGTCCTTGATGCTTATCTTATAAGATGTGATGGTTGTCCTTGATGCGCTAATCCAACAAGTAAAATGATTAGTATCTCATTATACGATGTGATGGTTTGTCCTTGATGCTTATCTTATAAGATGTGATGGTTGTCCTTGATGCTTATCTTAAAAGATGTGACGGCTTGTCCTTGATTCTCACATAATGCATACACACACATTATATATATATATATATATATATATATATATATATATATATATATATATATATATATATATATATATATATATATATATATATATATATATATATATATATAAGCTGGACAGAAGTCAGAAGTTCCGGGTGGTTTTTCTCGTCCATCTCGTGTTACTGTGTCTGGGTCACATCATTATTCCGCCTTGCATCACCTCCCTTCCTCAGCATGCTCCATGAAACTTGATGTTTCCTGCTTCCACCCACCCTACTGTGCTCACCTCCTTCCTCTCAGCTCAAATAAATCTACTCTTCTACATCCCCTTCCGGCCTAATACTCTCTCTCTCTCTCTCTCTCTCTCTCTCTCTCTCTCTCTCTCTCTCTACTCTATGCCCACTTTCACAAATCTTCAATAAATGAATAAAAACGGTAAAGATACCTGGAAAACAGCCAACATATCTCAACATTCAAGAAAGGGGACAATCGAGAGAGGAGAATCATAACTGCAACATACAAAATCTTCAGACTGCGTAGCGTAAGAGGAACTACAAAGAGTGAGTACAAACGGCAACTGAATCATCAAATGACTCGCTGAGACATCAGGAATCACCTTACCAACATCACAGTAGAATTGTGTGGCAAAACAGACACACACACACGGTGGAAGCTAAAACAATCCACAGCTTTATAAACAGGTACGGCAATCAGATCAAATACCTCAAAGAGAAAGCAAGCTGATGCTCAAAATCCACAAAATGAACTACGTAACTATAACACAAACACAAACACACACGAAGAGGCAGGGCCAGGAGCTATGACTCGACCCCTGCAACCACATACAAGTGAGTACAAAGGTAAAGGGAGGACAACAATATCCTTAAGTGTGTGAAACGCACATCATTACGTGAGTGTAGTGTGGGTGACACTTATTGCATCAGCTCTTCAACCCTGTCACTCACGTCCGTGTTCCCAGGCAGGTAGCTACCAGCCTCCTGCTGGCCCTACATGGACACCCAGAAGTGTACATGGACAGCCAGAAGCTTACATGGGCACCCAGAAATGTACATGGACAGGTAGAAGCGTACATGGACAGGCAAAAGCGTACATGGACACCCAGAAGCGTACATGGACACCCAAAGGCGTACATGGACACCCAGAAGCATACATGGACACCCAAAAGCGTACATGGACAGGTAGAAGCGTACATGGACAGGAAGAAGCGTACATCGACAGGTAGAAGCGTACATGGACAGGTAGAAGTGTACATGGACAGGTAGAAGTGTACATGGACAGGTAGAAGTGTACATGGACAGGCAGAAGTGTACATGGACAGGTAGAAGTGTACATGGACAGGCAGAAGTGTACATGGACAGGTAGAAGTGTACGCACATGCAGGTGTTCACGTGTTAGTACCTTCTTCCCGTAGAGTACAAAGTAAAGTATGTGTACACGGTGAAGGAAGTGCACACGGACAGGTATGTACACAGCGATTAAGGTTACACTAATTAAAACCTGGTTTAACTTTAACAAACCTTATTGCTTTTACAAGATGGGATTTATATATATATATATATATATATATATATATATATATATATATATATATATATATGTATATATATATATATTTATATATATATATTTATATATATATATTTATATATATATATATTTATATATATATGTATATATATATATATATATATATATGTATATATATATATATGTATATGTATATATATATATATATATGTATATATATATACTGCAGATATTTCCATGACAAAATTGTTCCTTCATTGCGAAAAAGTTCCTCGTTCAGTAGAAGAAGGTTTGCGGCTCGACAAAGAGTTAGAGTTATCGTTTAATTTTACAGCTGCAGAAAGAGAGGTGACCAGGCAATGCTTCACCTTGGGAACATATAATGGTCATTGTGGGGGTTCTACCCTTCCCACTGTGGTGCACGTACGCTAGAGGGGGGTTATACCCTTCCCACTGTGGGGCACGTACGCTAGAGGGGGGTTATACCCTTCCCACTGTGGGGCACGTACGCTAGAGGGGGGTTATACCCTTCCCATCCCACTGTGGTGCACATACGCTGGAGGGGGGTTCTACCCTTCCCACTGTGGGGCACGTACGCTAGAGGGGGGTTACACCCTTCCCATCCCACTGTGGTGCACATACGCTGGAGGGGGGTTCTACCCTTCCCACTGTGGTGCACGAACGCTAGAGGGGAGTTATACCCTTCCCACTGTGATGCAGGTACGCTGGAGGGTAACTGGAAAGCCACACCGCTTTACTACTGCTATCAAAACAGTCAAAATTAGTAACAGAACTACCACGATCAATAAAGACGAAAAGCTAGTGCTACTGCACCATGCGCCATGGCTCCCTCATCTGGAAGTAGGAGGATACTAGTCAAACACTGGTGGTGTTGTGTTCGTCAGGAAACCAGCAACTGTTCCCTGACATGGATGTTAAATCAGAGGATGGCCCGTTTAAGTGGTCCAACATTCGCTGGCCTACCGCAGCTGGCTTTAACATCGAGTTTATCACACAGCGGTGCATCCTAAGAATGCTAAACTCTTATGGATATCATCAACACAATTTTTGCTCTTGTTAACCGTTGACAAGACCACTCTATGGAGCTGCAAGTTGACATGACCACTCTCTGAAGTTGCAAATCGAGTTTGCTTAATTACTCAAAAAAAAAAAAAAAGAAACAACCACTTAAACAATTCCTCATTTAAAGTTTTTAGTGCTGAAGACAGTAAAGTGATCTGTTTCATGTCAAGTCATGTCATGTCTCATGTGAAGAGCGTAGACATAGTTGATCACACTTCTTCAAGAGAAAGCTAGTACACACCAGCGAAGAAAAAGAGAAAAGTTCAAATACTCTCGATAGATCCCACAACAAATTTCTTTGAATACACGGGATTTCAGTGAGCGACCTTTGATATCATTTAAAATGTTAGTTGTGTAACTGAAAACCTCTCGAAGAGGTATTGGAAGCATATTTTATGCAGGAATCTCTCTCTCTTTCTATATATCAATCATGCATCACACAGCTGAGGCTTCAGCAGCCGCATCATTTGCATCACTTGATTCATTATCTCCGTTAAAAAAAAAAAAAATGTTGACAATCTCGACAGACGGAATCACCAACATTCTCCATCTTCTCTACTTCCTTTTCTCTTCATCTGCTTCCTCTCTTCTTCTTGGAAAGAGACAAATGTAGAATAATGCTAAACCCGTAGGGGGGTCATGCAGTGCCTTGAGGAATGGGAGGTAATCAGGCTCGATCCAAAAGAAAAAGGAAGGTCAGGTCCAATTCCTTGGATCAAAAGCCTCTCACCTCCGTCAGGAAACACCTCTCTCTCTCTCTAGGAGGTAAACACCACCAGGCTGGTTGCTCGAATCCCGGGTCGTAATTAGTCAACGGAGGATCGAGACTCCACCACTACTAATGGGCACACACGCACTACACACGCAAACGCGCACGCACGCACACACACACACACACACACACACACACACACACACACACACACACACACACACACACACACACACACACGGTCACATTGCTAGACTCGTCAAGCAGGAGAACAAAGAGTAGAGAATTATTGATTTCCTGAATAATTTCTTCTGCTACATCGCCTGACACATCAGTGAGGCGATCAAGTGTGTCATGAGAGAGAGAGAGAGAGAGAGAGAGAGAGAGAGAGAGAGAGAGAGAGAGAGAGAGAGAGAGAGAGAGAGAGAGAGAGAGAGAGAGAGAGAGAGAGAATTTGGCTCAACATCTTCCATACTTTGAGATCAGAGTACAGAACAAGTAATTTCACACGCACATTATAGTTTAATTTCTTCATCTATGTTTTGAATTATACTGATCAAAAAAGTTACATTATAAGAAGCCACGAAAATGTTATTTTTTTCGTTAATTTTTTTCGTTAAGAGTATAATTTTCGTCGATTCATCTTATTAGAGTCAGCTGGCCAAGTGGTTAACGCACTGGCCTGTGAGTTTTCGCATTCATTTGCCGTGGGTTCAACCCCTACCAGTTCCCTGATAGGTTAGGTTATAGCTTATTAGGCTTGATGCTATGTTAGTGTAAGTTACGTTAGGTTTTAAGCTATGTTAGATTAGGCTATGTTAGCCCAGGTTATTTTAGGTTACACAATGTAACCAACACCGATAAATACAATAACACATAATAACGAGACTTAATGATCTGCCACTAATCTAGGAATGACGGGAAGATACGAAGTGAATTTACTAGAAAGAAAAAGTTCGTATTCAGCTTCATCGTCGTTTTTTCCGTTATTTTGATTCACAAAAAATAAACAACAACACATTTTTCTCAGGCAAAGAAAAACAAAGGAACTACGCAAACAGCATATATAAAAAAATGATAAGATTTGTCATAATACAAACCATTTGTTGGTTCTCGAAAGATATTAGATTTTGCCACCGAAATGGACCTCCATATCCATCCTGTGGACGGTAGCGCAGGAGTATATGGATACACAAAACGCCTAGGGACTCGAAAGAAAAACAAACCAAATGTTTTTTCCCACTGCAAAATGAACAAACAAGAGTCATCAACAGTCATCATTAGACAACCGGCGTCCCACATCTTGGTCTGTCAGACTACCTCCACAACTACCATACCACCGTAATTATCCAACACCCTACAGTATCAGACTACCTACACAACTACCATACTACAATAGTCATCAAACAACCTCTTGGACAACCAACTACCATCATAACTACCATACCACCACAATCATCATTCAACACCTTACACTATCAGACTACCATCACAGCCACCAAAACCACCACCACCACGACCGCCTCTACAACTCTAAATCTATATCACCACAAGAGCGATACATCACGGACGCAGCCGCACCCCCAAAGCCAATCAGAAATCCTGGTGTGGCCTCAGTAACGAAGGAAAATAACCCGAGTGGGACGCCTTGCCACCTGCTCCCCCGCCCCTATTCTCCTCCCTTACCTCTCTCTCTGAACACAAACACACAACATTGTGTTAGTGATGACTCCTTTGCCTACTTTACTTATATCATGAATTTAGTGATCTGATGTTTGAGCGTTTGTTAAGCTTCGAATTTTGAGGGTATAGAATGTTTGAAATGTTTAGGAGAGGTTTCAGTGTTTAGATGTTTGAGAGTATGGAGAAACATTATGTTTGAATGTGTAGGAGAGACATGATGTTTGAGTGTATGGAGAGACATGAGGTTTGAGTGTATTGAGAGACACGATGTTTGGCTGTATGGCTGAATACATATTGTTGTCTGACTACACGATCTTTCCCTCCCTGACACGAGCATTTGTCAAAAGACGACTAGTTGAGTGGTGCCAGCACCACAGCTGCTGGCCACAACACCAATGAAAATAAAAGTGACGTTACCACTGGCACTCCAGTGGTGATATCACTTTTATTCAAAGCCAAAGATGTGACCTCGCGTTCGTGATGTCCACTGTCACCTGACTCTTGACCGGACATGTGACACGACTCGTAATTTCAATTGTAAACTCATCTGTAATCTAAATTTGAACCTCACGCGTGATCTTATATAATCGTGATATCGCACCTGACTGCATCGTATCAGTAGGATTTAGTATCACGAACTGTATCTCCTGAACAGTAGGATTCAGTGTGACGAACTATATCCCCGAGCCGGTGGGATTTACTGTCACGATAACGAACTATATCCTTTCTTCCTGCATCACAAACTATGCCGGTAGTATTTAACGTGACCAATATGTCCCCTGGAGTGTCGTGTTTAGCGAGACGAACTATATCCCCGTAACAGTCTGAAAGAGTTTAAATTATTGAGTATATATCTCACTGCGATGAGAGAGAAAAATCGCGATATTCCCTAAGTGCTCTAGAGTTTGCTGTTACCATAAATTTAGTTGACAGGTATTACAAGATCCTCAATGTGAAGATATATCAGAGATCTTCATTGTAAAGATATGTTGATATCAACTCCTTGGTATCAACATACTATCCAGCCCCTGGCCATCTCTGCATGTGCCGCGCTTACTTAGAAAAAATAATGAAACACTCTTCAGCCCACTATGACACTATGACCCTCCCCATGCAACTCCTCCCCACCCAGCGGGGTTAATAATATCACGCTCACAGGAAAGGTGACTCAACACAGAGTTACTATCAAATGTATATATATATATATATATATATATATATATATATATATATATATATATATATATATATATATATATATATATATATATATATATATATATATATATATATATATATATATATATATATATATATATATATATATATATATATATATATATATATATATATATATATATATATATATATAGATAAAAGACTGTTGAGTAGACTTCAGGATGTACATGTTTATAGAGGGGCCACAGATATATCAGATCACTTTCTAGTTGTAGCTAAACTGAGAGTAAAAGGTAGATGGGATACAAGGAGAATAGAAGCATCAGGGAAGAGAGAGGTGAAGGTTTATAAACTAAAAGAGGAGGCAGTTAGGGAAAGATATAAACAGCTATTGGAGGATAGATGGGCTAATGAGAGCATAAGCAATGGGGTCGAATAGGTATGGGGTAGGTTTAAAAATGTAGTGTTAGAGTGTTCAGCAGAAGTTTGTGGTTACAGGAAAGTGGGTGCGGGAGGGAAGAGGAGCGATTGGTGGAATGATGATGTAAAGAGAGTAGTACGGGAGAAAAAGTTAGCATATGAGAAGTTTTTACAAAGTAGAAGTGATGCAAGGAGGGAAGAGTATATGGAGAAAAAGAGAGAGGTTAAGAGAGTGGTGAAGCAATGTAAAAAGAGAGCAAATGAGAGAGTGGGTGAGATGTTATCAACAAATTTTGTTGAAAATAAGAAAAAGTTTTGGAGTGAGATTAACAAGTTAAGGAAGCCTAGAGAACAAATGGATTTGCCAGTTAAAAATAGGAGAGGAGAGTTATTAAATGGAGAGTTAGAGGTATTGGAAAGATGGAGGGAATATTTTGAGGAATTGTTAAATGTTGATAAAGATAGGGAAGCTGTGATTTCGTGTATAGGGCAAGGAGGAATAACATCTTGTAGGAGCGAGGAAGAGCCAGTTGTGAGTGTGGGGGAAGTTCGTGAGGCAGTAGGTAAAATGAAAGGGGGTAAAGCAGCCGGGATTGATGGGATAAAGATAAAAATGTTAAAAGCAGGTGGGGATATAGTTTTGGAGTGGTTGGTGCAATTATTTAATAAATGTATGGAAGAGGGTAAGGTACCTAGGGATTGGCAGAGAGCATGCATAGTTCCTTTGTATAAAGGCAAAGGGGACAAAAGAGAGTGCAAAAATTATAGGGGGATAAGTCTGTTGAGTATACCTGGTAAAGTGTATGGTAGAGTTATTATTGAAAGAAATAAAAGTAAGACGGAGAATAGGATAGCAGATGAACAAGGAGGCTTTACGAAAGGTAGGGGGTGTGGGGACCAGGTGTTTACAGTGAAACATAAGTGAACAGTATTTAGATAAGGCTAAAGAGGTCTTTGTGGCTTTTATGGATTTGGAAAAGGCGTATGACAGGGTGGATAGGGGGGCAATGTGGCAGATGTTGCAGGTGTATGGTGTAGGAGGTAGGTTACTGAAAGCAGTGAAGAGTTTTTACGAGGATAGTGAGGCTCAAGTTAGAGTATGTAGGAAAGAGGGAAATTATTTCCCAGTAAAAGTAGGCCTTAGACAAGGATGTGTGATGTCACCGTGGTTGTTTAATATATCTATAGATGGGGTTGTAAGAGAAGTAAATGCGAGGGTCTTGACAAGAGGCGTGGAGTTAAAAGATAAAGAATCACACATAAAGTGGGAGTTGTCACAGTTGCTCTTTGCTGATGATACTGTGCTCTTGGGAGATTCTGAAGAGAAGTTGCAGAGATTGGTGGATGAATTTGGTAGGGTGTGCAAATGAAAATTAAAAGTGAATACAGGAAAGAGTAAGGTTATGAGGATAACAAAAAGATTAGGTGATGAAAGATTGGATATCAGATTGGAGGGAGAGAGTATGGAGGAGGTGAATGTATTCAGATATTTGGGAGTGGACGTGTCAGCGGATGGGTCTATGAAGGATGAGGTGAATCATAGAATTGATGAGGGGAAAAGGGTGAGTGGTGCACTTAGGAGTCTGTGGAGACAAAGAACTTTGTCCTTGGAGGCAAAGAGGGGAATGTATGAGAGTATAGTTTTACCAACACTATTATATGGGTGTGAAGCATGGGTGATGAATGTTGCAGCGAGGAGAAGGCTGGAGGCAGTGGAGATGTCATGTCTGAGGGCAATGTGTGGTGTGAATATAATGCAGAGAATTCGTAGTTTGGAAGTTAGGAGGAGGTGCGGGATTACCAAAACTGTTGTCCAGAGGGCTGAGGAAGGGTTGTTGAGGTGGTTCGGACATGTAGAGAGAATGGAGCGAAACAGAATGACTTCAAGAGTGTATCAGTCTGTAGTGGAAGGAAGGCAGGGTAGGGGTCGGCCTAGGAAAGGTTGGAGGGAGGGGGTAAAGGAGGTTTTGTGTGCGAGGGGCTTGGACTTCCAGCAGGCGTGCGTGAGCGTGTTTGATAGGAGTGAATGGAGACGAATGGTTTTTAATACTTGACGTGCTGTTGGAGTGTGAGCAAAGTAACATTTATGAAGGGGTTCAGGGAAACCGGCAGGCCGGACTTGAGTCCTGGAGATGGGAAGTACAGTGCCTGCACTCTGAAGGAGGGGAGTTAATGTTGCAGTTTAAAAACTGTAGCGTAAAGCACCCTTCTGGCAAGACAGTGATGGAGTGAATGATGGTGAAAGTTTTTCTTTTTCGGGCCACCCTGCCTTGGTGGGAATCGGCCAGTGTGATAATAATAATAATAATAATAATAATAATAATAATAATAATATATATATATATATATATATATAATAATATATAATATATATATATATAATAATATATATATATATATATATATATATATATATATATATATATATATATATATATATATATATATGTGTGTGTGTGTGTGTGTGTGTGTGTGTGTGTGTGTGTGTGTGTGTCGTTCCGAATAGGCAGAACTTGCGATCTTGGCTTAAATAGCAACGCTCATCTTGCCATATAGGACAAGTGAAAATTTGTGTATGCAATAATTTCGCCAAAATCATTCTGAACCTATCGAAAAAAATAGATTTCACTGTGTTTGTTTAGTATTAAATTATTGTAAACAAATCTAAAATATATTTAGTTGGGTTAGGCTAAAATAAATTGTCTGTAATAATAAGGTTAGGTAAGTTTTCTATGTTCCTTTAGGTGCAAAATTATAAATTTTTACATCAACATTAATGAAAAAAAAATATATTTAAACTTATAAGAGAAAATTTTAGAAAGGACTTAATTTTAAATGAGTTCTTGCTAATTGACCAGTTTTACATATTCGGCACGACATATATATATATATATATATATATATATATATATATATATATATATATATATATATATATATATATATATATATGTATATATATATAAATATATAAATATAACCGATCATGGAAAAAGTCGCCAACACAATGCTCACCATCGCTTCAGGAAAGGACAAAGCTCGTCTCGTATCTGTGCCTATCCTATAATATTATCGGATAGGCATAGAAGTTCCCCATGTATGGCATATTAACCGACACTGATAAAAATAGCAGACAATATTTAAGAAGAGATACTTCTGAGTACATCGGTAGAACATTCGACTTCCTCAAAGAAGGACATTTAAACGGACAAAAAGCACATTACATTCCTTTTTTTTATTATCTGAAAAGGTCACACAGTATAACAGCAATCCATGTCTACAGTATCTAACGAGAAACTTATTTTCTCAAACCTCATGACCTGTTATAAACGATTAAAAAAAGCTTAGGGCAGACTTTTTTATATCTAAAAATTTCATGCTTGATATCTCAGAAACCCTCCTACCCCCATATGGGGAGTAGGAGGATGATGGTAGGGTGGGGTTGGCACCGACCACTAACCCAGTCTAAGGGTAACCGTGGCCGGTGACACCTATGCTACTCCGAGACCTCTCTCCCTGCTTTGGTTGCTCCCTTGCAACACTGCACAGCTCCTGATGACGCACTGAGAAGTGTGAAAGTATATGAGCTAAAGATTTACACCCCCCTCCCGTGGCTTGTCCCGCATATATATATATATATATATATATATATATATATATATATATATATATATATATATATATATATATATATATATATATATATATATATATATATATATTTCGGCTAAAGATCAGTGTTTGTGAATATTTCGCCTGTTCTTGCGAATTACTAATATATATATATATATATATATATATATATATATATATATATATATATATATATATATATATATATATATATATATATAAATATATATATATATATATATATATATATATATATATATATATATATATATATATATATATATATATATATATATATATATATATATATATATATGTCTTGCCGAATATGTAAAACTGGTCAATTAGCAAGAACTCATTTAAAATTAAGTCCTTTCTAAAAATGTTTCTTATACGTTGGGAGATATATTTTTTTCATTAGTGTTAATGTAAAAATTTTTAATTTTGCAGCAAAAGAATCTTAGAAAACTTACCTAACATTATTTTAACAAGAACAATTTATTTTAGCCTAATCCAACTAAATATATTTTAGATTTGTTGACAATAATTTAATAATAAACAAACACAGTAAAATATATTTTTTTCGTTAGGTACAGAATGATTTTGGCGAAATTATTGCATACACAAATTTTCGCTTGTCCTATATGGCAAGATGAGCGTTGCTATTTAAGCCAAGATAGCAAGTTCTGCCTATTCGGCACGACATTATATATATATATATTATATATATATATATATATATATATATATATATATATATATATATATATATATATATATATATATATATATATATGTCGTGCCGAATAGGCAGAACTTGCGATCTTGGCTTAAATAGCAACACTCATCTTGCCATATAAGACAAGTGAAAATTTGTGTATGCAATAATTTCGCCAAAATCATTCTGAACCTAACGAAAAAAATATATTTCACTGTGTTTGTTTAGTATTAAATTACTGTAAACAAATCTAAAATATATTTAGTTGGGTTAGGCTAAAATAAAATGTTCTTGTTATAATAAGGTTAGGTAAGTTTTCTAAGTCCTTTTTGGTGCAAAATTATAAACTTTTACATCAACATCAATGAAAAAAATATATCTTTAAACGTATAAGAAAATTTTTTAGAAAGGACTTAATTTTAAATGAGTTCTTGCTAATTGACCAGTTTTACATATTCGGCACGACATATATATATATATATATATATATATATATATATATATATATATATATATATATATATATATATATATTTATTTATTTATGTCGTGCCGAATATGTAAAACTGGTCAATTAGCAAGAACTCATTTAAAATTAAGTCCTTTCTAAAATTTTCTCTGATACGTTTAAAGATATATTTTTTTCATTAATGTTAATGTAAACAAATTTAATTTTGCACCAAAAGAATCTTAAAAAACTTACTTAACCTTATTATAACAAGAGCAATTTATTTTAGCCTAACCCAACTAAATATATTTTAGATTTGTTTACAGTAATTTAATACTAAACAAATACAGTGAAATATATATTTTTCGTTAAGTTCAGAATGATTTTGGCGAAATTATTGAATACACAAATTTTCACTTGTCCTATATGGCAAGATGAACGTTGCTATTTAAGCCAAGATTGCAAATTCTGCCTATTCGGCACGATATATATATATATATATATATATATATATATATATATATATATATATATATATATATATATATATATATATATATTTGTGCTAAAAGTTATCTAGCATTTGCACCCAATTATTTAGGCATACATAAGCCACACGTAAACCCTTTAATTTGCCAACAGAGTCGTTTACGTTACGCATGTGTTTTATTTCCCTTTTATTCTCACTTGGAAACAAGAAAATTGCTAATTGCATCATTACTGTGCTATTTTTTTTTCTGCCACCATGACGTTTATTCTGCGTGAGTCCGAAGCCTAAATTGTGAATCTCAATCTTTTGCGTTAATTCGACACCAATTTTTTTTTTGCAGTCAGGCGCTTATTTTGTGCCTTTTTCGATGCATAATTTGAAGGAATCCGACGTTTGATTTGGCGTTAAATTCGCCGGGGAAATTTCGTGGCTTTTCCCGTGGGTGGCCGACAACATCCTGGCTTGTCTGCGAGGATTTGAGGGGAAAATGTAGAAGGTAATGTGTGGCGAAGCGATAGATTTTGTTTCATAGTTGTCATTCCTTGAGCGGTGGCGGTGCTCCCGAGGTAGACGCTAACGAGAACATGACCACCACCACAATTACCCTAGAGATGGGAAAATGCGATGACCCACACGATGTGTATGGGGTGCATAATAAAAATATTAAACTAACGCCTCAATTGTCCACCCGTTAGGGATAGACCACAGCGACCACCTCAATTATCTTACTGTTAGGGATAGAAGAACACGGTAACCACCTCAATTATCTTACTGTTAGGGATAGAAGAACACGGTGACCACCTCAATAATCTTACTGTTAGGGACAGAAGAACACGGTGACCACCTCAATAATCTTACTGTTAGGGATAGAGGAACACGGCGACCACCTCAATTATCTTACTGTTAGGGATAGAAGAACACGGTGACCACCTCAATAATCTTACTGTTAGGGACAGAAGAACACGGTGACCACCTCAATAATCTTACTGTTAGGGATAGAGGAACACGGCGACCACCTCAATTATCTTACTGTTAGGGATAGACGAACACGGTGACCACCTCAATTGTCTTACCGCTAAAGATAGAAGAACACGACGACCACCTCAATTATCCTACTGTTAGGAGTAGACGAACACGGTGACCACCTCAATTGTCCTACTGTTAGGGATAGAAAAATAGGATTAGGTTCAGAGATATTAACAAGCTTTTAGCTGGACAGCGACGTTACATACCCACAACCTCTTTGCTCTGAGGTCTTACTTGGGTCATGATAAAATTATATATATATATATATATATATATATATATATATATATATATATATATATATATATATATATATATATATATATATATATATATATATATATATATATATGCAATAAGATCACAGTAAACAGGTGATTTCAGAATATGCAAAACAACCACTCTGAAAGCGCTTGGAATTTCTCTATTCTTTCAGAGTGGTTGTTTTGCATATATATATATATATATATATATATATATATATATATATATATATATATATATATATATATATATATATATATATATATATATATATATATATATTCCTGGCACAAGTTGATAACTATTTTAAATCAAAATTGTTTTCTAAACTGCATTTTAAGAGGGATAAAATGAACGAAATCTTGAAAGATTTTATATATGAAAAAATCTTGATATTTCACAATACTTTCACGTCGTTTTTCTTTCTTAAATTTCAAGCATTTTTGGGAATTAAGGAAGTCCCGGTTTTACCACTTCCAAATAAAAAACCTTTCGTTAACACAATAGTTCACTCTGGATTTTAGCACTGACTGCCACGTGTGCCGTTGGAAATATGTTGCTGTCTTTGTAGTGGTGTTGTGGTAGTGGTGGCGTTGTGGTTTATATTTGGTGGGGGTAATGAAGTGGTGGTGGGTTTGTAGTGGGTGTCAGGTGGTGGTAGTGGCGCTACTTAAATTAAATGGTGGTGACTGGCTAAACAACGCAGGTGTTCCAACGTAATAAAGCAACGCTGGCGTACCATGACAGGTGTTCCAACACATTAAAGCAACACTGGCGTACCATGACATGTGTTCCAACGTATTAGAGCAACACTGGCGTACCATAGAACTCACAGTCCTATATGTTAAACGGATATGGTTAAATACTTGTCTGCTGAAATCTAAAGAGAACAAACGGTATCCTCAACCCGAAACGTGTGCACTACTTATTGACATCTAACTCAACCTGGAAAACTATTAGATGTTTCGACCATATGGTCCAGCACAGACCGAAACGTCGTCCAGTTTTTTATTTCCAATTTCTGGATGAGTTATGAATGGTATCATGACTATGGTATCATGACCATGGTATCATGACCATGGTATCATGACCATTGTATTATGACCATGGTATCATGACCATTGTATCATGACCATGGTATCATGACTTTTATTCTTCCTAACATATGTATTTTCGACAGAATATGAACTAATTATTCTGCAATAATACGATTAACAGTAATAAAAAAATGGAAAACTTAAATACATTTTTTTTCTGCAATATACAAAATATCGGCGTAACAATGTAACTTAATAATAACTCTCCTGGAATATTGCACATGTTTTTTTCCTGTGAGGTAGTAAATGAAAGAGATTGTATTGTCTCTATTTTCTGATTTTGTTCATTAAACACTAGTGGAAATACGCATATATATTGTGCTTCTGTTAATATCACATTTAAAAAAAAGCTGACTCCGTTAGTGGCTCTGCTACAACTAAAAAAAAAATATGAAACATTACGGAGTCAATTTTTATTTTTTTCCAAATATCCAATTTAGTGGTAGACTTTCAAGAATATGTAAAATTTTACATAAGGAATTTTAAAATGAAATAAGTCCTTGTGCCTTCGTATGATTGTAATTGAAAAATTCCAGTGTGATAATACTTTTGATTTATATACCGGCTTGGTCGTATACTGGACGTGGGTGCAAACATAACCTCCAACAAGACTCACGCAGACAAAGTCAAATTGAAATAATTGCAATATAGCCTGAGTTTCGTGAGTCATGAAGCAACATTATCACATAAGAGAGAACACACGTTTAACAAGACACAAACGAGGTAACTAGGTCGTTTGGCGCACCGGAAATGCTACATAAGTTAAGTTCTGATTCGGTGGATTATGTTAAGCTGGTACTAGGTTGATAGACATCAACCATCCAGGGAGGTACTACCCTCCTGATACATGTGTATGAAGCATGGGTACTAGGTTGGTAGACAACAACCATCCAGGGAGGCACTATCCTCCTGCCACAAGTGTGTATAAGGTAGTAAAGTCTGTAGATAACAACCATCTATGATGGTGTTACTCTCTTGCCACAAGTGTAGAAAAAAAAGAAGCCTGTTAGATATTTCGTACTCTGGCAGGATTACTTACCTTTTTTTTTTGTCTTGTGAACAGAAGCATGTTAAGAAAGTACTTCGTTTTTAGTCTGAAGAAGAGTTACGAGGTGGAAGAGGATACCATAAACAGATGTTAAAGTTCACGAGACCAGGAATAGTGTACGACGGTTCGTCAGTATATGTCGACCCCCCTCAGCCACAATCAGGCGAGCACACACTGTACACCTCTCCTCTTCTCTAGTTGACTGTCCTCTCGTACATCTCAGGACATTTAATCATCTTTAAAACCCGATCTTTGTTCAGCAATTTTGAAGAAATGGATCACAGAGAAGAAAATTTTCCTGTAATTTCATCCCTAATCCCAACTTTTATGAGGAAGTTTTCAACATCCTGTCTCTATTTCGCAACAACAGCTATTAAATTTAAGTTTAACAGCATCGTGTAAAAATAAAAGGAAAAAAATATACCTGCAATATTCGTAATTTTGTTTTATATCCACACAAATCTTTCGAAAAAAGTTTCCCATTCTCTCCGGTTTCTCCCTCAACTATGTTCCGTTGGTATTATATATACTTATCTACTCTAGCATTTCCTCACTCCTTACATTAGTTCTACAGCTGCTTCCTCATAAAAATCGTCGTTTTCACATATCGTTCTTGTTCCGTCCACTGGAAATATATTACGTAAAAATAAGTATAAGTGTCTGTTGCATAAAACACTAAAATATGGCAGCTATAATGATTGGGATGATTAGAAACACACACACACAACCACATATAGGTGAGTACACACACACATGAATACATACCCACACACAACCTTATATAGGTGAGTGTATACACACACACACACACATTCTTTGTTTCTTACCTGAGCTAGACAATAGTACAACATCAGTTACTAGCAGGAACTGACCGTTTCCAAATGACTTCTATTGTGGCTTTATCGACGATACTTATTACTTGGTTTTACGAATGCACTTCACGCAGCTAACCCGGCTTCATGTACGCACTTTACGTACACTCAAACACGATGCTTCATCTATGAAAGCATGTAATTAACACAACACTATTAATCATACTCAACAAATCAACATCTATATTTTAAACCTTAAATTTATACAGTAACTTTAAATCTATACCATAACACAACACCCTGCAAAGCTCTAGTAACAACACAACACCCAGCAAAGCTCTAGCAACAACACAACACCCTGCAAAACACTAGTAACAACACAACACCCTGCAAAGCACTAGTAACAACACAACACTCTGCAAAGCACTAGTAACAACACACCCTGCAAAGCACTAGTAACAACACAGCACCCTGCAAAGCACTAGTAACAACACACCCTGCAAAGCACTAGTAACAACACAACACCCTGCAAAAGCACTAGTAACAACACAACACCCTGCAAAACTCTAGTAACAACACAACACCCTGCAAAGCACTAGTAACAACACACCCTGCAAAGCACTAGTAACAACACAACACCCTGCAAAGCACTAGTAACAACACAACACCCTGCAAAACTCTAGTAACAACACAACACCCTGCAAAGCACTAGTAACAACACACCCTGCAAAGCACTAGTAACAACACAACACCCTGCAAAGCACTAGTAACAACACAACACCCTGCAAAGCACTAGTAACGACACAACACCCTGCAAAGCACTAGTAACAACACAACACCCTGCAAAGCACTAGTAACAACACAACACCCTGCAAAGCACTAGTAACAACACAACACCCTGCAAAGCACTAGTAACGACACAACACCCTGCAAAGCACTAGTAACAACACAACACCCAGCAAAACTCTAGCAACAACACAACACCCTGCAAAGCACTAGTAACAACACAACACCCTGCAAAACTCTAGCAACAACACAACACCCTGCAAAGCACTAGTAACAACACAACACCCTGCAAAGCACTAGTAACAACACAACACCCAGCAAAGCACTAGTAACGACACCACACCCTGCAAAGCACTAGTAACAACACAACACCCTGCAAAGCACTAGTAACAACACAACACCCAGCAAAGCACTAGTAACGACACAACACCCAGCAAAGCACTAGTAACAACACAACACCCTGCAAAGCACTAGTAACAACACAACACCCTGCAAAGCACTAGTAACGACACAACACCCTGCAAAGCACTAGTAACAACACAACACCCAGCAAAGCACTAGTAACGACACAACACCCAGCAAAGCACTAGTAACAACACAACACCCTGCAAAGCACTAGTAACAACACAACACCCTGCAAAGCACTAGTAACAACACAACACCTTGCAAAGCACTAGTAACAACACAACACCCTGCAAAGCACTAGTAACGACACAACACCCTGCAAAGCACTAGTAACAACACAACACCCAGCAAAGCACTAGTAACGACACAACACCCAGCAAAGCACTAGTAACAACACAACACCCAGCAAAGCACTAGTAACGACACAACACCCTGCAAAGCACTAGTAACAACACAACACCCAGCAAAGCACTAGTAACGACACAACACCCAGCAAAGCACTAGTAACAACACAACACCCTGCAAAGCACTAGTAACAACACAACACCCAGCAAAGCACTAGTAACAACACAACACCCAGCAAAGCACTAGTAACAACACAACACCCTGCAAAGCACTAGTAACGACACAACACCCTGCAAAGCACTAGTAACAACACAACACCCTGCAAAACTCTAGCAACAACACAACACCCAGCAAAGCACTAGTAACGACACAACACCCTGCAAAGCACTAGTAACAATACCCTTCAAAGCACTAGTAACAAGACCAGACATATTAACATTTATTGACATTTATTAACATAAACGAACACCTTTCAAAGCAGAATAACTATATACTAAATCAATTAGACAATAACAAACAAATATACATTATATTTATTGTACTTTCGCTTAATAAACATTTTAGGGAATCTAAACAAGAATAATTTCCATAAAGACTGCAGTTTTCACTCCCAGGTGAGTAGACTTCTTCCAGCAGCGAGAAATAATTTATTACGACTTGAGAACTTTTAATTAATTTCTTAAATTAATATTTGGCCATGACGAGGAGGGTCCACAAGGCAGACTCCATCATCTGTGTCATCATTAGCGCCACATCAAACATCGTCCTCTCTTTGAGTCTACTGCTTCATCAACCTTTCTGTCATTATCATCTTCGTCTCAACCACAGCGCCATGTTTCACTCTCCCTGCTCTATCAACCCTTCCTTCTGCTCTCTCCGTCTCTGTATTCAACTGATGAAGCCTGCTACGCAGGCGAAATGTTTTCTCAATAAAGTTAATTAAGTGTCCCAAGTGTGTCTTGCTCATCAACTCATGCAACATACATGATTCGAATTCACGGCAAATCTTGAAACTAGTATTCCAGTGCTCTAACCACAACACCATGTCACCTTAACATGATTTAGCAAAGTTAACGTTGGCATGCTAATTTTATGACTGGCTTGTCATGCGTTCGAATCCTGTCCGTTCAGTGAGTTAATGCAAGAAGCTTCAATAAAACATTCCTAATTCATAATTGATTAAAGAAAGAACAGCAAGAAGGATACGAAAAAAGAGGCAGAAGATGAAGAAAATGCGAAGGAAGAGGAGAAACGGATAGAGAAATAAAAGTCGAAGGAAGAAGAGGAAGATAATGAAAAATGGCGAAGAATAAGAAGAAATGTGTAGAGGAGGTAGCCGCAGAGGAATGACAGAAGGAAGAGGAAGCACAGGAAGAGGATAAGAAAGAGAAGGAGAAGCCTGAGTAGAGCCTCGATCACTTAGACAACGTCAACAAGACGATCAAAATCCCCTCCACGACTCCATCATATCCTTACTCAGCCCAATCCCTCTTAAGTAGCTCCACTGCCAATCCCATCGACTTTGATTTCATCTGAGTTGCGCTTCATCTGCTCTCAGAGCCATCGCTCCATCCTTCACCACCTTTACATGATAAAGAAGTCCATCAGGCAGACCTTAACTGAAGAGGCATCAAATCTGTCCCGGAAAAGCTTCTCAAATACAAGTCTTGGTGCTGATCCCCTGCCTCCGAGGTTTTCCCGTAGGCGTATTTTACATTAAAACCTTTATATACATTATCATTTATCTTCTTAACATTCAAAATAGTATATAATTCTATTTACATGATTACTGATCAAACAATTCACTCATGGTTTTGCTGTCGAGTTGTACTGGTTGAAAATATAAATATTTGTAAGGCTAGTTTAATGGGTTCTCAACGAACATGGTCTAGCCCAACTCTAATTGAATTCTGATCATCAAAGACTTTTTTTTTTTTTTGAAGCAGAGGAAAGGCTTTAGAGTTTACTGTGAAATGAAATATTAGTGAGAGGATTCCGTAGTCGAGCAGAGAGAGAGGGTGAACATCTGGAGCTCAACCCAAGACAGTGTGAGAGACATCTCAACCCTTGGGACTGGTCCCTCAACCTGGTCTCCTGGTAGATGATCGAAACCAGTTATTTGTTCTAGCAGCAAGCAGTTCAAAGTAAGCACCACAACCCTGCTGAAGGGGAATACTGAAGTAGCTCGCCATATTCATTCTTGAAGATAGCAGATCATTACCTTCATTTGTGCAAGACAAACCACGGGGGATGGCTTGTCTTGCACAAGTACTTTCACGCGTCTCCGTGCGTCATCAAGAGCTATGCAAAGTTGTAAGGGTAGCAACAGGAGGAATGATGGAGGTTTTCTCAGAGTAGAGCAGCATGGTGACACCAGCTAGCTGGTTGGTGTCACCATGTTGCCATACTGCTGATCGAAGGAAGAATAATGTAGCTCCAATTCCTCGCAGCAAGTGCCCTTCATCAGCCTCAAGGTACAACAAGTGCAACTTTAGCGTCTGGAGAAGTGTATTTAGTTTTCCAAACAAAATAAAACGGTGTAGAGTGAGTCTGGCCTTACTAAGTGTGGGTGCTCTCACGCTGTTGTGTAGCGAGCGTGTCAGTGTTCCTATTAATGCTCCACAACATCCACCGACTTCCACATGTGATATACCAACACATCCTCATACTTAAACACAATACATAATGCAATGGCTGAGGTAGTAGCTCAACTTTGCACCTTAAGTACGGGAGCAAATAATCGATGCGCTTGTTCAATAAAACCTGTCTGCCAGTTTGCTTGTTTAATTCGTTCAAATTTTCTGTTAGTTTTATAGTTCAATATGGTATAAAAAAAAATTCCAGTTTTAGTGTTCAGCACGAGCAAACTGTCTTCAAGTCTGTCCTGTCAGCTTCTTAAACACAATCAAACTGATATTTTTCCTGGTTAAAATTGACATACTGTTTGCTAAAATAGTTACCTGGGAGTCAGCACGTCTCCGCAATGGAAACAAGCCTCACTACTTGTCGTTGCTGTGTTATTCCGAAGTGAATAACGCCAAGAATTTGTTGTTGCTACTTATCATCATCTTCTTCTTCTTCTTCCCTTTATCAAAATTTCTCTGGGTTCACCCTCAGCCTGGCAGCTTGAAGCTCGCGTAACCACACACCACAAACTGTGCAGGTTCAAGCGGCTAACTTTGTTTTCCTTTTTAACTCGGCTTAACCTCATTACTTAAACTTGCTCAAGTTCCCGTGACCCTTCTCCAAGTCACTAAGTCAGTACTGGTGAGAAAGACCCCGTTGCAAGGGAAGCCTTCATTACAACGCCTCCACCGGTTCTGAACGAAGCGTCGTAACGAAGATTTCCCTTCAATATAGTTTCAGTCTCACCACATATCGGTTTTTGCCAGTGTTCAATCACAAAGTCAGTATTATAAATTAGCTTAAAATTCAAGGCCCTCCATCAGTGACGGCGCAGAGGAGGGAAAGCTTTAGTCCCTTGAATAATAATAATAATAATAATAATAATAATAATAATAATAATAATAATAATAATAATAATAATAATAATAACAATAATAATAATAATGATAATGTTCCAGACAATTCCTCTAACCCCTGTCACCTCGAATTCCACCTCTAACCCCCCTATAAACAAACTCTGGAGTCGCCCCCTACCATCCATCTTCAGTTACTTTCATATAAAGTGGTTTTTATTTATAATGAAGTAACAGACACTTTACAACAGATATCAGATACATCTTCAAAAAGTGCATAAAGCAAGTCACTTCTTGTACTCACCTATTTATGGATGTACAGACTTAATGCTAACAGCTATGTGTATGAAGGACAACGTTTCACTCCCTACAGAGCTTTATCGAGTTATAACTTTATATAATTCTGTCCAGAGCGAAAAACTGACCAAATTAAAGCTTGCTCGAATAGAGTTAGTGACGAGAGAAGCGGAACGACGCTCAGGTACAGGAAAAACGGAGAGGCACGGAAAGATGGACAGGGAACGATTGGCACGATAAAAACGAACAGGGACCGAGAGGTATGGAGAGATGAACAGGGAACGAGAGGAACGTAATGAAGACGTGGAACACTGCTAACAGAGTAGAGACAAACAATCATCACTGCAGAATCAGGGTGATTGCAGCTACAATGAAAGGCAACATCTGTACAAGATTAATAACAAAAGAATACTGAAAGAATTAATGAAGTGTGAGATTAGTTATATTAAGTCAAGGTCCTATTCAAATTAAATTTAAAATATACCAACAGGGGAAATGTGAGCCCAGCACAACACTGAAAATTTGAGAACACTGATGCAGAGCAAAATAACTTTTGCAACACTTCGCTCTAAGTTAAACCTCTACATAAAACGATTCATTGTCACAATAAAACTTTGTAGGAAGAAGATTTTTTAATGCTGGTGAAGAATTCTTTGCTCGAAAGAAATGAAACTACCCACCCTTACCTTGGATCATATATGATTAACTAAATTTCCACTGACGCTACAGTGTACATGTTTAGCTGCGGGAGGCGGGCACCAAGAGCTTGAGGGATCATGTCATTAACCAGCAAGCCTGGTCTGGGACCAGGAGGAAGTTCACCCAAGTGATGTGTACTCACAGCTATGAGGCGAGCCCTCTCTCCCTCTTGCTGAGCCAGCACTTCATAACACGGCCGCAGTAATCTTTTCCATGATGGAGTTGTCCCAACACGATCCGGATTCAGACCAGGTGACTTGGATGATGGCCGGATCAGTCAGGCTGTTCGTACTAGGTGCTTCTTTCTTGGCTATTCCTCCATGTGCTTAAGTCTTCATGGAGGAATTGAGTTTGTCCAGGTAGTTCCTGACCAGCTGGGCTGAGGTGTTTATGTTGGAATAAGTACTGCTAGCACCAGTAGCCTGACTAATCAGGCCATCAATTAGCCGGTCTGTTTTGAAACTGGAGAACGGAAGCGATGTTCCCCCCCTCCCTCCCTTCCCCCCAACCATCAGGGAGAAAATAAGGTTATGGAGGAGAGAGAGAGCGAGAGAGAGAGATGCTAGCAGCAGGGACTACGAGCATGCACAACCTTACCTTCACGTGTCTAGACAATCACCAAACCCCCACTAACTACCTGAAATACTCACAGCGAACAAAACAAAAACAATGCAATAACTGCCTTAAAAACTGGCGTTGCTTGCACTGCTTTAATATCCCGTCTGAAGACAATGGTTTGCGGTGGCTTTAAGGAGGACGCCCCAGGAATGTTGTCCCTGACATGAGCCATCAATATCCCGAGGAGAGGAATCTGGGGTATGCATATTCGCTTCCCATGGAATGGGATCACCCTTGTGACGAGGGGGGGGGGAATGGGGGGAAAATAGGCAGGAGAAATTTTCTATATATATATAAAAAAGGTCAATAATCGTCGAGGAAGGCGTGACCTGAAAATATGACCCGCTTTCGAAAACCCCCCCATAACATATAACGACGTTTCGGTCCCACCTGGATCATTAACTGGTGAGCGTTATTTGTGTATTATTCCACTCGCGTTAATGTACCTTTTATTCTAGTATTTAATAACATATTCACGGAGAAGCGCTCAACTCATGCGTCATACAGCACCTCGGGAATTGTGAGGAGGTGACTAGGTTGGATCCGGGGGTGGGGGGTGGGGGGGTTAAGGAGAGGGGGCAACTCCATATCACTGGATCACGAGCCCTAAACCAGCTTCTAGCCACCACTCCGCAGGCTGCATGAAAATGTTGTGAAGAGAAGCAAAGCGCATACACATCTTTCTTGTCTAGATCCCTCGAGGGAAGGAACTCTCGATCCGAGGAACTGGATTTGTCTTACCTTTCCTTGGGTCGAACCTGTTTGCATTCCGCTCCCCGGGCTCTACAGGACCCACGTAATTAGCGCTCTGCTCTGATTAAAATATAAATTCTAGTCTACAATCTAAGCGAGTAATATCTAGTCCTCTAGAATAGACATTTAAAATCTTAGCGGCTATAATTTAGACGACAGGAATAAAGACGAGTTAAATCTAGACAATGAGAATCCAGACTTCTAAAGAGAAGACGTTTTGTTTAACAAATTCAAGGACATAATTGGAAGACAGTAGAACTATATACAAAAGATGAGGTAATCTTTTGTATATAGTTGTACTGTCTTCCAACTGGAAGGTACGGTGTACTTCCCACTTCCAGGACTCAAGTCCAGCTACTCGTTACCCTGAATTCCTTCATTCATACTGATTAAAAAAATGTATATTCCTACATAATCACTTAAGCATATTCGTATTTTGGGGACAAATAAATATTAAATTTACATACATATTTATTTTTGTATGTGTCCCACACGTTTGAAAAATCTTACTGCTCTATTATTTACAAAAGGCAAAAAAATATAAATTGAAAAAGGCAGTTAAAAAAATATAAATTAAAAAAGGTAGTTATAAAAACAACATAAACTGAAAAATGCAGTTAAAAAATATAGACTAAACAAGGCAGTTAAAAAATACTGACTGAACAAGGCGGTTAAAAACATTATAAACTAAAAAAGGCAGTTAAAAAAATATAAACTAAAAAAGCAGTTAAAAAAAGCATTATAAACTAAAAAAGGCAGTTAAAAAAAATCATTATAAATTGAACAAGACAGTTCGTAGTAAGTGGAACTCTTATTAAGGAACACACAGCCGTTCAACCCGGACACTTGAAGAGTTTGCTAAGACTGTGCACAAGTGGAAAATAAGTGAAGGAGGAATTATAGAGGAAGTGAAGAGGAAAGACCAGAGGCACACTGGCTCTATTCCTGCCCAGGCTACACCCAACTTCCACCTGCCCTGGGAAAACTAGAAATGTATTTACAAACTGTGTACACTGCTGCTGAGAAATATCGAGAAAAAATGTAACAGTATGACTGTACCATTTTTCCCCTTGACGTGTGAGCTCGTTACAATATTATGCACAGGACTATCATGCATTTGTGCAAGACTATCTATCATGCATTTGTGCAGGACTATCTATAGTGCATTTGTGCAGGACTATCTATAGTGCATTTGTGCAGGACTATCTATAGTGCATTTGTGCAGGACTATCTATAGTGCATTTGTGCAGGACTATCTATAGTGCATTTGTGCAGGACTATCTATAGTGCATTTGTGCAGGACTATCTATAGTGCATTTGTGCAGGACTATCTATAGTGCATTTGTGCAGGACTATCTATAGTGCATTTGTGCAAGACTATCTATAGTGCATTTGTGCAGGACTATCGTATTGTATAAACTCGATACTGTATTGCATATCCTTTATACTATATGACCTTCATAATGCATTACATTTATGTCCTTGATAATGTATTGTGTATGTCCTCGATACTGCATTCAGCGTATGTTCTTGATACTATATTTTGTGTATGTCTGATACTGTATTCTGTATAAATCCTTGATAATGTATTCTGTATGTCCTTAATATCATGTATGTCCTTAATCCTGTAGTCTGTACGTCCTCGATACCGTATTGTATAGCCTTGATAATGTATTGTATAACCTTGATATAAATATATAGCATGTCCTTGATACTGTATTTTGTATGTCCTCGATACTGCATGGCATGCCCCTGATATTATAATGTATGACCTTGATACTGTATATCCTTGACGCTGTATTCTGTATGTCCTTGATCCTGAAGACTAACGAAAAATCTACGCATTTCAAGAGACAGAATCGCAGACCTGAATATTAACCCGAGTACAGAATTGTACATGTACATAGAAAATTAAAATGTACACAGGGCAATGACGTACGTATGCACATAAAAATAACGTACATCCACAACGAACAAGGCCTTACAGGTGCACAGGAAAAAGGACACAAGCTCACGGAATTATCACGTACAGTCGTACACGCACACTGGCAGACAAAAGCCTGCTGTTGGGTATTCACAAGTCACAGACGCAGCATATACCAACAAAACAAAATGATATATATTTCTATTCCAATTCGTCGAGGGGAAAAAAATCTGGAAACAATTTTGCAAGGTATTTGCCCCCCTAGCGCGGACTGTAACAAAATTTCACTTAAACCTGGTGTGTGTGGGGGGGGGGGAGAGCTAACCGAAATTTCTTTATCAGACGAATAGCTGTGTGCGTGCTGGGTTGAGAGCAGGAAGTAAATTATGAAGCCAGAAGAATTCTCTTCATCACGAAGTGAGGCTGTTTAACAGCCCTTAACTGAGATGGAGGAACAATGAGCCCTGAACTAGTGGTTTGGGTGTTCTAAGAAGCCCTGAACTAGTGGTTTGGGTGTTCTCAGAAGCTCTGAACTAGTGGTGTGGGTGTTCTCAGAAGCCCTGAACTAGTGGGGTGGGTTCCACATACAAATCCTGAACTAGTGGGGTGAGCGCCACTTACAAACCCTGAACTAGTGGTGTGAGTTCCACTTATAATTCCTCAGGTATTCGGAAAATCTGGCGTGTACATTAATCAACGTGTTAATACGCATGCAGAGAGCTACGGCAGGTCTGGATACCCTCACACTACTGTAAAGAAACTCCTTGGGATATTGGGCAGTTGCAACCACACCTGTCAAGAATACAATCGCGTACCTGCAACTACAGATGTTAACTCTGCAAAATCCTCATGACACAGGTGTGAAACCCGCATCTTAGTACTACGGTAACATTCACTAAGTGGAACTAAAGCTCTCAAGGTCACGAAGACTCAACATCACCAGGACTTAACATCACCAGGACTTGACATCACCAGGGCTCAATATCGCCAGGATTAAACATCACCAGGGTTCAACACCACCAGGGTTCAACATCACCAAGGCTCAACATCACCAGGATTGAACATCACCAGGACTTAACATCACCCGGATTAAACGTCACCAGGATTCAACATCACCAGGGCTCAACATAACCAGGATTAAACGTCACCAGGGCTCAACATCACCAGGGCTCAACATAACCAGGATTCAACATCACCAAGGCTCAACATCACCAGGATTCAACATCACCAGGACTTGACATCATCAGGATTCAACATCACCAGGATTCAACATCACCAGGGCTCAACATCACCAGGGCTTAACATCACCAGGGCTCAACATCACCAGGGCTCAACATAACCAGGGCTCAACATCGCCAGGACTTGACATTCACTCACGAACTCGTGAAGAATTTCTGCAATGTTGAGTTTTTAACGTCAGTTTTATTGCTTTTCTTTGATGACGTTTATATGTCTGTCAGAAGACGATGAAGACCTTGTACCACCTGAGTAAGATCACCCAACATCTTCTTAATCTTTATTATTACATTTAGAATTATTGGTATTGTTATTATCATGAATGCTTTTATTTTATAATTATTATTATTATTATTATTATTATTATTATTATTATTATTATTATTATAACATCTGTTCTTATGAGTTTTTCACCATCGCATTGTAATCATATTTTATATTATATTTTAACACATTTATTCAATATATGTGAATTTTTTTTATTTATTTTGATTACATTTAGTCACATTAGTTTTCAATGAACTTTTTACCAAATCAATATTTTTCATCATACTTCACTAAGTTTCATTATTTGCGTTAAATCTGCAAGGTTATTATTGTTCTGTGAAGGTACCAAGTAGTTTCTTGTTTTGTGGACAACAATGAATAATATCTAACATTTGCAGGCAAAACGGCGATGCTAATAGGAGATATAATCAGAAAACTCTCAAAAGTATAGCTCCGTTTCCCAGTTACAAATATCAATACGTAGGAATCCTGTAGCCACGTGAGTGAGAATGATTGTACATTTATGCAGGAATCGTATTTTCACGTGGAAGAGTAATGGAGAGTGCAACGGACAAGTGAAGCAGCAGCAGTAACACTCACAGCAAGAGGCATTCTTGAGCTTCCCCAGTGCTCGGGCTTCGACCCAAAGCTAGGGTGTGGCTCTAAAAGAATCCTGTAGTACATGCTGCCTTTGCACCTCCTGACATCGTCTGTTGCTTTGCAGCTGCCACACCCTTCGAGCCCAGTGTGGGCGGGGTTTGTGGTAGCTCAAGGTGCCTAGCTTCTCCCTCCGAGCCTCGTGGGGGCAGGGAAATGGGGCTAGGAGTGGGGACAGCTGGTCCCAGAAGACGAGGAAATACTTGTACCTCCTCCCATGGCAGACATTTGTCTGAGACACTCCCACGAAAGGGAACCAAGGCCGAGCCAGCGCTTGGAAAAGGCCCGGGCAGGACGATTATTCCGGCGAATCTAGAACAGAACAGGAAGAGTAATGATTCACCATTAAGCAACCAGACTCCAGCACCATTAGTAATGAAAGAAAATGCTGACTGTTTTCGCCAGGTTTTGGTAAGTGACCTCTGCTGGGCACTCGCTGCTTCCGATATATACGCTAATTGTAAAATATTACCTGAGAGAAAGAGAGAGAGAGAGAGAGAGAGAGAGAGAAATGAGAGATAAAGAAACAAATGAGATGAAATCAAGACGTGGAAAGATGAAAGATGCACGAAGACTACACCCCTAGCCTACCACATAAATTATTTACAAGAGTGTTTCAGACGGCTTGATGCTGTGTTTCAGACGGGTTGATGCTGTTGCAGACGGGTTGATGCCCATGTTGAATCGCCCAGGCACCAGTCTGTTCCACCTGTTTTATATAATATTTTTTTTTAAAAACTCTCCGAAAAACTTTGAAGGCAGCTTATTATTACTTCTTTGTGAGGTGTGTCTCGCCTGAGAGTGTTCAATCCGCTGCTCCTCTCCCAGCAACCTCACACGGCATCTAATTAACGTCTAACTACATAATGTATAACGTAAAAATGTTTCCCCCCTCCCCACCCTATTTTCCAGTAACTTCTGATCAGCCAGGCTGTGCTGCCTATGTTGGACATCTCGCTGCCAACATTATTTTTTGTTGCTAATATTTTGCTTCACCAATAATTAAATAGTTACTTGTTTTTTCATTAATTAAACGAATATTTTAAAATTATTACTTGTTCGTCTTTTATTCAAGTTTAATAAGAATTTACTTTATCACATTAATTTGTTTGTTCAGTGGTACTTAATAATATGGCACAAACACTATTTTAATACAGTTAAGCTTTTCGTTAAATAACTGCTATGTAGGAATGGGGGCTGCTGCCACCAACAATTTGAGTGATCAACGAGGAATTTTGACCTGACTGGGCTGTGAGGGGAGAAAAACATTCAAAACTGGTCAGAGGTACGTTCGATTCACTCCTCATATCTTTCGTACCGACAGCAACAGCCTGGCTGACCAGGCTATCAACTATGAGTCTCAGCAGGGCTTGGAGAGCAAATTCGTGAACCAGTCACAGGCACGTTACGGGTAACTAGCCAGCCTGCAACTCAATTCTCTATTTAGCTGCCACACAATGGAAGAAATTAATATAATGCTAAGAGAAAGTACTGAGAGACATCCACCCACATCAATCTTAAATCAGTTTAGTGTAGACGTGAGTGCTACAGAACTCTTGACAAATTGTTTAACAGACAAAAATATCTGAATAAAATGTTTAAACTGTGTGTTTCTTAAAAAAAAAAAAAGATATTGAAATATTATTTCACTTCAAGCCTCGTATTTTGTAAGGTTTGAAAAAAGTCTACGGAGTTAACGAGACTGATTTCACTATGTGACTGGCCATATTGATCTCTTCTCCCACCCCAGAGATATCAGAAACAGCAACAAGGTAAAGACTGTGGTAACGGTTCTGCCAGTCGAAACACAGTGATTACTGATTTTATTATTCACAAGATAAGGTAAACCAGTGTGTGTGTGTACTCACCTAATTGTGGTTGCAGGGGTCGAGTTACTGCTCCTTGCCCCGCCTCTTCACTGGTCGCTACTTGGTCACTCACTCCCTGCTCCGTGACCTTTATCATGCCATACCATATCTCATACCTGTGTGTGTGTGTGTGTGTGTGTGTGGTTGTATGTTGATCATCACAGTAGTGATGCAGGCTCAGTCATCCTACGAGGCCTGGTCTGGGACCAGACCGCAGGGGTGATGACATCTGGAATTAACTCCAGGTAATCCGTCAGTTAAATGAGTGAGAATGTGTGTGAGAGAGAGAGAGAGAGAGAGAGAGAGAGAGAGAGAGAGAGAGAGAGACGCAAATTATACTCGTGAAAGCTGTGATGTCGAAACACCTTAAAGAAACGTTGGAAAAAAATGAATGGAAGAAACGGTCACAAAAGTATACATCAGCAAGATACATATTTCAAGATATGAATGATCACACGAGCCAGGCAATATAAGCGTGACGATCACACTGAAAAAATTACATTCACAACAGTAGCAGTCAAAATAATCGCATTTTAAACAGTTATGTTCAAAGCAATTCGAATTAAAAATTACATAAAGAAATGCAGTCAAAACGCATAAAAGTGCACACTGCCTGACGCCAGAAAGTACTGCCTGCCTGACGTACGGAAACATTTACTAGTTGACGTAGGAAGGTGTTTACTGCCTGACGCAAGGCGCCAGTTTTTGGCTGACTCAGGAAAATATTTATTCGTCTCACGAGCTCTTACTGAGGTGTCGCATTTTTCCCCTACTGTACAAAAATAAACCAAGATTTTTTTCCCGTTAATAAATTTAATTATACTTTCTGAATGTTAATAAATACTAAGGGAAAAAAGTGTTTTGTTGGTGGAACTCAATAAAATGGAGAAGGTGAATGCGTCTGTGAAGACAACCAAGACTCGACAAGTCAAAATACACAAATTTCAACTTCATGTTTGTAACACCGATGAAGATCTCAGAGATCGAAACATTCAGATACAATTTTGTTGCCCACGTCTTCATGTGAGTTATATCCGTTTGTAACGGCTCGACAAAGCTAGTGGAGAGTGAAACATTGCCACAATAAAATGTCCCACTAGTTGCACTTGTGTCCTTTTACTTAACAAGTACCACTATTCCTCGATGCACTGATGTCTCGTAAAGAAAATGAGGCGTAATTTGCATTGAAGAAATTGAATGATTGCTGCATTATCATCATAATTATTTTTAGGTACCACGAAGGTGTACCTGTAAATTGTTGACAGTACTTTTTTCCCCTTTTCCTCCTAAGTTGTTCTTTATAACTTGAGAATAATTCATCAGATATGTAAAGTTTTAACGCTGGTGTATTGTAACTAGTGAAAGGTTCACGCAACTATTTACGCGTGCACATGCCTTTACATTATTTATAAAGGCCTAAAATCAATTTGGCTTCCTAAACTTGTGTGCATGCACTGATTATATTAGCAAGGACTCGTTTAAAATTTAGTACTTTCTAAAATTTTCTCTTATACATTTAAAGATTATATATATATATATATATATATATATATATATATATATATATATATATATATATATATATATATATATATATATATATATATATATATATATATATATATATATATATATATATATATATATATTTCATATATGTTAATATAAAAATTAATGATTTTGTCCCAAAGGACCTTAGGAAACTTACCTAACCTTATTATAACAAACGCAATTTAATTTAGCCTAATCCAACTAAATATATTTTTAGATAAATTTACAATAATTTAATAATAAACAAACACAATGAAATATATTTTTTCCCTTAGGTTCATAATGATTTTTTGCGAAATTATTGCATACACAAATTTTCGCTTGCCTTATTCGGCAAGAAGAGCGCTGCTATTCAGCCAAAATAGCAAGTTTTACCAATTCTGCACGACACACACACACACACATCTAGTCCCTGTTTGGTGTACTAGTTCAACGGGCATTTTTTATATTATTGTGACCACGAACGAGTGGTATTGATCAATAACAACACTGCACTAGCCAAGGACTCGAACCCATGCTCCTTTGGCCTGCCTCATGGTGGGTGAAAACACATGACGCCCTTATATATATAATTCTTGCTTTATACGTGCTTATATGTACAAAAGCAGACACGCTGAGATGAATACTGTTTTTGAGAGTATAAGAGAAGCGAGGAGCGACACATGCTGCCGGCATCTTTATGTGCAAGAAAAACGTTGTAATCTTCTTGAGAGACATCTCTGCTGTACAGAATTTCATGAGAGCATCAGAAGAGAGGTCATGCAGGCATGTCGCAAGAAATCTGATGCCCACCATCTTATCCCTGTACCTGAAGGGATGGTTAGGGGAGGGAGGAGGTATATTTAGCTAATGTCAGTGAAGAGTTCTTGATCTAGACAATTATATCTACCCTTCACGTCCTTGGACCAGCCCTGACTGCCTCCCAAGCGAGGTATGACCCGTTACCGGCTTAGATTTTTTTCCATAGTTATAACAGTTTATATTATCGTAGGACTGAGAGTCGACGGACCGATAAATGGACCTCAAAGAGACATGCAACAAAGTTCTTTTTATATGAGAAGTTTTAGATATATTTTCTGAATATCTTAAATGTCTCCTCGAGCGAAACCTCGCTATAATAAAGTCTTAACACCGTTTCTCGTGTCTCTGTTGTCATCTTATCAGCAGTTGCCGAGGCACAAAACAATAAAATAGTCGCGAAGCAGCAGCGGGCGGCTTTATAGTTCACTACGAAGATTGGAAACTATTCCCGTCTTGTTCTCGAGTCAAGATAACAGGAAGTGAGCTCTCTCAGACACCGCACTGGTCT
>NC_091339.1:24959932-24962432 GCF_038502225.1 Cherax quadricarinatus
GTGTAATAGACAGGGTTCACTTCCCGTGCGCTCTTGTGGAATGAACCTGCTACTGAAACCTCCCTCGGCACCCACCCGCCTGATACACTTGTGGAATGAACCTGCTACTGAAACCTCCCTCGGCACCCACCAGCCTGATACACTTGTGGAATGAACCTGCTACTGAAACCTCCCTCGGCATCCGCCAGCCTCATTCACTCATACTCTCTGCATACGTGACGTTTGTAATATAGAATGACGTTAAAAATATGTATGTGCAATGATGCCACAATTGTAAATCACACTGAAAGTCTGTGATTATAAAAAAAAAAGGCAGAAGATATATAGTTTATTTTTATTTTTAAAATGGGAATTTTCTGAATGATAAATTTCCCTGCCTATAGACAAATTGGTATGAATATTAACACTAGGTCTATCAGCTTTTGTTTTCCATTTCTAGCCGTATACAGTTTTCCAATAAATGTCTAATCACATACAACTCTGAGATTTTATGTATTTATTTAATAAAATCTCAATGTTAGTAAAGCAACTTACATTAAAAAACAGTAATTACACTACTGAAGCAATGTTACCATGTTTGTTGTTTGTGTGTGTACTCGCCTATATGTAGTTGCAGGGGTCGAATCACAGCTCTTGTGTGTTAAAAACGAAAACATGTTAATCCCGTCAGTGATTGCAGGAGTCAGGTTGGAACCCTCATGCCCACTATACTAACAAGTCAAAATAAGTTAAACTAACTAACCAGTTAAAATAAAGCAACATGAAAAATACAACACACAACAAAAAAACACAATTTACACATGTCAACAAATGAAGCAAATCTATTGACAAATAAAACCATCATATACCGTCCATTGAGTTATCCGACTACTACTGTAGCTCATTAAGCTACAAATCCGTTCAAGAATTCCAGCACATGTAGCATAAGAACAACATAAGATAGAGGCACAGCAGCAGGCCTACTGGCCCATGCTAGGCAGCTCAAAGTCACACCCACTCATGTATTTATCTAACCGGGAGACTCGGTCTCCAGATCAATTACCATGGCCCGGTCGTCGACCAGTCAGACTACTGGTGATCCTGCTGTACCAGTCATAATATTCAACAGTGAATATGAAAATGAGTTGCAATACCGACGAGTTGATAAGTGTTGCAGTACCATCAGTAAAAAGACGCCATCTGATAGCATTATTGTCAGTTATATAATAGACACCAGAGGGTAAAACTGTTGCCAGGTGCTAACACTTTTGCCAACGTTAAGACATACACCCGGTACTTGCACTGTTACCAGTAATAAAACATATACAAGTACTAACACTGTTACCAATATGAAAACAGACAGTAGGTGCTAGCACTGTTTCTAGTTATAAAAGACAACCCAGGTTCTAACAGAGTTGCCAGCAATAACAAGAGGCACCAGGTACCAACATTGTTGCCAGCAATAAAAGACACCAGGTGCTATACAGTGTTGCCAGAAACATATGGTAGCGTGCTGGGCTTGCGTGAATATGGAACATTAATATCAGTAATAATGCAAAAGTGTGTGTGTGTGTGTGTGTGTGTGTGCGTGTGTGCTTGTGCCTGTATGTATGTATATATATGTACCTGTGTATATATGCATGTATGTATGTATGTTTGTATGTATGCATGGTAACGAAAATGGAGTGCGTGCTTGTGTGTGCCTGCTGGAGAACGTGCTTGTGTGCGCCTGCTGGAGTACGTGCTTGTGTGCGCCTGCTGGAGTTCGTGCTTGTGTGCGCCTGCTGGAGTGCGTGTTTGTGTGCGCCTGCTGGAGTACGTGCTTGTGTGCGCCTGCTGGAGTACGTGCTTGTGTGCGCCTGCTGGAGTACGTGCTTGTGTGCGCCTGCTGGAGAACGTGCTTGTGTGCGCCTGCTGGAGAACGTGCTTGTGTGCGCCTGCTGGAGTACGTGCTTGTGTGCGCCTGCTGGAGAACGTGCTTGCGTGCACCTGCTGGAGTACGTGCTTGTGTGCGCCTGCTGGAGAACGTGCTTGTGTGCGCCTGCTGGAGAACGTGCTTGTGTGCGCCTGCTGAGAACGTGCTTGCGTGCACCTGCTGGAGTGCGTGCTTGTGTGCGCCTGCTGGAGTGCGTCCTTGTGTGCGTCTGCCGGAGTGCGTGCTCATGTGCGCCTGCTGGAGAACGTGCTTGTGTGCGCCTGCTGGAGCGCGTGCTTGTGTGCGCCTGCTGGAGCGCGTGCTTGTGTGCGCCTGCTGGAGCGCGTGCTTGTGTGCACCTGCTGGAGCGCGTACTTGTGTGCGCCTGCTGGAGCGCGTGCTTGTGTGCGCCTGCTGGAGCGCGTGCTTGTGTGCGCCTGCTGGAGCGCGTGCTTGTGTGCGCCTGCTGGAGCGCGTGCTTGTGTGCGCCTGCTGGAGAACGTGCTTGTGTGCGCCTGCTGGAGCGCGTGCTTGTGTGCGCCTGCTGGAGCGCGTGCTTGTGTGCGTCTGCTGGAGCGCGTGCTTGTGTGCGTCTGCTGGAGCGCG
>NC_091339.1:24967432-24982432 GCF_038502225.1 Cherax quadricarinatus
TGTCACACACACCCGTCAAAGGTCTGTCACAGACCCGTCAAAGAAGTATCAGAGGCTCCCCAAAGGTGAGCAAAGGATCCCTCAAATATCCGCCAAAAACCTATCAAACGATCGCTAAAGACCCGTCAGAAACCTATTAAAGGATCTCTAAAGACCCGTCGGAAACCAGCCAAAGGTCCTCCATAGAGACCTCCAGGACCCCCAGCCTGTTCCCTAGCTACCCACCAAGGAATTGAAGCCATAGGCTTAAAGTGTATGGAAATGATTTCACTTGGTGTCCCGGGAAGAGACGAGTTCCGGAGGACTGGAGAGGGGAAATTGGTGTGTGTGAGAGGGCCGGAAGTGCGATTAAGTAAATTGGTATGATCGCTTGGCTTAGTCTTCCGCTGAGTCGTTAGTGTGGCTTTGAAGTTTTCCAGCTGAGGGGAGGCCACCCCAAGGGAGTACTCCCAGATAGGAAACTCCAAAGGGGTAAAGGGGAACGTGGACACACACACATAGAGGAACCTTGGTCTGGAGGATACTGGGGGGGACGGGAGGGAAGGGTCACTCCATGAAGGAAATCATCAGGGAAACTCAACCATGAAAGGCAGTGTCCTGAGCGACACTATGAGACAACACTGTCATTAAGGTGGAAGATATCATGGCATCAGAAATAGAGGGAATGTGAATACACATGTCATTCCTATTAAAATAAGTGAAATAAGAGACCAGGGGGACCAGAGACCCATACCGGAAAAGAAGAAAGCAAACCATAAGATTGAGAAGAGAAATCAAATATGGGAATGAAAGAAGAAATCAATGTGAACTACATTATAGAGGAGAACACCAAGAAGCAGGCACCCAAAAGCGAGGAGAGAGAGAGAGAGAGAGAGAGAGAGAGAGAGAGAGAGAGAGAGAGAGAGAGAGAGAGAGAGAGAGAGAGAGAGAGAGAGAGAGAGAGAGAGAGAGAGAGACAGACAGACAGACAGACAGACAGAGACAGAGAGAGAGAGAGAGAGAGAGAGAGAGAGAGAGAGAGAGAGAGAGAGAGAGAGAGAGAGAGAGAGAGAGAGAGAGAGAGAGAGAGAGAGAGAGAGAGAGACAGACAGACAGAGAGACAGAGAAAGATAGAGAGAGAGAGATAGATAGATAGATAGATAGATAGAGAGAGAGAGAGAGAGAGAGAGAGAGAGAGAGAGAGAGAGAGAGAGAGAGAGAGAGAGAGAGAGAGAGAGAGAGAGAGCGGAAAGGTGGAGAGAAAGAGATAAAGGAGTGAGAAGCAGAGGAAGTCCGGAGGGGAGAGTGGAACGCCACAGTAAAAGGGTGAGAGAGCAGTAGTAGGGGGAATAAGGTAAAACGAGGAGTTAAACATGTTGAATAAGGGAAAAAATGGGCCACCGGGAGAGGAAGAGGCGGGGACGGACGAAGATAAATTAAGGGCCAGAAAAAGGAAAATCCCCAGAGAATGAGAGAAACAGAGAGAGAGAGAGAATGTGGAAAAACTAAAGATTTTAAAGAGTACCTGAAGAATAAACAAGTGAGCAATAAATCAGTGAGGAGTAAACCAGTTAAAAGTAAACCAGTAAAGAACAAACCAGTGAGGAGTAAATAAGGTAATGGATTGACCTACGGACACCAGTAGCCACAGTTGACTGGGATTCCACACTATTTCTACTTTCCTTCAATTATGTTGATGCCTTGGGTAGTACAAGGACCAACCCTCACGAGTCAAGTAAACACCACAAAACATTGTGCTAGGAACACTAACCATCATAAGATATTTGCAACACAGGCAGACTCCTGTACTGTGTGTTGTTGTGTACGATATTTGCAACACAGGCAGACTCCTGTACTGTGTGTTGTTGTGTACGATATTTGCAACACAGGCAGACTCCTGTACTGTGTGTTGCTGTGTACGATATTTGCAACACAGGCAGACTCCTGTACTGTGTGTTGTTGTGTACGATATTTGCAACACAGGCAGACTCCTGTACTGTGTGTTGCTGTGTATGATATTTGCAACACAGGCAGACTCCTGTACTGTGTGTTGTTGTGTACGATATTTGCAACACAGGCAGACTTCTGTACTGTGTGTTGCTGTGTATGATATTTGCAACACAGGCAGACTCCTGTACTGTGTGTTGCTGTGTACGATATTTGCAACACAGGCAGACTCCTGTACTGTGTGTTGTTGTGTACGATATTTGCAACACAGGCAGAATCCTGTACTGTGTGTTGCTGTGTACGATATTTGCAACACAGGCAGACTCCTGTACTATGTGTTCCTGTGTACGATATTTGCAACACAGGCAGTTCTCCGTCCGCTAATCGCATGCTGTGATCAGCGAACGGAGGACTGAGCCTCCACCACTTCTTGTGAGGAATAACACACATGGATTTGGATCTTCACGAAATGCAACACAACATAATCCGTGTGCCAGAAAAATATACTCACGTTTGTGTTGCCTCTACCTTAAGAATTTTCCTGTATCGAATTACTTTTCAACTCAAAATATATTTTCTTATGTGTACCAGTATGTTTCAGTATATTTAGAGATTTGAACGATATCTCAGTCCCAGACTGTGAAGGTGAAACACCTCGTGCTTCGAATCTTTCAAAAGGTTCATTTTTTTTTTTTTTTTTTTTTTAGGAATTTACGAGCTCTGCTGTGCTTCTTTGAGCCGTCTACTGTTCATGGTCTCTGCGCCACCGACTGTTCATCTCCTCGGCGCCACGGTCTAAGACCTTCTGAAGAGGGCCTCAGACCGTGGCCAAAATATATACATAACTCTCCTGTCTTTTTCCCCATGTAGGTTGAGTCCTCTTTATTTTTTTTTTTTTTTAGGTGCTATGCATTCAAAATTTTTTGGCTATTAGTTTTAGCATTAAGTTTATTCAAGTACCGGTACAAATAAATACAGTTACATAATTTATCATACAAAGCAGCATGTGTGTGTATTACCCATCAGGATAACTCCAAAAAAGTCATAAAAAAGTGACTTATCGAGTATTATCTGGTGCACTTCAAGTCATTATTAATGACGACTGTGAGGTCCTGCTCCACTTTAACCCCAACTATTGTGTTTACAAACATTGTAAATTCGTGTTTAACTTTGTTTCATCCCAAAACTCGTAACTTTACATTTATCAGCGGTGAAATAGAGGGAGAGGGGAAGAGAGAGAGAAAGAGAGAAGGGGTAAGATAATAAGGCATTAAGCAGGCAGGAAACAAGGACATCACATAAGAGCGAGCGCTAAACCCTGTTGTGAGAGTGAAGAAAAAACGAAGAGGGGAAGAGAAGTGGCGGAAAACACGCAGAGGGCGAAGAAACAGGGACGTGAAGAGAAATTAAATACCAAGAGAAAACAAATCGGTTAGTTTTGGGTGACGAATTAGTGAGTGTGAGAGTGTGTGTGAGTGTGAGTGTGAGAGAGTATGAGTGTGTGTGTGAGTGTGAGAGTGAGTTTGAGAGTGTGAGAGTATGAGTGTGTGAGAATGTGTGAGAATGTGTGAGTGTGTGTGTGTGTGTGTGTGTGTGTGTGTGTGTGTGTGTGTGTGTGTGTGTGTGTGTGTGTGTGTGTGTGTGTGTGTGTGTGTGTGTGTGTGTACCATGATGTAAGTCCACTCTCTCCCTTGTACCTCCCTTCCTTACGAGCTGTTCTCCTTTTCCTACTCCCTCTCTTCCTGTCCCCCTCTTCCTCTTCCTCTCCCCTTTCCTGTCTCCCTCTCTCCCTTCTGCTCCTGTCACAGTTACCAGCGCTGAATGACAACCAAGGGATCAGGGGAAGAAGGGAGCTGAAGGGACGGAAACTAGGGGTAATGAAGCAACAAGGACAGGGAAAAGGGGAGCTGATGAAAGAAAGAGGTGCAGAGGAAGGGGGGATAAAGAGGAGGAAGAGAGGAGGATAAAGAAAGACATGACTAAAGAGACAGGAACATTTATCACACACACACACACAAAAAAAAAATCGCCTTGAGCTTAAACCCCGCCCGTTCCGTGGTTTATAACAATAACATTTAGACCGAAAAGCCTTACCTTGAAAACCTCAGTGAATGCCTTGATGTTAACTATTTCCTTGATCCAAGGAAATGGACCCAGTCTCTCTCTCTCTCTCCCCTTCCTCGAATAATTACCTTCAAGATCCAAAGGGGTTTAGCGCTTCTCCGTGCACATAATTACCAGTCATTCCCCAGAAGATAAATCTGCGAGCATCCTTCCGCGCAAGCAGTGGTGGAGGTTCGATCCACCGTTCCTATCGAGTCCAGACCATCAACCTACATAGTGAGTTCAGACTATCAGCCTATATAGTGAGCCCAGACTATCAACCTATATAGTGAATGCAGACTATCAGCCTATACAGTGAATCCAGACTATCAACCTATATAGTAAGTCCAGACTATCAGTATATATAGTGAGTCCAGACTATCAACTCAGATGAAAGACTACACCACAAGGACAACAACACCAGTAACTACAGCTGTTAACAGACCAGATAAACGAGCAGACAAACGAGAAAGCAACGGACCAGGAAAACAACCATGAGTAAGGGAAAAAACAAGAAGGCCAATTTAGTACCAGAAAAACGACCAGTTTAAACGCGCAGCTAAACGATGACGCGCAGCCTACCAACAGAACAGCGGGGTAAGCGGGTCCCCAAGGGTGCCAGAGGTTGTCAGGTCCTCCGCCAATTAGAGTTAGTCAAGGGTGCCGTCAACAGTGCCACGCGGAGTAGAGGTGGGGGAGGCCACCAGTGCCACATTATTCATATCCTGGGAATTACCATTGTCACTTCACCTCCACCACACTCCGTGAAGCACGGGCGTGTGGGGGTGGGGGACCGACCCCCCCCCCCCCCGCTCTTATAGTGGACACCTACAATGCCTCCTCCAAACAGCAACTACGTTTTGCAACGAGGTACAGCGCGTCAATTACTTCACGGTCGAAACCGACACTAATATAAATATTAGTTATACTAATACGAAGACGTGAAAAATGGTATGGTGATACCGACAGGATGTGGAAAAGGACACTGATGTACAGTTCAGGATATTTATTATGGGAAACGTTTCGTCATTCGCGGCGAAACGTTTCCTTTAACGAATGTCTGGAACTGTACATAAGTGTATTTTTCTAGGTAGACACAGCTTAGTTGTGGGGAAATTTTGTATTTGCGTAGATTTATCAGTTAAAAACAACGAAATTACGTCAACGAGTTGCTTACACGCTCTTTAAGTTGGAAAACGGGTTGACAAATGACCTCCCACACTGTAACAGCAACACCACACCTTTGTAGATGAATGGTTCAACACTATACCTGCTGGAAAGAAACTGTAGTAGTTGCTGCTCCTGTAACACAGTACTGAAGTCTCCCACCTCAGGTTGATGCGTGTCATTACTTCATACGCAAAACTCATTCTGTGTGGTGGTATATAACGGGAAAACATAGCTAGCTTCTGTTCTCACTATGTAAATATGGCCACATACAACGGGTGTTCCCCACCATGTAACTATCATAATCATATTCCTCCACTCCACACACTGACATTTTCACTCTTTACACTCGCCGATATACTCATTCACTCCTCGAACCCACTGACATATTCCCTTCATTCATCACACCCACTGTTATACTCACCCTTTCACGGCTCACACTCATATACTCCTCCAACCCTCATATCCACTGTTATACCCCTCACACAGTTTTATTCACTCCTCGACTCACTGACACAGTCCTTCAATAATCACACCCTCACACTTCTCACAGCCACTGACGCACTCAATCATCACACAGTTATACTCACTCCTCATCCCCGCTCTGTATAGAGCCTTATCAATTTAATGATAAAACTCTACACAGAGCGGAACGTTGTTCCAATAAAAGTTGGTTCTTCAACGTGTGTCTTTGTTCTCAAGGTTTGTCCTATTGTGTTACCACCGTCATTGTTACAAAACATTGAAAGAAAATCTACCTCTTATCATTTATTTTCCCCTCACAGTTACTGATTTACCCATCCCCCTGATGCCAGTCTCCTTTGTTATGAGCTGAAGTTTTCCAGTGCGAATTATGATAAGATGTTCCTCCAGTGTGAGATTCTCCCAGCTACGGCACTGGTTATTGACGACCTCCTCCTCCTCCTCCTCCATGCTAGCTTCTCCAGCAGTCCCAGCTCAGCTCAGCAGCCCCCCACCTCCCACCTCCACAACCCACACACTCGTCATTCCCACAATATTCCTATAAACCTCCTTCCTACATTTTTAATTTTTACGAACATTTCAACCCCTTCATTCGCGAGCCGACACTCTTTAGCCATTCTTCTCTACACATCTCTCCCTCATCTTCCTTCCCCACCCCAAACACCCCACTTCCCAAAACGTCCCCATTTTCTTACAGAATTCAAGATATCCTCCCTACATCTCCCTATCCCATTTTCCTGCAGCATCCCAAACATCCTCTCCACAACTCTCATCTTCCTGCAGCATCCCAAACATACTCCCCACTCAAGTTCTCCCCACAACTCCCTTCATCTTCCTGCAGCATCCCAGACACCCTCTCTTCCCCATGTTTCTGGTGGGCCTCGCATCTACTGGCGCTGGTACTGCCTCAGCTACCAGCTTATCTGCAATCAGCGCAGCCAGACGTGAAGCTCAGTGTAGCACCCAGCACCTGACACACAGCAAGAGGCCAGAGGCAGGAGACTGACAGTGATGTGCGAGTGGGGACGAGTGTGGGGGTGTAAGAGGAGAGTGTGGGTGTGAGAGAAGTGGGTGGTGTGGGATACTGAGCAGGAGAACCACTTCTTAAGGAGTAAAAAAAAAGTCAGCAAGCGTTTTAATCGCATGTTTACCATAATACCTGCTGGTGCAGTTATATGTTTCCCCCTTTATTATAGAGCTTTATCACGTCGATGACATGATAAAGCTTTACAAAGAGCGAAACGTTGTCTCTATACAAGCTTGTTACAAAATTTATGTCTTTAAAGCTTGGCTTCCTTCGGAGATATTTGCAATATTATTTTTGTGTGTGCTCCAGGATGCTTGTGACGAGATAACTACTGGTTGTTGGTCCCAGGCAGCGAGACACATTGTTTCATTAGTTTAGTGAGGGCGGTGAGTTAGGAGGAACTAGCAATTAGCACTCAAATGGCTGACTGTTGGCTCGCTAACTGCTGTTGCTGCTTCAATCCTCAACGCCATCCAGGCGTTGAACGGCCCTTTGCTCTCGGTGCTCCGTAAATTGTGGAATTTCCTTCTATCTCTAACCCACAATTTGCAAAGATAACATTCGGTCAACGTTTCGAGCCAGGACAGACCGGGACGTCGCCTAGTTTTTTTTTTTTTTAATTCAGAGCTTGCTGTGAACTGCAACAGCTGCAGGAATGTGGGTTAGTTGTGATTTTTTTCCCAGTTAAGGTACTGTGGGTTAGTTGTAATTTGTTCCAGTTACGTATTGTAGGTTAGTTGTGATTTGTTCCATTTACAGTTTGTGGGTTAGTTGGGAATTGTTCCAGTGACGGTATTGTGGGTTAGTTGTGATTTATTCCAGTTACGGTACAGTGGGTTAGTTGGGAACTGTTCCAATTAAGGTACTGTAACTTTCATTCTCGCTTCGCTCATCAAGACAAACTTCTCTTATACCCAATGCTCGATGTCTACCTCGTACGTTATGTGGGGTTGTTTTTGTCTTACCCTGGGTAACCAGAGGAACATATTGCCTATCGTGAGGCAGAGTTAACGTCACATTACGCTCGTGGGTAATGATGCACCTAGACTGCGCGTGCAAGATCTGCAACAATCAAGAATTGCAGATGAAGTAGCTTCCTGGCAGTGGTTCGTAGGTTCGAGTCTCCTTCAGCCAGAGATCAGTGTTTGTATATATTTATAAATTTATAACGCTAGCAAGATTTTTGCACATAAGTAGAAAAGACTACTGATTTATTTACATTATTGCAAAATAACTGAGGTGGAAGACGCACGCGATGCGTGGCGCACTAGTTTTATCACATGCTCGCACCTGCAAACTCACACACACACACGATAAAGCTCACAGAGCAGGGAGGAGAGAGCGGACCTAGTAGCGACCAGGGAAGAGGCGGGGGCCAGGAGCTGTGAAGCGACCCCTACAACCACAAACAGGTGAGTGCACGAGTGATCGCTGGTGCACAGTACTGGGATCCACACAATATGCAATTAATAATCACTTTTAACTTGCCCGAACAACTTTTCATTACCAGCTCGATTATTCTGCTGTTTGTGCTAAATTATCATATAGAATTAGTTTAAAAAACATCCGCTTTTATTCAAGCATTAGTTAAAATGCTTCGCTTCACATTCGAAAGTGGATAATACAGACAAAACAGCTGTGGCAATGATGTAATAACTTCAAAAGAGTTGTACATGAAATGGTTTTAAAATAGTTGTACCTGCAATATAACAATTCCACAATAGTTGTATCTACAATATAACAATTCCACAATAGTTGTATCTACAATATAACAATTCCACAATAGTTGTACCTACAATATAATAATCCCACAATAGTTGTATCTACAATATAACAATTCCACAATAGTTGTATCTACAATATAACAATTCCACAATAGTTGTACCTACAATATAATAATCCCACAATAGTTGTACCTACAATATAACAATTCCACAATAGTTGTACCTACAATATAATAATTCCACAATAGTTGTACCTACAATATAATAATCCCACAATAGTTGTACCTACAATATAACAATTCCACAATAGTTGTACCTACAATATAATAATCCCACAATAGTTGTGCCTGCAATATAATAATCCCACAATAGTTGTACCTACAATATAATAATCCCACAATAGTTGTGCCTGCAATAGTATTAATAATATAGCTGTACCTGCAATGAGATAATATTAAAATAGTTGCACTTGCAATGAGATAATAAAAACTGTTGCACTTACAATGAGATAATATTAAAACTGTTACACCTGCAATGATATAATATTAAAAACTGTTGCACCTGCAATGAGGTAATGTTAAAATGGATACACCTGCAATGAGTTAAAATTGTTACGCCTGTAATTAGAAGATAATTTCAAAATAGTCGCACCTGCAAATATCCTATTACTTTTTTCAAGTTTAGGAGATGATTTACTTTGTGCAGAGCCACTTGAGTCGTATCTGGAGAATAAGTTTAGCTTGTGAATATGAAACACGGTGCCACTCCCGGCTGAGTTAGCTGAAGTTGCTCCAAGTGTGTTAGTTCACTCATTCGTTCAGTAAAAAAATAATAAGATGTGTGTATGTGTGTGTGTGTGTGTGTACACAGGGCCGAGACTACAGGAAGATCTGATTATTTGAAGTAATGATGCAGCAGCAGCCTAGGCTAGGCCTTAGGCTTCCTCCTCCTCAATCGTCGCTCAACAGTCTTCATTCCCCCCCCCCCCTTCAACAGACACAGGAAGGCTGAATGTTTATCGATATTTTTAATTCACAACTCCCAGAAATGAAAAGAATTTGAAATCTAAAACTATGAGGCATTAGTCAATCCTGCGACTGTGATTGTTTAAACGCTGTGATTGTTGACACACTGTGACTTTTGAAACAATCTGATTGTTGACACACTGTGACTTTTGAAACAATCTGATTGTTGACACACTGTGATAATTCTTATCTCGCATCCCTAAACATATCTTTGTTCAACTTGTTGCAGTTTCTGATGTCGAGAGATACAACACTAATGTGTGTGTGTGTGTGTGTGTGTGTGTGTGTGTGTGTGTGTGTGTGTGTGTGTGTGTGTGTGTATATATATCTATATATATATATAGCGATATAGATATATATATATATATATAGATATATATATATATATATATATATATATATATATATATATATAGATTGTGTATTTTTATACGTATATACATACTTCTAAACTGTTGTATTCTGGGCACCTCTGCAAAAACAGTGATTATGTGTGAGTGAGGTGAAAGTGTTGAATGATGATGAAAGTATTTTCTTTTTGGGGATTTTCTTTCTTTTTGGGTCACCCTGCCTCGGTGGGAGACGGCTGACTTGTTGAAAATATTCTTCTTTCAACAAACCGGCCGTATCCCACCGAGGCAGGGTGGCCCAAAAAGAAAAACAAAAGTTTCTCTTTTTAAATTTAGTAATTTATACGGGAGAAGGGGTTACTAGCCCCTTGCTCCCGGCATTTCAGTCGCCTCTTACAACACGCACGGCTTACGGAGGAAGAATTCTGTTCCACTTCCCCATGGAGATAAGAGGAAATAAACAAGAACAAGAACTAGAAAGAAAATAGAAAACTCAGAGGGGTATGTATATATATGCTTGTACATGTATGTGTAGTGTGCCCTAAGTGCAAGTAGAAGTAGCAAGATGTACCTGAAATCTTGCATGTTTATGAGACAGAAAAAAAGACACCAGCAATCCTACCATCATGTAAAACAATTACAGGCTTCTGTTTTACACTCACTTGGCAGGACGGTAGTACCTCCCTGGGCAGTTGCTGTCTACCAACCTACTACCTACAAAATATATATATATATATATATATATATATATATATATATATATATATATATATATATATATATATATATATATATATATATATATATATATATATATATATATATATATATTTGCAGAACAACTTTGAGTTCTTTACCCCAAGTTGTAACCAAAAGTATTACATTCCTTAAGTAATGGTGAAGAATTCGTTGTATATTTTAGTTATTAGTCCAAAATATGACAAATATCTAAGTTAGAATTCCTGGGACTGACTTGTATCTTATTTAATATTGAAAATAGATGAGGATCTCCCTCCAAGAGTAATGGATTCAAATTAGATAAGTTTAGATTTAGAAATGATATAGGAAAGTATTGGTTTGGAAACAGTTGATGAGTGGAACAGTCTGCCTAGTAGGGTTATTGAAGCTAAAACCTTGGGTAGTTTCAAGTTTAGGTTGGATGAATACATGAATGGGAGGGGTTGGATTTGAGTGGGACTTGCACATAAGTAGATTTGTCAGAGCTTACTGTCCGGGTAGTACTGAAAGTGGGTTGGGCAAATGTTCTGTTAATGGGTTGGGTTTGTAAAGGACCTGCCAAGTATGGCCAACAGGCCTACTGCAGTGTTCCGCGTCCTTGTGGACTTGTGTATCGCAGAGACGCCTCCAGGTGCACTTACCATGACGCAACGAGCATTCACCTCAACGAGTATTCCCCTCAACGGGTATTTCCTTCAACTAGTATCCCCCTCAACGAGTATTCCCCTCAACGAGTATCCCACTCAACGAGTATCCCCCTCAACGAGTATTCCTTCAAAGCGTCGACAGTAACACCAAGTATTCAACTTGTGTATCCTCTATGTATTTATACTGTAGAACAATACTGCACAAACATAATCTCTTTCATTTCCTCCAGTCAAGATATTTTTCCTTCTTCATTTCCATTCTCTTCTTGCATGTATAACGATACTGCAACAAAAACAAAATTTACACTAAACATTTGAAGTACGTATTCATTTGACATTTAGGTCTGTAAATAAGTAAATGAATGGTGCGCGAGTGTATTGTAAATCAATCAAGAAACTGCAGCAAGACAGACAGAACTTTTGAGTAAAATTATTTTTCTTGCAAGATGATGAGGATGATAATGATGGATATGATGATGATATGGCACTAGAAGCAGGGAGAGAACTCCCTGGAGGGTCACCCTGGCAGCACTAGAAGCAGGGGGAGAACTCCCTGGAGGGTCACCCTGGCAGCACTAGAAGCAGGGGGAGAACTCCCTGGAGGGTCACCCTGGCAGCACTAGAAGCAGGGAGAGAACTCTCTGGAGGGTCACCCTGGCAGCACTAGAAGCAGGGGGAGAACTCTCTGGAGGGTCACCCTGGCAGCACTAGAAGCAGGGAGAGAACTGATTGGACGGTCACCCTGGCAGGACTAGAAGTAGGGAGAGAACTGATTGGACGGTCACCCTGGCAGGACTAGAAGCAGGGAGAGAACTGATTGGACGGTCACCCTAGCAGCACTAGAAGCAGGGAGAGAACTGATTGGACGGTCACCCTGGCAGCACTAGAAGCAGGGAGAGAGCTGATTGGACGGTCACCCTAGCAGCACTAGAAGCAGGGAGAGAACTGGCTGGAGGGTCACCCTGGCAGTACTAGAAGGAAAGAGTGAACTTATTGGACGGTCACCCTGGCAGCACAAGAAGCAGGGAGAGAACTGATTGGATGGTCACCCTGGTAGCACTAGAAACAGGGAGAGAACTGATTGGACGGTCACCCTGGCAGCACTAGAAGCAGGGAGAGAACTGCCTGGACGGTCACCCTGGCAGTACTAGAAGGAAAGAGTGAACTTATTGGACGGTCACCCTGGCAACACTAAAAGCAGGGAGAGAACTGACTGGAAGGTCACCCTTGCAGCACTAGAAGCAGGGAGAGAACTGCCTGGACGGTCAACCTGCCAACACTAGAAGCAGGGAGATAACTGCCTGGACGGTCACCCTGGCAGCACTAGAACTGCCTGGACGGTCACCCTGGCAGCACTAGAACTGCCTGGACGGTCACCCTGGCAGCACTAGAAGCAGGGACAGAACTGATTGGACGGTCACCCTGGCAGCACTAGAAGCAGGAACAGAACTGGTTGGACAGTCACCCTGGCAGCACTAGAAACAGGGAAGGAACTGCCTGGACGGTCACCCTGGCAGCACTAGAAGCAGGGAAGGAACTGCCTGGACGGTCACCCTGGCAGCACTAGAAGCAGGGAGAGAACTGCCTTAACGGTCACCCTCGCAGCTCTAGAAGCAAGGGGAGAACTCCTTGGACGGTCACCCTGGCAGCACTAGAAGCCGGGAGAGAACTCCCTGGAGGGTCACCCTGGCAGCACAAGAAGCAGGGAGAGAACTGATTGGACGGTCACCCTGGCAGCACTAAAAACAGGGAAAGAGCTGATTGGACGGTCACCCTGGCAACACTAAAAGCAGGGAAAGAACTGACTGGAAGGTCACCCTTGCAGCACTAGAAGAAGGGAGAGAACTGCCTGGACGGTCAACCTGCCAACACTAGAAGCAGGGAGAGAACTGCCTGGACGGTCACCCTGGCAGCACTAGAAGCAGGGACAGAACTGATTGGACGGTCACCCTGGCAGCACTAGAAGCAGGGACAGAACTGATTGGACGGTCACCCTGGCAGGACTAGAAGCAGGGAAGGAACTGCCTGGACGGTCACCCTGGCAGCACTAGAAGCAGGGAAGGAACTGCCTGGACGGTCACCCTGGCAGCACTAGAAGCAGGGAGAGAACTGCCTTAACGGTCACCCTCGCAGCTCTAGAAGCAAGGAGAGAACTCCTTGGACGGTCACCCTGGCAGCGCTAGAAGCAGGGAGAGAACTCCCTGGACGGTTACCCTGGTAGCACTAGAAGCAAGAAGAGAACTCCCTGGACGGTCACCCTGGCAGCACTAGAAGCAGGGAGAGAACTGCCTTAACGGTCACCCTGGCAGCTCTAGAAGCAAGGAGAGAGCTCCTTGGACGGTCACCCTGGTAGCGCTAGAAGCAGGGAGAAAACTCCCTGGACGGTTACCCTGGCAGTACTAGAAGCAAGCAGAGAACTCCCTGGACGGTCACCCTGCCAACACTAGAAGCAGGGAGGAACTGCCTTTACGGTCACCCTGGCAGCACTAGAAGCAGTGAGAGAACTGCCTGGACGGTCACCCTGGCAGCACTAGAAGCAGGGAGAGAACTGCTTGGACGGTCACCCTGGCAGCACTAGAAGCAGGGAGAGAACTGCCTGGACGGTCACCCTGGCAGCACTAGAAGCAGGGGGAGAACCGCCTGGACGGTCACCCTGGCAGCACTAGAAGCAGGGAGAGAACTGCTTGGACGGTCACCCTGGCAGCACTAGAAGCAGTGAGAGAACTGCCTGGACGGTCACCCTGGCAGCACTAGAAGCAGGGGGAGAACTGCCTGGACGGTCACCCTGGCAGCACTAGAAGCAGGGGGAGAACTGCCTGGACGGTCACCCTGGCTGCACTAGACACAACGCTGAAGAACCACAAACGTAAGTTAAACTTATGATTGTAGATCTGCGCTGTATTACAGTAAACACAGTGGGTCTTCTTGCCAAGGGCCAACTTGGCCACCCCTCGGAACCCTCCCCCCACATGGCCACCGCCCCCCACCCCACCCACAATATAGCCAGCTGAATTCTTATCTTAAGCTCTACCGCCATTATTGTAATTACAATGCTCTCTCCTAATGTCATTGTTGTGCAATTTCCTGCATACACAATTATCTAATTTGTTTCATAAGTGCGCGCAGTAAGTATGTGGGTGAGTTATAAGTGCTTGTTAGATGTGTGCGAGTTATGTTGTGGGTGAGTTGTGTTGTGTGTGGTGTGTTGTGTGTGAGTTGTGTTGTGTGTGTAGTGTGTTGTGTGTGTGGTGTGTTGTGTGTGAGTTGTGTTGTGTGTGGTGTGTTGTGTGTGAGTTGTGTTGTGTGTGTAGTGTGTTGTGTGTGTGGTGTGTTGTGTGTGAGTTGTGTTGTGTGTGGTGTGTTGTGTGTGAGTTTTGTTGTGTGTGGTGTGTTGTGTGTGAGTTGTGTTGTGTGTGGTGTGTTGTGGGTGAGTTGTGTGTGGTGTGTTGTGGGTGAGTTGTGTTGTGTGTTGTGTGTGTGGTGTTGTGAGTGAGTTGTGTTGTGTGTGGTGTGTTGTGTGTGAGTTGTGTTGTGTGTGGTGTGTTGTGGGTGAGTTATAAGTGCTTGTTAGGTGTGCGAGTTGTGTTGTGGGTGAGTTGTGTTGTGTGTGGTGTGTTGTGTGTGTGGTGTGTTGTGTGTGAGTTGTGTTGTGTGTGGTGTGTTGTGTGTGTGGTGTGTTGTGGGTGAGTTGTGTTGTGTGTGGTGTGTTGTGTGTGTGGTGTTGTGAATTGTGTTGTGGGTGAGTTATAAGTGCTTGTTAGATGTGTGCGAGTTGTGTTGTGGGTGGTGTGTTGTGTGTGTGTGTGTGTG
>NC_091339.1:24987432-24994932 GCF_038502225.1 Cherax quadricarinatus
ATTTCCATTCTATGTTAAAAAGAGGGGAAAGGAGTGTCAGGAAAAAAAAAGAGGTCACAGGGGGGAAAATGTCACAGAAAATAAGTCACAATTTTGGCTAGGAAAAAAAGTCACATTTTATTTAAATACCATAGGTTAGGTTAGGTTGTGCCGGTTTTTCTGTGAATTTTTTTTTTTTTTTTTTTTTTGCTCCTGGATCCGGGGAGAGGAAGCCGAAATAGTGACACTGTCTGTTATGTAAATGCTACTTTTTTTCCATAGGGAATGATCTTTTATTATCCTTTGATATCGAATTTGCATTTGTTACAGGGATGCACTCGGCCGTTAGCTGCATGGAGATGAACTATGACGGAGAGGGCCCTTATGCCTTAACGTCGTAGAGGAGAGTTTCGCCTGATTCGCTGCTGCCGTGTCCCTCCGAGAAGAGGATGTCTGATCTATCGCCCGTGTATCAGACTCGGGTTGATTATGAAGGTAATATTTCCCAGAGTCAAGAAGATATATGCAAACTCTCAGGGCGAAATTTCATTTATAGCAGCTGCCGAACACCGATATATAGACTCTTAAACCCACTATCTGGGAGACTCTTAGGAGTACAGGTTGAACGTGATGCAATGCGCGTTGTAAAAGTGGGACGCTGTCGAACATGAAAGATGGCAATAATACGGCAATCTCTCTCTAAGATTATGCCCAAACAAGGATATGCATAAACGGGGGTTGAGCCAGGGAAATGCATCTTGTGTACTTGGTGCAGCGGTCTTACATTTATTGGTCATAAAGTTGTGAGAGGAACGTGATGTGGTCGCAACCTAAATCGACAAACCTCATTAATCCTCTAACATGACGCCACAGAAATTGTCTCGATATTGCGGACTATTCCCCCCAAAATAACTATTCTCAACATACTGGGGAGAGAGAGGATGGGGCGAGAAGGATGTGAATATTTAGCCTGTGTTCAGTCGGGCGATGGTGAGAGTGTGAGAGAGGATGTGGGAAGTTATGTAGTGAACAAAGAACGCAAGGATATTTGGGTAACCGCAGGATCATGAATACATTAGACTCAAATCGCTGACGTACGTACCCCCCCTCCACACACACGCACACGCACGCACACGCACACACACACACACACACACACACACACACACACATCCACACACATACGCACACACCCACACACATCCACACACACACCCACACACCCACACACCCACACACATACACACCCACACACATACACACCCACACACACACACACACACACACACACACATACGCACACACCCACACACATCCACACACACACCCACACACCCACACACATACACACCCACACACATACACACCCACACACACACACACACACACACACACACACACACACACACACACACACACACACACACACACACACACACACAAAGATGGCAAACAGATCCCAACCTAAATCATATACACGGCAAAAAAAAACATTCCCCTTATCAATACAATTTAGAACTTCAAAAGTTGGCTGTGCTCTAAGGGTTCATTCTAAGGGTTCATTCTAAGGGTTCACTCTAAGGGTTCACTCCAAGGGTTCACCCCAAGGGATGCACTACAGCTGAGATGTTCCTTACCCTCTTGGCCATGACGAAGAAGAGTTTCCTGAACTCTTCAGACTCTCCACTGAAGGGGACCAAAAAAAAAAAAAAAAAAAAAAAAAAAAAAAAAACTTCGGTGAAAGCAGCTCCTCGTGCCACCTTTTCATCTCTCCCACAACCTTCTTCGAGATGTTGATTTATATTCATCATTACTGAGTGAATTCCTCACTCCTTTAAAAAAAAATATTGCGATTAAAAACAAATCGTACTGAGGAGAGAAACGTTAGGCTGACGTTTCGGTCGGTCCTGGACCACTGCCACATCACAACTGAGGTTGTAATTTGACAGTGGTCTAGGACAGATCGAAACGTCATCTCAACGTTTCTCTCCTAAGTTCGGGTTTTTGGTGAAGTGTTCCAGCCACGGTATAGTGATTTTTCTTTTTTTTTACGATTTTATTATTTTTTTTATGCATTCCTCCAGTTCCGTGTCTCCTGGAGTCCGCCCGTGATCCCAGGGATGTGCACCCGTGTTCTCAGGAACGTGTACCCGTGTTCCCTGGGATGTGCACCCGTGTTCTCAGGAACGTGTACCCGTGTTCCCAGGGATGTGCACCCGTGTTCCCAGGGATGTGCACCCGTGTTCCCAGGGACGTGTACCCGTGTTCCCAGGGATGTGCACCCGTGTTCCCAGGGATGTGCACCCGTGTTCCCAGGGACGTGTACCCGTGTTCTCAGGAACGTGTACCCGTGTTCCCTGGGATGTGCACCCGTGTTCTCAGGAACGTGTACCCGTGTTCCCTGGGATGTGCACCCGTGTTCTCAGGAACGTGTACCCGTGTTCCCTGGGATGTGCACCCGTGTTCTCAGGAACGTGTACCCGTGTTCCCAGGGATGTGCACCCGTGTTCCCAGGGATGTGCACCCGTGTTCTCAGGAACGTGTACTCGTGTTCCCTGGGATGTGCACCCGTGTTCTCAGGAACGTGTACCCGTGTTCCCAGGGATGTGCACCCGTGTTCCCAGGGATGTGCACCCGTGTTCCCAGGGATGTGCACCCGTGTTCCCAGGAACGTGTACCCGTGTTCCCAGGAACGTGTACCCGTGTTCCCAGGGATGTGCATCCGTGTTCCCAGGGATGTCACCCGTGTTCCCAGGGATGTGCACCCGTGTTCCCAGGGATGTGCACCCGTGTTCCCAGGGATGTGCACCCGTGTTCCCAGGGATGTGTACCCGTGTTCCCAGGGATGTGTACCCGTGTTCCCAGGGATGTGCACCCTTCTTCTTATGACAAGAGCTTTGGTAAGATGGGTAAGGAAGAAGGATGGGTAAGGATGGAAATATTGGAAAAGGGTGGGAGGGGGGAGAGGTAGGATATAAAAGGTAAGTGGCCCAACCACTTTGGTGTAATTTAAAAAGTGTATGTGAATTGATAAGATATTCTTTAAGGGGTATAATACTAACCCATCAGTCACATAGATATAATAGGTATATAAGTACATGACTCTGAATTGGTAGTAATTATACAAGTTGCAATTTTTTTTTTTTTTTTTTTTTTTTTTTTTTTTTTTTTTTTTTTTTTTTTTTTTTTTTTTTTTTTTTGCGATTGCACTACGGATATTTATGCGACAATGAAGGCAATAATTTTCTGGCCAGTTTATAATTTCGTGACAATGGCTTCTTACAGGTGGTGTCCAGCCATAGTAAATAGCATAATTTTTACATTAGAAAGTTATATAAGATGTCTCCCTAATTGGGGGCGATGATTTTCTCAGTATACATAGAAAGGTTCTGGTGGTACCCAATCTTCTTCATCAGGGAGGTTGCTCAATATCATGGGTCGAGGGTAATCATCTTTATGAATAAAACGACGAACCCTCTGTGGGAGAGTCATTCTTTGAGTCCTGTGAGGCGGAGTATTGATGGTATAATCTGTGGTATTTATCACTTGTATAGGATGTTCTCTATCTGGCATGTATAGTTCTTGCATTGTATAGAGTTGTTTCTTTTTTAGGGTGTCAAGGCGTACATTTATGGCAGTAATATCTTGTTGTATGATATGCACCCGTGTTCCCAGGGATGTGCACCCGTGTTCCCAGGGATGTCACCCGTGTTCCCAGGGATGTGCACCCGTGTTCCCAGGGATGTTCACCCGTGTTCCCAGGGATGTGCACCCGTGTTCCCAGGGATGTGCACCCGTGTTCCCAGGGATGTTCACCCGTGTTCCCAGGGATGTGCACCCGTGTTCCCAGGGATGTGCACCCGTGTTCCCAGGGATGTTCACCCGTGTTCCCAGGGATGTGCACCCGTGTTCCCAGGGATGTGCACCCGTGTTCCCAGGGATGTGCACCCGTGTTCCCAGGGATGTTCACCCGTGTTCCCAGGGATGTGCACCCGTGTTCCCAGGGATGTGCACCCGTGTTCCCAGGGATGTTCACCCGTGTTCCCAGGGATGTGCACCCGTGTTCCCAGGGATGTGCACCCGTGTTCCCAGGGATGTGCACCCGTGTTCCCAGGGATGTGCACCCGTGTTCCCAGGAACGTGTACCCGTGTTCCCAGGGATGTGCACCCGTGTTCCTAGGGATGTGCACCCGTGTTCCCAGGGATGTGCACCCGTGTTCCCAGGGATGTGTACCCGTGTTCCCAGGGATGTGCATCCGTGTTCCCAGGGATGTGCACCCGTGTTCCCAGGGACGTGTACCCGTGTTCCCAGGGATGTGTACCCGTGTTCCCAGGGACGTGTACCCGTATTCCCAGGGACGTGAACCCGTGTTCCCAGGGACGTGTACCCGTGTTCCCAGGGATGTGCACCCGTGTTCCCAGGGATGTGCACCCGTGTTCCCAGGGATGTGTACCCGTGTTCCCAGGGACGTGTATCCGTGTTCCCAGGGATGTGTACCCGTGTTCTCAGAAACGTGTACCCGTGTTCCCAGGGATGTGCACCCGTGTTCCCAGGGACGTGTACCCGTGTTCCCAGAGACGTGCACCCGTGTTCCCAGGGACGTGTACCCGTGTTCCCAGGGATGTGCACCCGTGTTCCCAGGGATGTGCACCCGTGTTCCCAGGGACGTGTACCCGTGTTCCCAGGGATGTGCACCCGTGTTCCCAGGGACGTGTACCCGTGTTCCTAGGGATGTGCACCCGTGTTCCCAGGGATGTGCACCCGTATTCCCAGGGACGTGTACCCGTGTTCCCAGGGATGTGCACCCGTGTTCCCAGGGACGTGTACCCGTGTTCCCACGGATGTCCATCCGTGTAGAATGCCATCCACTACAGCCGACTAGCACTAGGTGCTTATTTACGACTAGGTGAACATGAATAACAAAAAGGCACAATACCGTGACTGGAACGATACACAAATAACCCGCACATAAAAGAGAGAAGCTTACGACGACGTTTCGATCCGACTTGGACCATTGAACATGGTGCTAGGTGAAGAAGGTGCTAGATGAAGAAGGTGCTAGGTGAACATGATACTTATTTACTGCTAGGTGAACATGATACTTATTTACTGCTAGGTGAACATGGTGCTTATTTACTGCTAGGTGAACATGGTGCTTATTTACTGCTAGGTGAACATGGTACTAGATGAACCTGGTACTAGGTAGACATTATATTAGGTGAACATGATGCTAAGTGAACATGGTACTAGGTGAACATCTGCAATGTGAACATGGGCAAAAGTGTCACAAAACTTGTTCATACGTCTCGGCCAGACCAGTAATCGAACCCCTGTCTTTTCTCTCGTAGACCGAATTTTACACTCCGTCACTGCTACCAAAGGAGGTACTGAAGTAAATCCCCAAAAAATATGAATACAAAGACTTCATCAATATTACGTTGAACACACAACACAATGTTATTCGTTATACTGAACATTAATCTCTGTTTAGTATTGTCGGAGGAAGAGAAGCAAGTGCGATTTAATTAGAAATTTTTGTTTAGGCTCATACAAGTTGGACTGACAACTCTGACATAAAAAAATACTTCATGGAAAGGTTGATAACACTGAGCGGATGTGCCTCATAGGCTTATTCTCGCCACCGGAAACACACTAAGTGCAAGACACAAACTTTAGCAATACTACGACTAAGAAATATTTGGGAAGTTTGTGTGTGTATGTGTGTGTGTACGTACTCACCTATTTGTCTATTTGTGGTTGCAGGGGTCTATTCGCACCTCCTGGTCTCGCTACAAGGTGTGTGTACTCACCTAGTTGTACTCACCTAGTTGAGGTTGCAGGGGTCGAGTCCAAGCTCCTGGCCCCGCCTCTTCACTAGTCGCTACTAGGTCACTCTCCCTGAACCATGAGCTTTATCGTACCTCTGCTTAAAGCTATGTATGGATCCTGCCTCCACTACATCGCTTCCCAAACTATTCCACTTCCTGACTACTCTGTGGCTGAAGAAATACTTCCTAACATCCCTTTGATTCATCTGTGTCTTCAGCTTCCAACTGTGTCCCCGTGTTGCTGTGTCCAGTCTCTGGAACATCCTGTCTTTGTCCACCTTGTCAATTCCTCTCAGTATTTTGTAAGTCGTTATCATGTCCCCCCTATCTCTCCTGTCCTCCAGTGTCGTCAGGTTGATTTCCCTTAACCTCTCATCATAGGACATACCTCTTAACTGTGGGACTAGTCTTGTTGCAAACCTTTGCACTTTCTCTAGTTTCTTTACATGCTTGACTAGGTGTGGGTTCCAAACTGGTGCCGCATACTCCAATATGGGCCTAACGTACACGGTGTACAGGGTCCTGAACGATTCCTTATTAAGATGTCGGAATGCTGTTCTGAGGTTTGCTAGGCGCCCATATGCTGCAGCAGTTATTTGGTTGATGTGCGCTTCAGGAGATGTGCCTGGTGTTATACTCACCCCAAGATCTTTTTCCTTGAGTGATGTTTGTAGTCTCTGACCCCCCTAGACTGTACTCCGTCTGCGGTCTTCTTTGCCCTTCCCCAATCCTCATGACTTTGCACTTGGTGGGATTGAACTCCAGGAGCCAGTTGCTGGACCAGGTCTGCAGCCTGTCCAGATCCCTTTGTATTTCTGCCTGGTCTTCGATCGAATGAACTCTTCTCATCAACTTCACGTCATCTGCAAACAGTGACACCTCGGAGTTTATTCCTTCCGTCATGTCGTTCACAAATACCAGAAACAGCACTGGTCCTAGGACTGACCCCTGTGGGACCCCGCTGGTCACAGGTGCCCACTCTGACACCTCGCCACGTACCATTACTCGCTGCTGTCTTCCTGACAAGTATTCCCTGATCCATTGCAGTGCCTTCCCTGTTATCCCTGCTTGTGTGTGTGTGTGTGTGTGTGTGTGTGTGTGTGTGTGTGTGTGTGTGTGTGTGTGTGTGTGTGTGTGTGTGTGTGTGTGTGTGTGTGTGTGTGTGTGTGTGGTGTGTGTGGTGTGTGTGGTGTGTGTGGTGTGTGTGGTGTGTGTGGTGTGTGTGGTGTGTGTGGTGTGTGTGGTGTGTGTGGTGTGGTGTGTGTGATGTGTGTGTGTGTGTGTGTGTGTGTGTGGTGTGTGTGTGTGTGTGTGTGTGTGTGTGTGTGTGGTGTGTGTGTGTGGTGTGTGTGGTGTGTGTGTGTGGTGTGTTTGTGGTGTATGTGTGTATGTGTGTGTGTGTGTGTGTGTGTGTACTCACCTATTTGTCTATTTGTGGTTGCAGGAGTCTAGTCGCAGCTCCTGGCCTCCCTACAAGGGTGTGTGTGTGAGGGGGGCAGGAGTGAAGGGAGAGGGGGTTGACGCCCCCCGCGCGCGCGCGCCACAACATTAATTAACTAGCGATTTTTAGCTGACTTCATTAGCAAAATATAATTCAATCCCCAGTGCTCCCAGTTAACACAATTTGTGAGTTTTATTTTTCATTTACTAATGGTTAATGCCGCACCTTCACAAGTGTTTTAACTAAAGAGA
>NC_091339.1:24999932-25012432 GCF_038502225.1 Cherax quadricarinatus
AAGGCGGTGCCGGATCAGCCGGGCTGTGGCTCGTACGTCGGACTGCGTGCGGCCAGCAGTAACAGCCTAGTTGATCAGGCCCTGATCCATCGGGAGGCCTGGTCATGGACCGGGCCGCGGGGGCGTTGATCCCCGGAATAACCTCCAGGTAACCTCCAGGTAACCCACGAATATGCATCGGGGTTGCCACAGCAATTACTGAGGGAAATATCTCATGAGAGGATAATATGGTTATTAACTAAATACGTGTAAAAACGAACGCATTTTATGTGAACGATACAAGTTGAAAAATAAACGAAAAACGTAATGAAATCAGAGAGCGTCCGAACGATTGGAAAATTGTATACGTGTTTATTGCCACCACCTGTGTGGGGGCAGCTGGTACTGTCATCTTACCTGTGTGGGAGCAGCTGGTGCTGTCATCTTACCTGTGTGGGGGCAGCTGCTGCTGCTGTCATCTTACCTGTGTGAGGTCAGCTGGTGCTGTCATCTTACCTGTGTGAGGTCAGCTGGTGCTGTCATCTTACCTGTGTGAGGTCAGCTGGTGCTGTCATCTTACCTGTGTGAGGTCAGCTGGTGCTGTCATCTTACCTGTGTGAGGTCAGCTGGTGCTGTCAACTTACCTGCGGGAGAAAAAACGAGGTGTTATATAAGTATTAATAAATAATAAATGTAATTCACAGTAATATAACCAATTTACTTGCTGTCTTGAGAAATGTTTACATCTCGCTGTAATAGTTACTGAGAAGCAGACATAGACCGATTCCTGGTGTCTCCATTTCTATCGTGCGTCTGCAACAATTTCTTCACAGATTCTCAAGATGTTTCAGTAGAAGTGATTCGATAATTTATGTAATTCATTCTAAAACTTCAGTCACTTTCACTGAATTTCAAACTCCTTTTTATCCTGACTTACATTCCTCACACCACGAAGGATAAATGCTCTCGATACCGTGACTGGCGAAAATCCACAACCAACTCACAAACTGGAAATGTGCAGAGGACGACGTTTCAATCATCCGTAGAACATCACCGAGTAGAAAAAGGACACTTGGATACAGTTCCGGACACATTTGTCCCCGAGTGGTTCCACCAGCGTCCATGATACCACTTAAAATTATCAAGCAAGATTTTCCACTTCAGATTTGTAATGGAAGTCCGCAGCAGCAGTAGTTCCCCAGTTCCAAAATTATCTAGCAGGTTGGTGGTGTGTGGGTGTTGACAGCGGCAGACAGCAAGAACATGCAACCTTGTCAGTGCTGTCAGTCACTACATCGTGACATTAGACTTTGTTTAAAAGACCTTTCTGGCTGAATTCAGTGCCTCAACTACTACTACGTTGGGTCATTAAGCCTGTATATCACCTGTTCACCACCAGTCAAGTATAGTTTAAGTCAAGTATAGTTTAATCCCTAATAATAGGAATTAACGTAAACTCAGCGTATGTACACCGAAAGACATACACCTCTGGGTATGTTTGTTGTCTTCAACAGGAACACTGGACAACACACCCAGAAGTTGACATTTGGCCTTCTTTTTCTTTTTCTTTTTTTTGTGTGTAAGTATCTAGGTGAACATATGCTAAATTTACTTTAACTCCTATAATTAGGAATTAAAGTATACCTGCCTGGTGGTGAACAGGTGATATGTAGGCTTCATGACCCTACGTAGTAGTCGATAGACTTTAAACCTCGTTAACCAACCTACAGCTGGGAAGATTCATTTTCATCCACTATGACTGATAATGACTGATAATCATGATAATAATGGTAACAATAATATTTATTATATAATAATAAAAATAATTATTATCATTATTAGTATTATAATTTTCCTCGCTCTCGCGAGGACATCTTTTCTACTCTTGAAGTCTGGCCTAAGTACAGGCCTTCCTGCTGACCTTCTTGATCTGTACGCTCATGTATCACTCACAACCTGAGTGATAAGACGCCTCCTGGTCTCGTCTTCGTCGCGGAAGACGTATCAAGAAGCAGATCGTATTTAGTAAACAGATTAAGTCGCTCTGCGCAACTCGACTCCTGTTCCACGCCCCCTGGAATTCTGATCCCGTTTTGTCAGGCAAACAGCTGACTTACCTGTCCAAACAGTGCAGAGTTAAACAGTTTACTTGTCCACCATGTAAAAAATTAAACTGATACCACATTACAAGAGAAATTCCTACGTAAACACAGTGTTTTGCTGCAGACTCTTGCTATCTACGACACCCTGATTCATCTTCACAACACACAAATGTATGCTGCAGGATACAAACGAGTACTACGAAGTATAATAATAATCAATGATGATAATAATAATAATAAACAATAAATAATAGTAATAATAATAATAATAAGCAATAATAATAATTAATAATAATAATAATAATCAGAAGAAGAAAAAGAAGAAACACTACTATTACTACTAACAATAATAATTTATTTCCAAAAGGTACATAACTTCTGTCAAAATTAGATAACATTTAGTAATACATATGTAAAGCTCCTGGTTATGCAGAACATTTTCGGGCAGAAAAGACCAAGTTTCGCTCTTCGTACGAGCTTTATAAAGTCAGTAATATGATCAAGATCTCCACTATGCGAAACGTTGCCCCATTTAAATGCTTTCTCTTCAGTTGTGTCCCAGTGACTTCATCAGTCCAATACAGAGAAGAACGGTATGAGAAGAGGAGTTCGAGGTAATCGGTCCCTCAGCCTGGAGGGACTGATTCCCTGAAAAAAAAATTCTCCCTTCAGCCACCATCTCCACATCATCTTCGTCTCATATTCGCTCATTTTTTCCTTCATACATTTGTTCTATGGTAGTTTTGACGTGATTGTCTTGAAACATTTGTCTTGTTTCTGTGATTTTTTTTATCAACATTGTCTCCACACGGAGATTCCTCTGGATTTCCGTCCCAGCCTCCCGCCAGTGTCCTCTCGGCTGACAATCGATACTGAGCCCGTGTTCCTGTGACTCCATCATCCAGTTCTCTCTCTCTCTCTTTCCCTCTCTCTCTTCTCCTTCTTAGATAAACTCAGTGTGGACTTCCACGTCCTCTGTAATCTGTCTTTACCATGTACTCAGATGTACTCCCAGATATTCTTCTTCCTCTCTCTTTCTCTCTCTCTCTCTCTCTCTCTCTCTCTCTCTATCTATCTATCTATCTATCTGTCTATCTTTCTCTCTCTCGTCCCCTTCCCCTCGTCTGCTCTTCACAAAGTCCACTAATCTTTATTCACTTTTATCCACTCCATCTTTCCTATTGTTACTTTATCATATCCCGCCAACATTTCCACTCCACGTATTCCATTCCCACTTTTATTTATCCTCTACTATTCCTCTTTTCGGCGGTATTTTCCACTTACCTTTTCCTCTTCCCATTTAATTATTTTCATTTCCTTCATTCCCTTTATCTGCATCTATTACTTATGTATATTCTTCTCTTCGTTCCCAACCCCCCCCCCTCTCTCTCTTTCTCTTTCAGGAGAATTTTCACAGGGTTACGTTAAGAGTTTCTGTCTTTATTTACAAGCTAAGAACTGTTACCTACCTCAGCTTGTTTGAAAACCTTTCCTAACATTATTAAAATTTGATCCTTTTATTACATAAAAACAGGGAACAGGGTGAAGTTGGGGTCAGCTTTCGATTTTATTTGTTCAACTCACTATCAACATCATTATGGTGTACGAACATGTTCCAGACTCGAGTCTGGATGAATGATCTCAGATGAAGTGATGTTCTTGAGAGTGTGGGAGTTGTTTGCTGCCCGTCTTGTGGTAAAGTGAAGCTGTCTTATCGCTGTGCGCCAAGACAATACTGGCTTTGTACATAACAATAAGACAACCCACATCTTTCTGGTGTTTGAGGTTCTGCTGAAATGACAGATACATCCAGGCTGGGTTTAGGTGAGAAATTAGTCTTCCTCGGTTCTCTTATTTTCTCCAAAAGACGTAGATGAGACAGGGGGACAGGTAATCCAAGAAAATAAAGTTGGTAGAATTACCGACAATATGTAAAGTAAAAGGACACAAGTGCAACTAATGTGACATTTTATTGTGGCAACGTTTCGCTCTCCAGGAGCTCCTGGAGAGCGAAACGTTGCCACAATAAAATGTCACATTAGTTGCACTTGTGTCCTTTTACTTTACAATCCAAGAAAATGGTGGATAAACAAGGTTTAAGCGCACTTGTGCCTCGTATAGTTTTGCTGCCTCTACTGTCAAGCAGGTAAGAGATACTTCTTAGTAGTGCTAACTTCTCGGCCACCTTGCTTGCAAGATTAACCACCTGCACATTACACCGATTGTCTTAAAGCACACTTTCTTGTGCTATACAGGCACCGATTAAGTATCTTAAAGCACACTTTCTTGTGGAATACTGGCACTGATTAAGTGTCTTAAAGCACACTTTCTTGTGGAATACTGGCACCAATTAAGTGTCTTGTAGACAGTCCCATCGGCAATTACTCAGAGTTTTGCCAAGAGACCCTAGTGCCATACTCAAATGAAAACACCAGCATGGTACTACACAGCTGATATTGGACTCATTCAGTGACTGGTGCCATATAGTGGAGAGGTTTAACGTATCAGCTGCACAACGATCTTTTTCTGAAGCCACACTGACGGTCACAGAGAAGCAAGTGATAGTCAAAATATGTTGTTGTTTGCCGTGAGATTATCGTCTCAAGAATTTTACCAGTGACAGGAGTGACATTGGTCTGTAGTCGTTGATTACCACTCTGCTCTCTCCTTTCCTTTTGAATAGGAACTATATTTCCCTCTTTTTACGAAAATCATTGACACAGTGAGAGGCTCGCTCTAAGTCTCTCTCTCTTTCTCTCTCTCTCTCTCTCTCTCCCCTGGATATTCCACTCTTAATCTTTTCATTCCAGTCTCTGGTAGTCTCTGGGACATTGTTTCTTCTCCCAGTAATCCCTAAAGTCCACAATATCATTCTCATTTCCACACTTAATCTTGCGCTTTCCCACAAGCACTAGCGGAGTTGGAGAGCTCCTTCACCTTCATGGGACTGACTGCCCCAGTCCCCACTGCTGCACTCTGATGGGACTGCTCCAGCTCCAGTGCTTCTCTTCCAGTATGACGAGACTGACGAGACTGTAAATGCCAGGTCCCCGCTGTCTCATGGATGTTAATATGTACTGAAAGGCAGCGTGTTTATTTCGCGATTAACAGACGGAGGAATGAGCCTCCAGTATGTTGATCAGAACCTGATCTACCACGAGGCCTGGTCTCAGACCGGGTCGCGGAGGCGTTGACCCCCGAAACCCTCTCCAAGTATACTGAAACTGAAAGACCCATGTGGATTAAGCGCTTCACATAATGTATACCTTCCATATTATTGTGTACAATACCGACAAGGTGATGAACAAAATAGGTGCAGAAGTAGTTTTGGTGTAATCAGTCCCTCAGCCTTGGAAGGAGGAAGTCAGTCCCCCCAGTCCTCCCTTCTCATGGCACTGTTCCATCAATATCTCCCAGTCTGCGAAAGTAATTCTGATGTAATCAGTCCCTCAGCCTTGGAAAGTGGTAGTCAGTCCCCCCCTCCCCAGTCCTCCCATCTCATGGGACTGTTCCATCAATATCTCCCAGTTTTCAGAAGTACTTTTGAGGCGATCAGTCCCTCGGTCTTTCCTCCTCGTAGGACTGTCCCATCCTTGTCTCTCAGTTTGCAGAGTAAGCACATGCAAAGTTGCCACAACAATAATACCATTCTGCTGCCAATCCCACGTAATGCAATATCCAGCATTACCTTCACAAAGTAAATATTATCCTTTCAGGTTGGAGAGGCTGGCAGGAATTACACAGCTCTCCACCCGCACTCTCCAGAGCTTCAAAAAGGGCACAAAAAGAGTTGCAAATACTTAACTCGCTGAGTAATTCTTGGTAAATTGGTTTGAAATTGAAAGTGCGAGTGTGTGTGTGTGTGTGTGTGTGTGTGTGTGTGTGTGTGTGTGTGTGTGTGTGTGTGTGTGTGTGTGTGTGTGTGTGTGTGTGTGTGTGTGTGTGCGCGCGCGCGCGTGTGTGCGTGCGTGTGTGTGTGTGTGTGTGTGTGTGTGTGTGTGTGTGTGTGTGTGTGTGTGTGTGTGTGTGTGTGTGTGTGTGTGTGTGTGTGTGTGCGTGCGTGCGTGTGTGTGTGTGTGTGTGTGTGTGTGTGTGTGTGTGTGCGTGTGTGTGTGTGTGTGTGTGTGTGTGTGTGTGTGTGTGTGTGTGTGTGTGTGTGTGTGTGTGTGTGTGTGTGTGTGTGTGTGAGAGAGAGAGAGAGAGAGAGAGAGAGAGAGAGAGAGAGAGAGAGAGAGAGAGAGAGAGAGAGAGAGAGAGAGAGAGAGAGAGAGAGAGAGAGAGAGAGAGAGATGCGCACAGCTAGGAAATTTATTAAAACTGCGTATTCGTGGTTTTGGGACCTAATTCGATTTTCAGCCGTACGAAACAGAGCAAATATTTTTCTTGCCTTTATCAAATTTCACAGCATAGGACGCCGGCGCCCAAAGTCAACAGCCGGGAAAATTTTCTATACAGAAAGGTAAGCAAGACACAATTCCTTAAAAGTGGAGTTTCAACGCTGTATAACTTATTCTGATCCCCCCCACTCGGCACTTATTGGCGAACAATAAGTACTGTGAGAGCACCTTCCCCACCATGGGTTCTGATCCCAAATGTTCTGATGCTGAGCCACAAACCTGTACGAAACGTTTTAGACAAATGACGCCTTTTCCCAAAACTTGGGATTGGATTCTAAATGCTTTATTGTGGATACATACAGTTTTACAGGAGACGGGAAACAATTGGCAACTTTTCTCGAAACTTGGGACCAAATTCTGAATCATTAATTGCGACCTGTTGACATACGAAGATGGCGACGCGTACAGAAACGTACTTCAGTTTCCTAGAACCGCACTTAGTGCTCTAGAACCGTACTTAGTGCTCTAGAACCGTACTTAGCGCTCTAGAACAGCACTTAGTGCTCTAGAACCGTACTTAGCGCTCTAGAACAGCACTTAGTGCTCTAGAACCGTACTTAGCGCTCTACAAATGCAATTAGCGCTCTAAAACCGTACTTATCGCACTGCAAAACTAATCCTAATTTTGCAGAAAGCAAACACTAATTCACCAGAGGACATAAATTAGCTCTCTAGAATGCATAGCTTAGGAGAAAAAGAAAATTTTTAATGTTCTAAAACACAGCGCAATTACCTAGCGAAGTCTTTAGTTTTTCACACAAATAACCAGAACACAGAAAAGAGAAACTTATGAAGACGTTTCGGCCCGACTTGTCAATGGTTCAGTCACGGTAATGTGCCTCTCTCTTATTTACTTCTCTAGAAAACGGATTTCGAGTCGAGAAAACATACATTAACACTCCAGAAAACAGACTTTCGTCCTCTAGAAGATACACCTTAGTGCTCTAGAAAACAGATTTTTTTTTTTTCAGTTCTGTAGGAACTGAGCTGCGATGAGAGGAGGGCGCTAAAAGCAGAGAGCATGTTTGGAGTGTTCGAGTCAATACTGGTGTGTGTGTGCCTGGCGGACATTTACATACATAGTGACGCTGCCCTGGCAGATCCCTCTCCTTAAAACACACACAATGGGGCCAAGCCCACTGCTGTCCTCCTAGGGGGGGGGGGGGAAGCCGAAGAAATATCCATTAAAGGATCAGAAGAAGGCGCATAAATAAAGAATGCAATGAAAGAGGGGGGTGGCGAGAGGAGAGATGAAAAGACATTGAACAGTATGCGGTATTAAGAGAAAACGTTATCAAAGGAAGTGGAAATAGAAGTGTGATGGAGAAATAAGGAGACTAAGGAGAAGTATGAGAAATGTAAAGTGACACGGATAAAACAAGGGAAAAAATTAACTATTCAATGAATAGGATAACAAGAAGAGATAAAAAATACATGATGACTGAATATAAGGATAAATAATTATTACAGACGCAACAGTCGAAAACAAACGATATATATATATATATATATATATATATATCTATATATATATATATATATATATATATATATATATATATATATATATTCCACTACAAAAGATTTAGGTAAATAACCGTGTATAATGCGATTAAATAACATATTTGAAGATTCCGTTTGGGCAGATTTGTGACGGATGTTTGCACACATACACGGGAACACAGTGTAAGTCTGACCACATTCCCACACGATTTTCGCTTCGCAAGCATTTCATCTTTTAAACCCCAAGTCCGGTTACTGTTTTATCCGCTGACTTTTGTAGCAAGTAATTACCATGCTCGCACTCCAAGAGCACGGTAAATCCCTAAGACCTCTCGTCTCCACTCCATTCCAATATGTTCACATGTGCCTCTTGGATGTTTAGTCCTGTCTTTCAATACCCTCCATCATAAATAACCCTCGCAACTTTTAATGTATCCTCGGAAGATTCCTACACCTCCTTCCATCTATTCCAGGATTATAATTCACCTTAATTATCCCAACTTATAAAGTGAGATATACAGCAATAACCCAAAGAAAATATCAACAGACATTATAATTACTCTTTACTCCTTACTTTACACTACTTATCTAATACTATATACATTTATCTATCTCACATATGGTGCATGTTCGTGAGGATCAATAACAATATAATAAATGAACCCAAGTATCAATGGGAAAAAAAATCAGTCATGAGAATCGCTCAGAACTCTTCTCCCGCACAACAACAACAACAACAATAACAACACGAAGGTTCTTTCAGGGCGAGTTTACTGATCTGTGTCACACAGGTGAGTGAACATACGGCCATAAAATCCAAGTATTGGACAGTATCATCAATCCTGTGAGTGAACATACGTCTATCAAACATTATTACTTAAGTTTCACTCATCCTGTGAGTGAACATACCTGTGTAGAGACACTATTAGGTAGTGTCACTCATCCTGTGAGTGAACATACCTCTGTAGAGACACTATTAGGTAGTGTCACTCATCCTGTGAGTGAACTTACGACCATAATAAGAGTGAAGAATTAGACACATATGTAACAAAATAAGAATACATGTCAGCTCAGGCAGTAGTCATAATGGCCCTGATAGCACTGTCATCTGTGATTGTAGCAACACTGAGGTGTGAACTACTGTAGTCTAACAAGCTGCTGCTACTGTTACAACAGCGAAGCTTACCTGCTAAACTAAGGTTTAGGTCTTGCGATTAGCACAAAGAGGAACAAACCTTCAACACCCCTTGCGCTGAATGACCCTAACGGGTTTACAATCTGACGAAAATGTAAAAAAACGCTCATGTTACATAAATGTTAAAGTGTAATCAAAGCGTTTTTCAATTTTCTGTATTCATTGTCTTAGTATTCTCACGAGCAAATAATATAAAAGAAATAGAGTAGATAGAGAGTGATAGACACAGAGCTATGTATAGTGAACAAAATAAATATATCACAGGATGTAATGGATGGGTGTTGGGCTGTGTTTGTCAGGGCCTAATTAATATGACGCCATGTTTGCTCTCTCTGTTGTGACATATGACCATATGGACTGGTGCATGTATACATGTCAGTTTATATATATATATATATATATATATATATATATATATATATATATATATATCATTTAGCTTTACAATATGAATTAAGTACTAAAGACTGAAGAGACGTGTGAAGACCAGATACTTGCGCTCTTCCCAGTCTTACTTATTTTAGTATCTATGTTTTGGATATTTTCGAGCTAACTCCCCTTTCACATGTCCATTCTGCCTTCACCTCCCCTCTCACATGTTCTCATCTTCAAATTCACTCTCATTTTCCCCCTCCCCCTTGTACCTCTAACACTTAACTTTCCCACTCGCCTCAAGCACACTCTCGCATGTTCCAAGCACATCCAACACTCCCTTACATGTTCATCCCTCACCTAAGACACTCATATCTTCCTCTCACCTTCACTATCCCTCTCTCTCTCTCTTGTCCCTCTTCCCTCCACCTCTCTTTTCCCCCTCGTCTCTTTCATTTCCCCTCAGCAGCAGAGCCTATCTTTGACCCGCCAACTTTGTTCATAAAGCCATCAACAACTTTATCTACCTTGGCCAGTCTGTAAAACTGTTTGTATTATCCCCTGGCATCCAACGCTCTGTCCCTTTGATGGGCCCACCGAATTAATTTAGCTTCATATAAAAAAATAACAGTTTATGGACGAAGTTTTAATCTAATGCTGGAACTTTTTGGGCGGAAGTTTAATGCGAAGATGGATACAAGCTAGTGTGTATAAGAGAATAATACAAGGATGAACACAGGCCCACAAACATACGAGAACAATAACAATATAGCGAAGATAGACGGAAGCTCACATGGATAACAAAAATAAATATTTTTACATGTTCGTGATGCGCTGAACTCGTGTGGGTCATCCGTCTCATCGAGAAGTGGTTGGCTGGCTAATTGGTGTCAAAGCCTATCAACAACACAAGGGTCATTCAGGCTGAATGTCGCCTGTTTACCACCTGTCAAGGATACGTTAATTTCTATGAAAAAAAGGAAACTCAGTGTACAAACTGTACACTGAGAGATGTGCACCTGCTTTCTACAAGACAGACCCTGTCTCTTTGTACTTACTTACCTTAAAGAATAGTAATATCAAACTGAAACACACAGTCGTGGAACAAACACATACACGATCAAACAATAGAACGTAGACGGACACAAACACACATATACACAAGCGAACAATAGAACGTAGATGGACACAAACACACATATACACAAGCGAACAATAGAACGTAGATGGACACAAACACACATATACACAAGCAAACAATACAACGTACATGGACACAAACACACATATACACAAGCAAACAATATAACGCAGATGAACACAGACACACACACATACACAAGCGAACAACAGAACGTAGACGGACACAAACACACACACATACACAAACGAACAATACAACGTAGATAGACACAAACACACACACACACACACAAACGAACAATACAACGTAGATGGACACAAACACACACACATACACAAACGAACAATACAACGTAGACACAAACACACACACACACAAACAAACAATACAACGTAGATGGACACAAACACACATACACAAGCGAACAATACAACGCAGATGGATACAAACACACACACATACACAAGCGAACAATACAACGTAGATGGACACAAACACACACACATACACAAGCGAACAATACAACGTAGATGGACACAAACACACAAGAGAACAATAATGAATGCCTGTGGAAATAAGCAGATGCAAGGTGGAATACTGCTGGGATTAAACTCGTGAATAGGGAATACATACCAAACTTCATCCCTTAGTAATAATCAACTACCCAAACCCGTGGAGGCTGCTGAATGCAGATTGAACTTGTAAATGATATTTGACACAGGCGGCAGCCCCGGCTTGATCAGCTTGCAATGAACGGTACACAGCTAGCTACCCTTCATCGGTGCAAAGGGAGGGTGGGGGAAGGGGGAAGGGGAGGCGGAGGAAAGGGAGGTAGAGGTGTAGGAAGGGCTGGTGTACACAGAATTGAAGGAATGGCTGACAGGAAGGGCTGGTGTAGACAGAATTGGAGGGATGGCTAACAGGAATGAAGGGCTGGTGTAGACAGAACTGGAGGGATGGCTGACAGGAATGAAGGGCTGGTGTAGACAGAACTGGAGGGATGGCTGACAGGAATGAAGGGCTGGTGTAGAGAGAACTGAAGGGATGGCTGACAGGCGGGAAGAGCTGGTGGTGTGGATGGGGACAGTTGAGATAGAAGTTTTGACTACCTGGAGTCTACCTACCTGGAGGGTATTCCGGGGATCAACGCCTCAGCGGCCCGGTCCATGACCAGGCCTCCCGGTGGATCAGGGCCTGATCAACGAGGCTGTTACTGCTGTCCGCACGTAGTCCAACGTACGAACCAAAGCCCGGCAAGTACCACCTAAGAAATACTAAAGATGCCCACGCTGGCTGATAGGAGGAAAGAGGAGACATGATAACAACATACAAGGTTATGAAAGACAAGAGATGTTTTGTAGTACCTTCAAAAGGAATAACAAGAGGATACAGATATAAATTCAGAAAAAATAGTGCTGAAGGACAAAGGGGGAAAATTTTCTTTACAGAGTGGCAGAAGAATGAAAGGAATTGAAAGAGGAAATAGTGAGTGATACGACTATAGGAATTTAAATAAAAACCTATGAACATATTACTGAAGACGAACACAGCTCTCTTTCTGTACAAGTGTTTATCCAAAAGTGTCTTTGAAAAATGGTAGCTATTCAAAACCTCCGTCATCACTACCACCACCACTACCAGCCTTATTATCCTCCACCACAACTACCATTACCATCAACCAGCACTACCATCAACTACAACAACAGCACAATACTTAATGATCGTTCGCTAGCGCTCTAATATTGGTAACGGCTGGACCCTTGTTAACGAACCCTTGTGTAGCGGGCACTGGTAACAAGCCGGCCAGA
>NC_091339.1:25017432-25019932 GCF_038502225.1 Cherax quadricarinatus
TCAGACCCCTGTTGCGCTCTATAGAGTATCTCCGCCGCTTTTATCAGCTTCCCTTTGCCAAAACACTCAATACGTTTCACAACCCATTGCAATTCAGTCTACCATCAATCTTTTCAAAATCTATAAAGGGAGCACGCGCGCGCACACACACACACACACACACACACACACACACACACACACACACACACACACACACACACACACACACACACACACACTGCAAACCTCACTCAAGGAGAAAGATCTTGGGGTGAGTATAACACCGAGCATGTCTCCGGAAGCACACATCAATCAGATAACTGCTGCAGCATATGGGCGCCTGGCAAACCTGAGAACAGCATTCCGATACCTTAGTAAGGAATCATTCAAGACACTGTACACCGTGTATGTCAGGCCCATACTGGAGTATGCAGCACCTGTTTGGAACCCGCACTTGATAAAGCACGTCAAGAAACTAGAGAAAGTACAAAGGTTTGCGACAAGGTTAGTTCCAGAGCTAAGGGGAATGTCCTATGAAGAAAGATTAAGGGAAATCGGCCTGACGACACTGGAGGACAGGAGGGTCAGGGGAGACATGATAACGACATATAAAATACTGCGTGGAATAGACAAGGTGGACAAAGACAGGATGTTCCAGGGAGGGGACACAGAAACAAGAGGCCACAATTGGAAGTTGAAGACACAAATGAGTCAGAGAGATAGTAGGAAGTATTTCTTCAGTCATAGAGTTGTAAGGCAGTGGAATAGCCTAGAAAATGACGTAGTGGAGGCAGGAACCATACACAGTTTTAAGACGAGGTTTGATAAAGCTCATGGAGCGGGGAGAGAGAGGGCCTAGTAGCAACCGGTGAAGAGGCGGGGCCAGGAGCTAGGACTCGACCCCTGCAACCACAAATAGGTGAGTACAAATAGGTGAGTACACACACACACACACACACACACATTAAATCATTTCATTATCCTTCGATCATAATATTTTACGGAAAAAGTAATTCTCGGGAATTTTCAATAAAAAAATATTAAAGTACTTAATTTAAGGAACTTCAATAATAATAATAATAATAATAATAATAATAATAATAATAATAATAATAATAGTAATAGTAATATAATAATAATAATAGTAATAATAATAATAATAATAATAATAATAATAATAATAATAATAATAATAATAATAGTAATAGTAATATAATAATAATAATAATAATAATAATAATAATAATAATAATAATAATAATAATACTTTGCTCAATAACCTTTCGAATACTGGGTGGCCATTAAGCCCAGAAGAACAAACCCCCTCACTGCCAGAAGGCATTTAAATTTTTTTGCAGTTCTCGCACAAAAGGAAGCAATATTCGCATTTTACTTGAACAAAGACAACAATGCCTCGCTTGTATAAAAATCATTACAACATATAGCAACTAAAAGGATAGAACTGTATTCTTGATTTTTTTTCAAGCAGTTTAGAAAATGCGGTACGTTAATGGGGGGGGGATATTTTTTTCTAGTACATTATTTAACATTTGTTGCAATATTGAAAATGTTAAAATAAGTAGACTCCTACAAATATACATTATATATACTTAGACTATTTTTTTTTTTAGCCAGTTATACCGATTCAGAGTTTGAAGAGAATATGACCAGTTTCCCATCAGAATATAGTGCTTATTTTCGTTGCATCTAAGACGCAGTTCAATACAAAATATACAATACGAGAAGGTATCAATACAATACACAGTATACAATACACAACATACAGTAGAGTACACAGTACAATACATAATACACAGTACAATACAGTACACAGTACAAAACACAATACACAGTACAGTGCAGTACACAGTACAATACACAACACAGTACAATATACAGTAAAGTACACAGTGCATAATACACAGTACACATTAATTCAGTCTTGCGATGTAGTAATCTTAATCATTAGTTATTTCCATCTCCAGGGATTTCAGTCTCCAAAAATCTCGGTTTCTAAAAATATCTATAGTCTTAAATCTCGGTATCTAGGAATATCTAGTTTTAAATCGAGGAATACCTACAGTTTTAAATCTCCGCATCTAGGAATATCTAGTCTTAAATCCCAGTATCTAGGAATATCTGCAGTTTTAAATTTCGGTATCTAGGAATATCTAATTTTAAATCTAGGTATCTTGGAATACCTACTCTTAAATTCCGGTATCTAGGAATATCTGCAGTTTTAAATCTCGGTATCTAGGAATATCTAGTCTTAAATCCCGGTATCTAGGAATATCTGCAGTTTTAAAACTCGCTATCTAGGAATATCTAGTCTTAAATCTCGGTATCTAGGAATATCTGCAGTTTTAAATCTCGGTATCTAGGAATATATAGTCTTAAATCTCGGTATCTAGGAATATCCATAGTCAGGAATGTCGGTCTTAGTGACTCTCAGATGTCAGAAATCTCCGCCTCTAGGATTCTATCTTCAGGAACCCCGATGCACAAGAATGTTGACCGT
>NC_091339.1:25024932-25029932 GCF_038502225.1 Cherax quadricarinatus
GTCGCCCAACGCAAATTAAGAAATTCAATTCATCGACATTTACTGAAGAGCCAAATAATTAAGTAGGTAATTCTTGCAGCAAACACAGACCAGGAAGAAATTAACAAATTTTCCTCACAGCAATAGTCGATAAATTGCAGCTGTAAACACTGCAAAAAAAGGGTCGCTAATTCGAAATATTTACGGTGAGAAAATCTTACTGTTTGTCTAGCTGATTTTGGTTAATTGGATGCTGATTTGTTCATTTTAGAGAGCACATCGCTTGTCTGCGAGTCTGATTCACCTCCAGGTATATTCTCTTTCTTGATGGGTAATACAGATGTGTTTAGTGTACGTTTAATGAGTTTCCTGACGGGAGTGGATTTCGAAAAGTGGATGTAAAGGTATAATGCCAATACGAATGGGTTTAGACACAATATGTAGTCTAAGCATATATATATATATGCGTGTGTATGTGTGTGTGTGTGTGTGTGTGTACTCACCTAATTGTACTCACCTAATTGTGGTTGCAGGGGTCGAGACTCAGCTCCTGGCCCCGCCTCTTCACTGATCGCTACTGGATCCTCTCTCTCTCTGCTTCCTGAGCTTTGTCATACCTCTTCTTAAAACTATGTATGGTTCCTGCCTCCACTACTTCACTTGCTAGGCTATTCCACTTGCTGACAACTCTATGACTGAAGAAATACTTCCTAACGTCCCTGTGACTCGTCTGAGTCTTCAGCTTTCAGTTGTGACCCCTTGTCCCTGTGTCCCCTCTCTGGAACATCCTATATCTGTCCACCTTGTCTATTCCCCGCAGTATCTTGTATGTCGTTATCATGTCTCCCCTGACCCTTCTGTCCTCCAATGTCGTCAGTCCGATTTCCCTTAACCTTTCCTCGTACGACATTCCCTTGAGCTCTGGGACTAGCCTTGTTGCAAACCTTTGTACTTTCTCTAACTTCTTGACGTGCTTGACCAGGTGTGGGTTCCAGACTGGTGCTGCATACTCCAGTATGGGCCTAACATACACAGTGTACAGTGTCTTGAACGATTCCTTATTAAGGTATCGGAACGCTATTCTCAGGTTTGCCAGGCGCCCGTATGCTGCAGCGGTTATTTGGTTGATGTGTGCCTCCGGTGATGTGCTCGGTGTTATGGTCACCCCAAGGTCTTTCTCCCTGAGTGAGGTCTGTAGTCTTTGTCCACCTAGCCTATACTCTGTATGCGGTCTTCTTTGCCCCTCCCCAATCTTCATGACTTTGCATTTGGCTGGATTGAATTCGAGAAGCCAGTTGCTGGACCACATGTCCAGCCTGTCCAGGTCTCTTTGCAGTCCTGCCTCATCCTCGTCCAATTTAATTCTTCTCATCAACTTCACATCATCTCCGAACAGGGACACTTCAGAGTCTATTCCTTCCATCATGTCGTTCACATATATCAAAAATAGCACTGGTCCTAGAACTGACCCCTGTGGGACCCCGCTCGTAACAGGCCCCCACTGTGATACCTCTTCACGTACCATGACTCGTTGCTGTGTGTGTGTGTGTGTGTGTGTGTGTGTGTGTGTGTGTGTGTGTGTGTGTGTGTACTCACCTAGTTGTACTCACCTAGTTGAGGTTGCAGGGGTCGATTCCAAGCTCCTGACCCCGCCTCTTCACTGGTCGCTACTAGGTCACTCCCTGAACCTTGAGCTTTATCATACCTCGGCTTAAAGCTATGTATGGATTCTGCCACCACTACATCGCTTCCCAAACTATTCCACTTCCTGACTACTCTGTGACTAACATCCCTGTGATTCATGTGTCTTCAACTTCCAATCGTGTCCCCTTGTTGCTGTGTCCCATCTCTGGAACATCCTGTCTTTGTCCACCTTGTCAATTCCTCTCATTATTTTGTATGTCGTTATCATGTCCCCCCTATCTCTCCTGTCCTCCAGTGTCGTCAGGTTGATTTCCCTTAACCTCTCCTCGTAGGACATACCTCTTAGCTCTGGGACTAGTCTTGTTGCAAACCTTTGCACTTTCTCTAGTTTCTTTACGTGCTTGGCTAGGCGTGGGTTCGAAACTGGTGCCGCATACTCCAATATGGGTCTAACGTACACGATGTACAGGGTCCTGAACGATTCCTTATTAAGTTGTCGGAATGCTGTTCTGAGGTTTGCTAGGCGCCCATATGCTGCAGCAGTTATTTGGTTGATGTGCACTTCAGGAGAGGTGCCTGGTGTTATACTCACCCCAAGATCTTTCTCCTTGAGCTAGGTTTGTAGTCTCTGGCCCCCCTAGACTGTACTCCGTCTGCGGTCTTCTTTGCCCTTCGCCAATCTTCATGACTTTGCACTTGGTGGGGTTGAACTCCAGGAGCCAATTGTTGGACCAGGTCTGCAGCCTGTCCACATACCATTGTAGTTCTGCCTGGTCTTCGATCGAATGAATTCTTCTCATCAACTTCACGTCATCTGCAAACATGGACACTTCGGAGTCTATTCCTTCCTTCATGTCGTTCACAAATACCAGAAACAGCACTGGTCCTAGGACTGACCCCTGTGGGACCCCACTGGTCACAGGTGCCCACTCTGACACCTCGCCACGTACCATGACTCGCTGCTGTCTTCATGACAAGTATTCCCTGATCCATTGTAGTGCCTTCCCTGTTATCCCTGCTTGGTTCTCCAGTTTTTGCACTAATCACGTGTGTGTGTGTGTGTGTGTGTGTGTGTGTGTGTGTGTCGTGCAGAATAGGTAAAACTGGTCAATTAGCAAGAACTTATTTAAAATTCAATAATTTTGTACCAAAAGAACCTTAGAAAACTTGCCTAATCTTATTATAACAAGCTAGTCGCATTGTTATTGATTAAATATCACTCGCTAGTGGTTACAATAATATATATACTGCTTGTGGAGGCTAGTACACCAAACGGGGAGTAGAATGAGATTGGCTCTAAGGTATCCACACAACCATATGTCCTCAGATCACGGTAAAACACCTAGCTCTGCTGGGTGCGTGATCTTTGTAGGATTGGGTGGTCGCGTGGGTTAGAGCGTCACGAATTTTCGTTCACCATGATGCGGGCTAAAACGACATGCGTTCGAGTCCTCGGCTAGTCGCAGTGTTGTTATTGATTAAATACTACTCGTTCGTGGTTACAATAATATGTATACTGCTTGTGGAGGCTAGTACACCAAACTGGCCGAAAGCTTTTTAAGCCAGACAGGTATCTTTCCAAAAAATATTCGCACATGTAAACCTTTGCAAACTTTTAATACCAGCACAGTGTGAGCTCTTAAATTTCTCAGAGTACCTACAGTGTCATTTGATTTTGGCTGCGAGTGAACGTGTGTGTTTATTAGGTCGTGTTGAAGGGCGTCCAGCCTTCATGAGCCAGCTTGCTTCACAAGAACGTCGTTTCGTTTCCTGCCTAACACAACACAAACACATAAATTCTGATAACTTTCCCTTGTCGTAAAGTGCATAGCGAAGTGTAGGCGTGTGAGAGGGAGTGCCAACTCTCGTAGTGATGGGTGCCAGGCTTCTTATGGTGAGAATTGCTTTAAGGTGCCAACCTTACAAGCTCAGTCACGCATCAACCTGGATATTTATACAAGTGGCAACATTAAAAAAATAACATTATTTTTTCATTACTCAACATTTTGCATTCTTATCATTTACTATATACTACACTTAAAAAAATTCAAATAAAACAGTGAGGTGAACAATGTCACAATCACTTCAATCTCAGGAAGCCATCAATTCAATGCTCTGGGCACCCGTCCCAAAACGCTATAGCCCAAGAATTTCCAGTTGCTTTCCGACTATTTTTACTCATTTCGTAGAGGAAATAGAGAAGTCTGACTCGGTACGACAGAGTACGACAGGTACGATAACTCAAGTGGCAGGGAATCAGTAAAATCGTTGGAAAGCGATAAAGAAGCAGGGCCAAGAGCTGGGAATCCTCCCCCGATAGACTTATAAAATCATTTAAATGCTGGAGTGTTACAAAGAGGTGTGGTCATTAAAGATAATAATTCTGATATAAAGAAGTTGTCAACGTTGCTGTTCACAGATGACACAATAGTACTGGAAGATGCAGAAAGTTTTTGAAAATGAACGAGTTCTATACGAGAGTGTAAAAAGGGAAGTTGAAAGTGAGTTCACAAAGAGCAAGTTGAGGACACTAGAAGTCTCCGACAAGTATGGTAGAAAGACATTCTAGGAAACAGAATGACTGACTGCTCATATTGGAAGGAAGGAGTCTGGAGGAAGTGAATACATTTCCTGTACATACATTAAACTGAATGTTTCCAATCTTCATGCTCTCTCTCCCTCTTTCTACCTCCTTCTCCCTCTCACACTCATTGTTACTTGTCGCTAATCATTCATATTTTTTTAGTTCATACTCTCCTGTTTTATCATCTGAATCTCACCATTATTTACTACTTCGTTAACACATTATCATGATTTTCTTCTTCTCTCCCTTAAAATTCCTTCTAAGACCAGACTTTTCCGCACAGTAATACGCAAGACTTTTCTTCAAAATAATACACAAGACTTTTTTTTCTGCACTCTAATACCCAATATGTAATTCTCTTTGCATTTATCATCCTTTTCTCTATTAGTCTTTGTTATTTCCTATTAAAGCCTGATCTCCACAGATTTTTTTTTTCATCCCGTTATTTAAAAATGACATTTAAACAAATCACGACTAACGCTTTTTAATTGTTTAAGGAACAAGAGTTTCAACCTTAACTTACATTGCATGAACAGATATCGCCGATTTTTTTTTTTTTTGATATTCGGGTTATTATACTTTTGTGTTTATACATATTTACCTCGCTGACCGTCTGCCGCTGAGGTAGACTGACCCATACAAGAAAAAAAAACACATTCACAATCCCTCACTTAATTGCTGTTTTACCAGAAATGTCTACACGTCACAATTCATTGTGGTAGGAACATATAAAATTATTAATTATCTGTTTATATAATTCTCTTTTTGCCTCCCATTCCCCAAATATTTAGCG
>NC_091339.1:25034932-25082432 GCF_038502225.1 Cherax quadricarinatus
AGAAAAGGCATAAGATAGAGTGGATAGGGGAGCAATGTGGCAGATGCTGCAAGTATATGGAATAGGTAGTAAGCTACTAAATGCTGTGAAGAGTTTTTATGAGGATAGTGAGGCAGGTTAGGGTGTGTAGGAGAGAGGGAGATTACTTCCCAGTAAAAGTAGGTCTTAAATAGGGATGTGTAATATCACCATGGTTGTTTAATATATTTATAGATGGGGTTGTAAAAGAAGTAAATGCTAGGGTGTTGGGGAGAGAGGTGGGATTAAATTATGGGGAATCAAATACAAAATGGGAGTTGACAGATATTCTTTCCTGATGATACTGCGCTTTTGCGAGATTCAACTGAACATAGATAAGAGTAAGGTGCTGAGGGTATCAAACGATTTGGATAAAGAAAAATTGGATATCACATTGGAGAGAGGGAGTATGGAAGAAGTGAATGTTTTCAGATATTTGGGAGTTGACTTGTCAGCGGATGGGTTTATGAAGGAAAAAAGGTGAGTGGTGCGTTGAGGAATCTGTGAAGATAAAACACGTTATCGATGGAGGCAAAGAAGGAAATGTACGAAAGTAGAGTATAGTGGTACCAACACTCTTATATGGGTGTGAAGCTTGGGTTGTAAATGCTGCAGCGAGGAGGCAGCTGGATGCAGTGGAGATGTCCCGTCTAAAGGCAATGTGTGGTGTAAATATTACACTGAGAATTCGGAGTGTGGAAATTAGGAGGTTTGGAGTTACTAAAAGTATTAGTCAGAGGGTTGAAGAGGGGTTGTCGAGGTGGTCTGGTCATTTAGAAAGAATGGAACAAAGTAGAATGACTTGGAGAGCGTATAAATCTGTAGGGGAAGGAATGCGGGGTAGAGGTCGTCCTCAAAAAGGTTGGAGGAAGGTGGTAAAGGTGGTTTTGTGGGCGAGGGGCTTGAACTTCCAGCAAGCATGCGTGAGCGTGTTAGACAGGAGTGAATGGAGACGAATGGTTTTTGGGACCTGGCGAGCTGTTGGAGTGTTAGCAGGGTAATATTTAGTGAAGGGATTTAGGGAAACCGGTTAGCCGGACTTGAATCCTGGAAATGGGAAGTACACTGCCTGCACTTTAAACGAGGGGTTTGGAATACTGTCGTATCTGAGCGCCTCTGCAAAGACAGTGATTATGTATGAGTGAGATGGTGTTGAATGATGAAAGTATTTTCTTTTTGGGGGATTTTCTTTCTTTTTGGGTCACCCTGCCTCGGTGGGAGACGGCCGACTTGTTGAAAAGCACACACACACACACACACACACACACACACACACATATATATATATATATATATATATATATATATATATATATATAATGGGTATGGGGTGCCTAATAAGAGTAAGAACCAAACATTAATACCACAGAACCTAAAGGTAGACACCCTCATTTATTTCCAAGGGTGAAAATTTTTTTCTTACACTTTTCACAGGATCTTCCTACACCCGAGAACTGGGTGTGAGACTGGGTCTGAAAGTGGCCCCGAGACTGGGTCCGAGCCCAGACTCTACTGAGAGGCGGATGGATGGATGGTCTGGCTACTGAATATTGCAGGCAGCATGCCAACGTACAATTGACAGCTGGGTTGATGTGGTATTTCCAGATGAAACTTCTCCACGTGTCTCTCTCGTTGAGAGCTCCCATCCGGCAAGTAAATGATATACCTTTACCTCCACTATACCTCCAACTGCACATTTGTAATTTACCTCGTCTCAGAACACTAATAAAATGTGTATACACTTTATCAACTGTACGTATATTTACGCACGTGTAATCACCTACTTCTGGCTACAGAGTTCGAATTTCGGCTTCCGGCGTCAATTACTCCCGAACGGTCACATTATTCCTAGCCTCGCAATCTCTTTCATACCTAATTCTACAGCTGTGTATGGTATTCACTTCTAGCATTTCCTCAGATTGTTCCATGTCCTAACGTATGCGCCTGGATGTACGGGCATGTACGTGCGCGTCCTCTCATGCTGAAGAAAAAAATTTTTGTCTCATAACAATATATAATTTCCATTTATGTTTCTCGTTCTGGTCTTAATTTTCTCTATTAGTTTAAACCTCATGCTGTATAGTCCTTGTGGATTAGCGCTTCTTTTTGATTATAATAATAATAATTAACCCTCATCATCCAAAACCTTACTGCCTCCACCATCCACAACCTTACTGGCTCCACCATCCACAACCTTATTGGCTCAACCATCCAGAACCTTACTGGCTCCACCATCCAGAACCTTACTGGCTCCACCATCCACAACCTTACTGGCTCCGCCATCCAGAACCTTACTGGCTCCACCATCCACAACCTTACTGGCTCCGCCATCCAGAACCTTACTGGCTCCACCATCCAGAACCTTACTGGCTCAACCATCCACAACCTTACTGGCTCCACCATCCACAACCTTACTGGCTCCACCATCCACAACCTTACTGGCTCCACCATCCACAACCTTACTGGCTCCACCATCCACAACCTTACTGGCTCCACCATCCACAACCTTACTGGCTCCACCATCCACAACCTTACAGACTCCACCATCCACAACCTTACTGGCTCCACCATCCACAACCTTACTGGCTCTACCATCCACAACCTTATTGACTCCACCATCCACAACCTTACTAGCTCCACCATCCACAACCTTACTGGCTCCACCATCCACAACTCTACTGACTCCACCATTCACAGCCTTACTGGTTCCACACTCCTCTCACTGGCTGGTACTCTAACAGCCTAGAAGATCATACCATCAACCAGGAGGCATGATCTTAGACCGGGTGGCTGGAGCGATGTTTTCTATACCGTCAACATGCTGACATCTCTCATCTCTCTGCCCACTTTGCATCTCCTCCTCCGTTGCACTTAAGTTCTTCCATCACTCAACTGATTTTCATGCCTTTTATTCCTCACTCCGTCCATCCTTTTTATCCTCCTGATCCTGACGTTGGTTCTCACTTCTCCTTCCTTTCCAGTGGCTTTCCGCGTGTCAGATAATCAGAGATAACCCGTCAGATGAAAGCAGTAACATGTGAGACATCTGATTGGCTTTGGACAGCCTGTAGCAACTAAGCTGCTGAGAGAGCCAATACAAACTCAGTAGTAACACCGCACGGAACGACTCATCAAAACACACACGCGCGCGCGCACACACACACACACACACACACGCAGTTTTTTGCAGCAGATATCAGGAATAGTGATCAAACCAGCTGATTAAAAATTCACATTAAGAGGATTTACTAATTGATATTCAACAGAAAAGCAAATTATATATATATATATATATATATATATATATATATATATATATATATATATATATATATATAACATATTTTTTTCCTGGTGTGACGCACACTGATGTCAATTAAACAAGACAGAAAATAATATGAAAAATTCCGAAAATAACAATGGTCGGGTACAAAATATAAACAAAAAATTCTAATCCACTGGACTAGAGGACAAATATTGGACAGAATATTTTTTTTAAATGGATTATTATAATGCACGAGGAAGCACAAAACCTATAGGGGTCACGCAGCGCCTAAGGGACGCGAAGCATTCAGGTTTGATCCGAGGAAGGGGAGAGCAGCTCTAATTCCTTGGACTACGAGCACTCCAGGGAGGTTTGTGGTCATAATATACACACATATATTTTTTTTACAAAGGTTATTTAGCGTGTGTGTGTATATGTATATGTATGTATATATATATATATATATATATATATATATATATATATATATATATATATATATCTCGTGCCGAATAGGTAAAACTGGTTAATTAGCAAGAACTCGTTTAAAATTAAGTCCTTTTCAAAATTTTCTCTTATTCGTTTAAAGATATATTTTTTTCATTTATGTTAATGTAAAAATTAATAATGTTGTACCAAAAGAACCTTCTAAAACTTACCTAACCTTGTTATAAGAAGCGCAATTTAATTTAGCCTAATCCAATTAAATATATTTTAGATAAGTTTACAATAATTTAATAATAAACAAACACAATGAAATACAATTTTTCCTTAGGTTCAGAATGATTTTTGCGAAATTATTGCATACACATATTTTCGCTTGCCTTATTCGGCAAGAAGAGCGTTGGTATTTAAGCCAAAATCGCAAGTTTTACCTATTCGGCACGACAAATATATTCTTACTTTCAACACACAGACCGTATCCCACCGAGGCAGGGTGGCCCAAAAGAAAAAACGAAAGTTTCTCCTTTTAAATTTAGTAATATATACAGGAGAAGGGGTTACTAGCCCCTTGCTCTCGGCATTTTAGTGGCCTCTTACGACACGCAGGGCTTACGGAGGAAGAATTCTGTTCCACTTCCCCATGTAGAAATTATATATATATATATATATATATATATATATATATATATATATATATATATATATATATATATATATATATATATATATATATATAGCGGCAGCAAACGGTGTGATGGTAATTCCCCTTATATGTGCAGTCTTGCACATCGCACACAGGTGAGTACAGGAAAAATAGGTGAGCATGGCAGGAGGGATCAGTGGTGACACCAGGTGACATACGACAGTTCCCTGGTTGTTTCTCGGAGCCGGCAGCTGCTCACACAGCAGTAGCAAGTACCTCTGAGTTAGTTAAGTGTTATGGGTCGTATCCAGGGGAGAAAAATGCTACGCAAATATGCCAGAAACTCCAGCTCTTTCTGTTCAAATCATATCCTGTGTAAAAATGTCAACACACAGCAAAACTTTAATCTACTAAAAGTCAAATCCTGGAGAAATTGCCAATGAGAAAATTGCAATGATAGTGAAAGTAATCAAGTGCTGGATTAAAGGTACCACACACTGCGGTGTATTTAATAATGTAATTAAAAAGAGCAAGGCAGGGGTAACGACCCCTTGCAGGGGGTCAGTGTGGAGCCTGGAAACAAGCTGTTAATACCCGACTGGTCAGTCCTGACTCAGGATAGTGGTGTAACAGGTGCAGCTAAATCCCTACACACTGGTTATTAGAGAAGGGGAACGCTGAGGTAACCAGGGAGTCCAGTAGGGCTCCCTTCTTCTCTTCCATCCCCCAACTTATTTCCCTCACTCTCCATATCTTTCTACGGTAATCTTTCTGATTATTTTTTTCTCCAAATAGTAGGTTGATCTCGCACTGAACGATGGGGTGTTTATATTTCTTTCAACAGAAAAGTGGCTATCGCGGTCAAGGTACACCAGAGAGGACGTGGAGTCGAACCCCACTACGAGAAAAGACGTATAAGCATGATTTCTAACACCTATCGCCCCTTGTTACCTAGCAGGGAATACATATCCGGGAATTAGTCAAGTGTCGTGGGTTGCATCCTGGGGGAGCACCTGACCGCAACCCAAGTGGAAATAAGCTACAATGATTGACTTTATTGTGTTATCTTGGGTTACTATTCCTTTGGCGTTACTAATAAAGTATCACTATATATATATATATATATATATATATATATATATATATATATATATATATATATATATATGTCGTGCCGAATAGGCAGAACTTGCGATCTTGGCTTTAAATAGCAACGCTCATCTTGCCATATAGGACAAGCGAAAATTTGTGTATGCAATAATTTCGCCAAAATCATTCTGAACCTAACGAAAAAAATATATTTCATTGTGTTTGTTTAGTATTAAATTACTGTAAACAAATCTAAAATATATTTAGTTGGGTTAGGCTAAAATAAATTGCTCTTATTGTAGCAAGGTTAGGTGAGTTTTCTAAGCTCCTTTTGGTACAAAATTAAAAAATTTTACATTAACATTAATGAAAAAAATATATCTTTAAACGTATAAGAGAAAATTTTGGAAAGGACTTATTTTGAGTTCTTGCTAATTGACCAGTTTTGCATATTCGGCACGACAAATATATATATATATATATATATATATATATATATATATATATATATATATAAAATGGCACATTAGTTGCACTTGTGTCCTTTTACCTAATATACAAATGCTGATGAGTTCAGGAGTTATCGCCCCCGCGGTACGTTCCTGGACTAGGTCTACTGATTGTTAGCCTCATCAATCAGGCTATTGGTGCCAGTAGCATGCCATCCAATATAAATCTTAAAAAAAAAAAAAAACTTTTCAATATACAGGCAGAGAAATGCTGAAAATCATGACAGATCAAATGATCAAAAACGAAGTCTGTCCCAAGGACTAGGAGCTCTCCTCCACTTCCCTGGATCACACGTGATTGCTTTACATTCATCATTACCCAGAAATGTGTATCAGCAAGTAAAATTTTAAATTTCGGAAATGCTCTCAGTGTTACATTTAAGAAAAGATAAAAATGTTCTCCCTCCTTCTCTGTCTGTCCGTCTCTGTCTCTGTCTTTGTCTGTCTCTCTCTCTCCCTCATACACACACATACACCCCACAATTAAAGGTCAAGCATAATAATGAATGTTAATAACCCTCCTGACGTCTCATATATAATGATTATCTTAGAGATGAGGGACTCATAATTAAATATTATTGCACGTACTATTTCTGCTGGGTGTCCCATTATTACACGAGTTATATTCTTAGCCTCAGAGTAGACTAAAGACCCACAGAACCAGGCAACAAGAATACTGTAGTGAACATTCTTCGTGTATACATTCTTTCTCATTTAATATTTGCAAAACTTGAAAAAACAGCAAACTTATAATATATATATATATATATATATATATATATATATATATATATATATATACACACACACACACCGATAGGTTCACATCTCTCACTGTTTATACACTGAGGGGTATTTAAGTGTGCATGTAATTAAAGCTTAATTTAATCTGTATTTATGGGATTAAAATAGTCTTTCATGTTAGCGTAATAGTGAATTCGAGCCTTCATGATCTTCGTGCTATCTACAGGCTCTAAATTCCTAATATATTAACAAGCCAGGACGCTAGTAACCTACACCGGTTCTCACTCATCTACTACGCTGGTATTACCGTCCAACAATGCTCTACCGAGAACGAAATGTTGAATAATAATAACACTAACAATAACAATAATAATAACAGCGACAATAATAATAATAATAATAATAAAAACAATGGGAATTACAATATTAGCAACAAGAATAATAATAACAACAATAATTATAATAATACTAATAATAACAACAGCAGTAACAATAATAGCAATAACATTAGCAACAACAATAATAATAATGAAAACTTTACAATGCTGTAATACAAAAAATGTTTTACCAAAGTATGTTTTGCGTCAGTCATCTAACCACTGTGAGTCCAACGAGCGTGCTGATAACGGGAACCAATCAGTCAATGCCTAATTACTATTAAATAATTATTTATCGACCTATTTACAAAAAAATATAATCAAACCGCAATAATATTTACGGAACAAATGACACGTAGTTAAAATTGATATACGAAAAACATAAATTTTGATCATTTAGGGCAGGCAGGCACTGCTATGTTATTTTATCCCTTATCTGAGGTCTGGAGGGTTGGTCTACAGGCCTGGTCTGGAGACCAGGTCTAGAGGCTTGGTCTAGCAACGTGTCTAGAGGCCTGGTCTGGGACTGCGTCTGGAGGACTGGTCAAGAGGCCTGGTATGGAGACCTGGTCTGGGACCGTGTGGCGGGGGCGATGAGTCGACTACATTGGAAAGTGGAAGACAGTAGTATTAACTTGCACTCAACGCGTTCTCTCTCTCTCCTGGAGGGTGGCAGGATGTCGAGACTCATCTTCTGGCCCAGGCTTTTCAAAATTATCCGGCCCTTACTGTTTCCTGGCCGTTTGTGCCCCCACCATACCTACTCTGGAAGCTGTGCATAAGCCTAGTGCCGGCTTCTGGTGCAACTGTCACTCGGGAGACAGGCCACATAATGGCACTATGAGATGCATAACCGACCAAACGACACTAATGAACAAGTGTCCGTCAGATTGTGGCAGCGCCAGCAGCACAACATTAACATGTTTTGCTCCTAGTCTGAATATCTCTGCGTTTTATTTTTTTTTTTTGGGGGGGGGGGGGAGGAGGGGGGGGTAAAGGGGCGAAGCTCGTCAAAATTGTTCGTCCTGACAGCTGGAATAAGGGGCGTTCGGTGGCCATTAAGTATGCTGTATGTCCCATTGCATTATGCAGAAAAGCAAACTGTAGTTTATAGAACAGATAATGTCTCTCACTCTCCTGCATACAATTTTATGATCCTATATTGTATTGTCGTAAGCCGTCCTGTATTGCATTGTATTATATTGTCGTAAGCCACCCTGTACTGTATTGTAAGCCACCCTGTTCTGTATTGTCGTAAGCCACCCTGTACTGTATTGTCGTAAGCCACCCTGTTCTGTATTGTCGTAAGCCACCCTGTTCTGTATTGTCGTAAGCCACCCTGTTCTGTATTGTCGTAAGCCACCCTGTTCTGTATTGTCGTAAGCCACCCTGTACTGTATTGTCGTAAGCCACCCTGTACTGTATTGTCGTAAGCCACCCTGTTCTGTATTGTCGTAAGCCACCCTGTACTGTATTGTCGTAAGCCATCCTGTATAGGAACGAGGCAGAGAGGCGGGAGTGCCTCTCTGCCTTATTCCAGCTTACACCTCCTCCTCTTTTCTACAACGTTGTAAGCTTTTGACGATGTGTTGATTGCAACACGAAAGGCCTAGAGCTGTCATTCAACTCCTCCCGCGCTTGTTCGCAATTTTTGCCACATATATAACAAACTGAGAGTTCATTTCAAATTTTCAGATGTGAACAGTGAACATTCATGTTGGAAATAATATTGAATATTTGGAATACCCATCGAATTTTTAGCTCAATTACCGTCTCTATTTGGTCAATTTAATGTTCAACTTGTATTTGATATATATATATATATATATATATATATATATATATATATATATATATATATATATATATATATATATATATATATATATATATATATATATATATATATATATATATATATATTGTTGCGAATAAGAAATTTTTTAAAGAACTTCAGAATGTGGCCTGTTACCATTTATTTCTTATGCAACAAGATTTTTGGATCCGAGTTATAGGTAAGTTAGAGTCTAGGCCGGAAATAATTTCAACTGGGAAACTCCATAGAATAATATTCAAATTTATTAAAGTATTTAAATACAATACTTTATCTTCTCTTTGTAGTTAATGTAACTTAATACTTTGTACAATAAATTTACCATATACATTTAGTTCAAAATCATGGAAATGTCACATTAATAAGGAAGTTTAATTATTCTTCCTGTATCTAAGTCCTCATTAATATTTACGTCTCTTTCTTAACAAGACTGTAAACTCAAAATACAAAAGGTACAAGATTTAACAAGACCTTTGAATCTGGCCGAAAAGTATCTATGGATTACTGAACTGACCAAGAATATAAATATCAAAAGAATCTTTCAAAGTAATGAGGATCAAAGTGAGTCAGCTCTTGAGTCCAATTCTCAAAACCATTCAACTGTACACCGTAAGAGCCAATATACGATCAGTTGTCAGGACTAGAGCTGGGAGCAGACGTCAGTCAGCCGGACATAAACAATTGAACAATTCACCGGATGGTTCCGAGACTTAAACTCTACTCTATATACACAAGAAATCCTACCTAACAATAATAATAAAATAATAGTGATAATAACAAAATAGTGATAATAGTGATAATAACGATAATAGCAATAATACCATGGTATTTTTCATATATATTAACAGATAATAATATAACGCCGAAAGTCTCTATTTTAGCTATAAACGGGGACTTTCGCGCTATAATATTAAGTGATGAACACATTCTCTTACAATAGTTAAATAACACAGGATGACCAATTTCGAAGATATAACAATATATATATATAGGGGTAGGAGAGTTTCGGTGGGGGGAAATAAATGGGATTAAATCTGGAGTATCTGAGAGAGTTAGAGCAAAGGAAGGGGTAGCAGTAATGTTTAATGATCAGTTATGGAAGGAGAAAAGAGAATATGAATGTGTAAATGCAAGAATTATGTGGATTAAAGTAAAGGTTGGATGCGAGAAGTGGGTCATAATAAGCGTGTATGCACCTGGAGAAGAGAGGAATGCAGAGGAGAGAAAGAGATTTTGGGAGATGTTAAGTGAATGTATAGGAGCCTTTGAACCAAGTGAGAGAGTAATTGTGGTAGGGGACCTGAATGCTAAAGTAGGAGAAACTTTTAGAGAGGGTGTGGTAGGTAAGTTTGGGGTGCCAGGTGTAAATGATAATGGGAGCCCTTTGATTGAACTTTGTATAGAAAGGGGTTTAGTTATAGGTAATACATATTTTAAGAAAAAGAGGATAAATAAGTATACAAGATATGATGCAGGGCGAAATGACAGTAGTTTGTTGGATTATGTATTGGTAGATAAAAGACTGTTGAGTAGACTTCAGGATGTACATGTTTATAGAGGGGCCACGGATATACCGGATCACTTTCTAGTTGTAGCTACACTGAGAGTAAAAGGTAGATGGGATACAAGGAGAATAGAAGCATCAGGGAAGAGAGAGGTGAAGGTTTATAAACTAAAAGAGGAGGCAGTTAGGGAAAGATATAAACAGCTATTGGAGGATAGATGGGCTAATGAGAGCATAGGCAATGGGGTCGAAGAGGTATGGGGTAGGTTTAAAAATGTAGTGTTAGAGTGTTCAGCAGAAGTTTGTGGTTACAGGAAAGTGGGTGCGGGAGGGAAGAGGAGCGATTGGTGGAATGATGATGTAAAGAGAGTAGTAAGGGAGAAAAAGTTAACATATGAGAAGTTTTTACAAAGTAGAAGTGATGCAAGGAGGGAAGAGTATATGGAGAAAAAGAGAGAGGTTAAGAGAGTGGTGAAGCAATGTAAAAAGAGAGCAAATGAGAGAGTGGGTGACATGTTATCAACAAATTTTGTTGAAAATAAGAAAAAGTTTTGGAGTGAGATTAACAAGTTAAGGAAGCCTAGAGAACAAATGGATTTGTCAGTTAAAAATAGGAGAGGAGAGTTATTAAATGGAGAGTTAGAGGTATTGGGAAGATGGAGGGAATATTTTGAGGAATTGTTAAATGTTGATGAAGATAGGGAAGCTGTGATTTCGTGTATAGGGCAAGGAGGAACAACATCTTGTAGGAGTGAGGAAGAGCCAGTTGTGAGTGTGGGGGAAGTTCGTGAGGCAGTAGGTAAAATGAAAGGGGGTAAGGCAGCCGGGATTGATGGGATAAAGATAGAAATGTTAAAAGCAGGTGGGGATATAGTTTTGGAGTGGTTGGTGCAATTATTTAATAAATGTATGGAAGAGGGTAAGGTACCTAGGGATTGGCAGAGAGCATGCATAGTTCCTTTGTATAAAGGCAAAGGGGACAAAAGAGAGTGCAAAAATTATAGGGGGATAAGTCTGTTGAGTATACCTGGTAAAGTGTATGGTAGAGTTATTATTGAAAGAATTAAAAGTAAGACTGAGAATAGGATAGCAGATGAACAAGGAGGCTTTAGGAAAGGTAGGGGGTGTGTGGACCAGGTGTTTACAGTGAAACATATAAGTGAACAGTATTTAGATAAGGCTAAAGAGGTCTTTGTGGCATTTATGGATTTGATGAATGGTTTTGAAAACCGACAAGTTGAAGAATTGAGACACTTATGCAACACATGGGAATCTTTATTGAAGAAACGTTTCGCCACACAGTGGCTTCATCAGTCCAATACAAAGTAGAAATGGGTAAGTGGAGTAGAAGTTCTAACTTCTACTCCACTTACCCATTTCTACTTTGTATTGGACTGATGAAGCCACTGTGTGGCGAAACGTTTCTTCAATAAAGATTCCCATGTGTTGCATAAGTGTCTCAATTCTTCAATTTATGGATTTGGAAAAGGCGTATGACAGGGTGGATAGGGGGGCAATGTGGCAGATGTTGCAGGTGTATGGTGTAGGAGGTAGGTTACTGAAAGCAGTGAAGAGTTTTTACGAGGATAGTGAGGCTCAAGTTAGAGTACATAGGAAAGAGGGAAATTATTTCCCAGTAAAAGTAGGCCTTAGACAAGGATGTGTGATGTCACCGTGGTTGTTTAATATAAGTAAATGCGAGGGTCTTGACAAGAGGCGTGGAGTTAAAAGATAAAGAATCACACATAAAGTGGGAGTTGTCACAGTTGCTCTTTGCTGATGACACTGTACTCTTGGGAGATTCTGAAGAGAAGTTGCAGAGATTGGTGGATGAATTTGGTAGGGTGTGCAAAAGAAGAAAATTAAAAGTGAATACAGGAAAGAGTAAGGTTATGAGGATAACAAAAATATTAGGTGATGAAACATTGGATATCAGATTGGAGGGAGAGAGTATGGAGGAAGTGAATGTATTCAGATATTTGGGAGTGGACGTGTCAGCGGATGGGTCTATGAAGGATGAGGTGAATCATAGAATTGATGAGGGGAAAAGGGTGAGTGGTGCACTTAGGAGTCTGTGGAGACAAAGAACTTTGTCCTTGGAGGCAAAGAGGGGAATGTATGAGAGTATAGTTTTACCAACACTCTTATATGGGTGTGAAGCATGGGTGATGAATGTTGCAGCGAGGAGAAGGCTGGAGGCAGTGGAGATGTCATGTCTGAGGGCAATGTGTGGTGTGAATATAATGCAGAGAATTCGTAGTTTGGAAGTTAGGAGGAGGTGCGGGATTACCCAAACTGTTGTCCAGAGGGCTGAGGAAGGGTTGTTGAGGTGGTTCGGACATGTAGAGAGAATGGAGCGAAACAGAATGACTTCAAGAGTGTATCAGTCTGTAGTGGAAGGAAGGCGGGGTAGGGGTCGGCCTAGGAAAGGTTGGAGGGAGGGGGTAAAGGAGGTTTTGTGTGCGAGGGGCTTGGACTTCCAGCAGGCGTGCGTGAGCGTGTTTGATAGGAGTGAATGGAGACGAATGGCTTTTAATACTTGACGTGCTGTTGGAGTGTGAGCAAAGTAACATTTATGAAGGGGTTCAGGGAAACCGGCAGGCCGGACTTGAGTCCTGGAGATGGGAAGTACAGTGCCTGCACTCTGAAGGAGGGGTGTTAATGTTGCAGTTTAAAAACTGTAGTGTAAAGCACCCTTCTGGCAAGACAGTGATGGAGTGAATGATGGTGAAAGCTTTTCTTTTTCGGGCCACCCTGCCCGAAAAACTTTCACCATCATTCACTCCATCACTAGGACTCAAGTCCGGCCTGCCGGTTTCCCTGAATCCCTTCATAAATGTTACTTTGCTCACACTCCAACAGCACGTCAAGTATTAAAAACCATTTGTCTCCATTCACTCCTATCAAACACGCTCACGCATGCCTGCTGGAAGTCCAAGCCCCTCGCACACAAAACCTCCTTTACCCCCTCCCTCCAACCCTTCCTAGGCCGACCCCTACCCCGCCTTCCTTCCACTACAGACTGATACACTCTTGAAGTCATTCTGTTTCGCTCCATTCTCTCTACATGTCCGAACCACCTCAACAACCCTTCCTCAGCCCTCTGGACAACAGTTTTGGTAATCCCGCACCTCCTCCTAACTTCCAAACTACGAATTCTCTGCATTATATTCACACCACACATTGCCCTCAGACATGACATCTCCACTGCCTCCAGCCTTCTCCTCGCTGCAACATTCATCACCCACGCTTCACACCCATATAAGAGCGTTGGTAAAACTATACTCTCATACATTCCCCTCTTTGCCTCCAAGGACAAAGTTCTTTGTCTCCACAGACTCCTAAGTGCACCACTCACTCTTTTTCCCTCATCAATTCTATGATTCACCTCATCTTTCATAGACCCATCCGCTGACACGTCCACTCCCAAATATCTGAATACGTTCACCTCCTCCATACTCTCTCCCTCCAATCTGATATTCAATCTTTCATCACCTAATCTTTTTGTTATCCTCATAACCTTACTCTTTCCTGTATTCACCTTTAATTTTCTTCTTTTGCACACCCTACCAAATTCATCCACCAATCTCTGCAACTTCTCTTCAGAATCTCCCAAGAGCACAGTGTCATCAGCAAAGAGCAGCTGTGACAACTCCCACTTTGTGTGTGATTCTTTATCTTTTAACTCCACGCCTCTTGCCAAGACCCTCGCATTTACTTCTCTTACAACCCCATCTATAAATATATTAAACAACCACGGTGACATCACACATCCTTGTCTAAGGCCTACTTATGTGTATATATATATATATATATATATATATATATATATATATATATATATATATATATATATATATAGTTGCAGTCTGCATGTTTGTTGTGAACTAATGTAATTATTGCATTGGTTAGAGAAACATCATCTGCAAGTTTTTTTTTTTATATGGTGATGTGTTTAGTGATGCTGTTACTCCTATGGTAGCCTCTGGTTTACCAATCCGACTCAGCACTGTGACTGTAATGTACTTTGAGTGTTGGAGTGTACTTTGAGTGGTGGAGTGTACTCTGAGTGGTGGAGTAATGTTGAGACTTGATCGTGGGTTGCAGCTCATGTCAACACAAGTGAAGATAAAGATAAGTAAGCAACTTAGCCTAACAAGGTTGACTCAGCCATACTTGTGCTTTTCTGTTTACAGATCACTTCTTTAGGATGTCTGCGACTGCGCTGTTGCCAGGTCACTCCTCATTATGTCTGTGCCTGCACTGTCCCAAGGTTACTCCCTCAGGACGTCTGCGTCTGCCCAAGAAGCTGCCGCTCATAATTGAAATTATCATCTCTTCTGACACGTGGCCTTTATCTTTCACACTTGTATGAATTACATGATATTTACACAACAATAACCCATTTTATCCAATAAAACGTTTCTCACTGTAGAGTAGACCGTTTTGACGACTAGGTTTAATCTAGCTCTAATGTTGACGATCATGTTTGATCAGGTGTTGTCTTAAGAACACTGGGGTGATCTTGACGACCATGCCGGATGTGGTCTTGACAGCCAGATTTGTCGTCGTCTTGATATGGTCGTCCTGATGTGGTCTTGACTGTATTATATCTCAAGGAAACATAGTTCTTTCTCCTCGGGTGTTAAGTCGCTCCACCATGTTATGATATTCGCCAAGAGACAAGTGTCTGCTGACACAAGTCTTAATCATGTATATAACCCATTATTATTGTGAATAATAATAACTTCACCACGCCAGGTCCTTGACATTACATTACTGATGACATACAATACTGACAAAGCGATGAATTAAACACATGTGCAACACTCGATTATCTTTATTGACGAAAGGTTTAACCTGCACAGAAGGCTTCTTCAGTTGAATTCATGCGACTCTAACACTGTAGACAGCAGACGAAGTAATTTTGAGGCGATCACGTTCTTAACCTTGGTACCCACATTTATCATAGCTTATTTGGCAAAACCAACCTTGCCGAATGAGTCAAGCAATATTTTTCCCCCCTCACAAAGTCGCTCATGATGGGGCACTGACATCCCAGAGAAGCTTCCCACCTTTGAAAAGACTCCAACCAGAAGCCAAGAAGCGAGACGACAACTTTTCCGGGAGGCAGTGATCAGAGAGAAAAATGTCCTTCTTGAAAGCACACAAGATTCTCAAATGGACATCGTCGTTTACAAGAGAACGACTTTACTGGCGGCAACACGAAACTCCAGTGACAACCCCACGAGAGGGTATGGAGACACGTAATGGAGGGCAAGGCTTTTGAGATGACGTGTTGCTCAGGACGTTTCGCTCAGTGCCGAGGGGAAACAACGTCTAAAATATAAAGGCTTGGTCTGCATTACATAGCTTCGTACCAGCATAAAACTCAGAAGTTACGATTCTAAAAAGGAAATGTGTATTTCGTATTAGCAAACTCTTGTTCCCATTACGACCTTTCTCTCTGAGAATGAGCTGAGCGGTAACTGGAGGGCTTCACACTTTTTCTTACCTCTCGTTTGCGTGCCAGTATTCTTACCTGATGGGCTGATCAGCTGGGGGTAGGGTACAGACACCAGACTGCTCTGGCAGCCTGGTGACGGATCGGGAGGGAGGCTTAGGGGGTGGATGTGGAAGAGTGAGAAGGTGGATAAGGGAGTGTGTGTGAAGGTGCATGAAGGAGGTGAAGAGAAAGATGATGGAGGTTTTCTGGCCAACGAAACGTGCCGGCTGTGAACCAGGTAATATTTCAACATGACTGACCAGAGTACCCGCTGTATAGCTCCACTGGTCCACCTTTAATCAAACTCCAATGAATTTATTCACTTCACCCCTACAAAGCCTCCACCTGCCTCTACAGCTCCTCCCAGGTGTGTGTGTGTGTGTGTGTGTGTGTGTGTGTGTGTGTGTGTGTGTGTATGTGTGTGTGTGTGTGTGTGTGTGTGTGTGTGTGTATGTGTGTGTGTATGTGTGTATGTGTGTGTATGTGTATGTATGTGTGTGTATGTGTGTGTATGTGTGTGTATGTGTGTGTATATGTGTATATATGTGTGTATATATATATATATATATGTGTGTGTGTGTGTGTGTGTGTGTGTGTGTGTGTGTGTGTGTGTGTGTGTGTGTGTGTGTGTGTGTGTGTGTGTGTGTGTGTGTGAGTGCGTGTGTGTGTGTGTGTGTGTGTGTGTGTGTGTGTGTGTGTGTGTGTGTGTGTGTGTGTGTGTGTGTGTGTGTGTGTGTGTGTGTGTGAGTGACCTCAAACCACTTTGGTAGAAAAGAACCCTTGAAACATGTAAATGTACGCCACAGGCCACAGGTAAAAGATACGTACAGTGTCTCTCGTACCTGTGACCTGAAAAATAACCGTAGTGAAAAGCAAGAGTGCAATTGGTAAATTATGAATAAAAAGGCACAATACCGTGACTGGAATAACACACAAATAACCTGCACATAGAGGACTGTAACTTATGACGACGTTTCGGTCCGATTTCCATCATTAACTAGTCATAGGTACTGTGGCATGCTAAGAATATGTTACATTTTATTCTGCGTATGTCACATACCCATACAGTCATGTCTCCCGACCACCGAACCAGGAGATAAGGGTTTAACAATCAGAGGCTCTCGTCGTTATACCAGTACCATGGTTTAACTAGCCAATCACAAGGCAGCCCGTGAAAGTTGTGAAGCGATGTGGTACCACTCGTGAACAGCTTTGGCAGATTTGCCTTCAATGCTGGTCGCTTAGGTTTTTACCGTGTCTTGGGGTTGCATTTTTGCCTCAGTGTACATAGCTGTAAATACTGTGCATAGGCTATATATATGTTGTAAATACCAGCTTGTTTTGGCGAAGGAAATACAGTCATTATCTATCTTTGCTGCTTGTTTGCTCGTTCCTAAGTGGTTATCGTACTACGGTAAGGTGTGCAGGCCATAGTCTATACCTATGTTCGTAATAGGTACACTAAGTATAATGAGCCCAAGACCAACACCTCCATTCGCATAATAAAGGAAATTACTAATAAAGTCTTAAGAGGGAAATTACTAATAGTTATAAAGAGGGAAATTACTAATAGTTATAAAGAGAAAAATTACTAATAAATCAGTCATAAAGAGGAAAATTATGCTCCCAAAAATATCCTGACCAAGTGGGTGCACGTGCTGCTGTAATGCGGGCAACAAGCGCCAAGAGCCTGACTGACAAGACCATCCACCAGGATACCTGATCTCTGACTAGACCGAGAGTAGGATGTGGAAAACGACACTTGTGTACAGTTCAAGACATTTATTAGAAGAAACGTTTCGCCACGAGTGGCTTCTTCCTCTAATAAATGTCCTGACTGTGCATAAATACGTCTTTTTTTCCACACCTTGCCGGTATCACCAGACCATTTCTGAAGGGTAGGATGGTTCTACCACCAGTACAGGCCACCGACGATGACGAACCGAAGCAAACATTAAAGTCCAATGGATAGATCAAGCAGCCGTCAATATTTCAGTAGAAGCATTTGGACCGGCAGTGTGGACCCGTCGCCCCCCTTGATGCCTTATTGAGGAGAACGAGTAGACGTGCCTCGTCAACTGGATAAATGTCAGACTGACAAATTGCAGACCTTCGTTAGATCGCAAGAAACTACAATATAGGAATTTCTCGATACTGTTTAATTATACTGAAACTCGCTTAAAAAAATTAAGAAATAATAAAAATAGTAATTATTGTTATATAATCACCCGCATATATGTGGAATCAAGGTCGCAAGAAACTACAATGTAGAGAGCCCTCGATACTGTTTAATTATATTGATGAAACTCGCTTAAAAAACTAAGAAATCAAAATAGTAATTTTTTTTTACTATAATCACCCGCATATATATCGAATCATTAATGTTTCTGATGAGGGATAAAAGTTTGATAGGAGAGAGAGCTCTCCACAAGCGTTCTTCTCGAGTGTCCAGCACTGCTCAGCCAACAACTTTTTGTAGATAAATGGTTCAGAGAACCGACAAGTTGATAACTTAGACACATGTGCAACACTTGGGTATCTTTATTGAGGAAACGTTTCGCTACGCAGTGGCTTCATCAGTCCTATACGAAGAAGAATGGTGTGTAATTTATCAACTTGTCGGTTCTCTGAAACATTTACCTACATTCCTGTCAGTCACAGCAACATCCTGGGAAATTTGATACTGGGAATTCTTCACTTGCCTAACATACAGGCATGACCTACTTCCACCTATGGATTTGCCCAGTGTGATATCACCTACGACTGCTGCACCTCACCTGTCTACGGTATATAAGCCACTCTTCTTCGCGCCTATAATGTATTCTTTTAAGACTGATAGATTGATTACATCGACTCCAAGCTGAGGGACTAATTATCTCAAACTTCTGATCTTCAACATTTTTCTTTGTACAGGACTGATAAAGCCACTGTGTGGTGAAACGTTCCCTCACTAAAAACACCCAAGTGTTTGCACATGTGTCTAGTTTATCGCCAACCTTTATTTTTTTTTTTTTGTGGGAGGAGGAAATATATTTCAAGCATACATTTTTAATTTATTAATTGATTCTGGAAAATAACAAAACTAATATCGAATAAAAGTGTCTTAGAAAATTATTTAAACGAGGGAGGTGGGCTGAATATTTGCTGTGTATGATAAGAGCCATTTCTGGAAATTACATGTCGGGTTATTTTTAGCCAGACTTGGAACCAGTCGCAACCCAAGATAAGACAGACACAGACAGAGGATACATACAAAGTGAGGTGTCTCTCTCTCCATCTCTCTCTCTCATCGCATATACCTTGAGAGTTTACCTCCATCACTATTTTAGGGATTAAAGCATTCTTGTCCGGTGGTGAAAAGTGTAGTCGATAAGCTTGAAACCCCATTAACGAACCTAACCAACAGGCATACACACAAACACTTTACATTTATCAACAGCAGTAATTACAACAGATATTGCGTGACAAAATGGATGTTAACAAAATTACTTTGATGTATTTAACGAGATATAAACTTCAGGGCGGCGAGGCTGTCTCGTGTACATAAATACGCGCCAAGGACGAAGTACTTGTACTTGTTATGTATTCAAGAAAAAAAATGTTGAATTTAAGCGTATTCAAAGAATAAAAAGAGTATTTAAGAAAGAAAATAGTATTCAAGGAAGGAAAGAGTATTCAAAGTATAGTAGGAAAGATTATTCAAAGAGTATAACGTAAAAAAATATGGGTGAACAGCAAGATGGGGACAGAGAGAGAGAGAGAGAGAGAGAGAGAGAGAGAGAGAGAGAGAGAGAGAGAGAGAGAGAGAGAGAGAGAGAGAGAGAGAGAGATAGAGAGAGAGAGAGAGAGAGAGAGAGAGAGAGAATTTTTTATGAAGTCTCATAAAACTTTTAATATCAACAAAGGTCCTAGAACATGGGTTTCCATCACCCAACCCCCCCCCCACCACCACAATCCAAACCCACCCACCCCACCATCCCCTACAAGATGACGAAAGGCACTGTCTACATAAAGAGGTTGACCCCTGAGAAACATACTGCCAACATACAATGGTTGAGCCCTGAGCCACATACTGCCAACATAAAGAGGGTGACCCCTGAGCCACATACTGCCAACATAAAGAGGTTGACCCCTGAGCCACATACTGCCAACATAAAGAGGTTGACCCCTGAGCCACATACTGCCAGCATAAAGAGGGTGACCCCTGAGCCACATACTGCCAACATAAAGAGGTTGACCCCTGAGCCACATACTGCCAGCATAAAGAGGTTGACCCCTGAGCCACATACTGCCAACATAAAGAGGGTGACCCCTGAGCCACATACTGCCAACATAAAGAGGGTGACCCCTGAGCCACATACTGCCAACATAAAGAGGTTGACCCCTGAGCCACATAAGACTGCTGAAAGCAACACGAGTGTCACATGGAATCAGTAGGCTTTAAGAAAACTATATGCCCTGAGAGTTTAATATCTAATACAATAAAAAAAAAATTCTTGGTGTCAGTGTAAGGTGAACTGCAGCCTTAATGACCCTCGTGGGGTCGATACCTCTTAAGCCTAATTAACTAACCCATCTTTAGTTGCTATAGGCCATTACGAAGCTCTTTTAAAGACGTAAACAAAGCAAGAGACTACGAAAAAGATGACTGATGCTAAATGCAAAACTGGGATGTTATATTTTCATCATAACAACTAACTAGAAGTGTAAAGGCAGCAGCTAAGTGACACACAGCCTCGATCTAGTAATTTCAGTAACTTCCGTAACATCCTCGATTTAGTAACAACTTCGTCCAGTAACATATCTTTGATTTATTCACTATATTCTTATTTCTAGATTTTTTTAAAAATATTTGGGGCACTTGCAAGAGTTTTCAGCAACACTAAAGTAGGAAGGAGATCCCTGGGTAATGACCTGAGGGTGGAGGCAGTTTGTAGGTACCTAGGTAGGTAGGCTGGTAGGTTGGTTGGTTGGTTGGTTGGTTGGTTGGTTGGTTGGTTGGTTGGTTGGTTGGTTGGTTGGTTGGTTGGTTGGTTGGTTGGTTGGTTGGTTGGTTGGTTCGTTCGTTCGTTCGTTGGCTGGATGGCTGGTTTGTTGATTGACTGATTGATTGGTTGGTTGGTTGGTTGGTTGGTTGGTTGGTTGGTTGGTTGGTTGGTTAGTTGGTTGATTGGCTGGTTGGTTGATTAATTAATTGATCGATTGGTTGGTTGGTAGATAGGTAGGTAAGTAGGTTTTGTGTGTGTGTGTGTGTGTGTGTGTGTGTGTGTGTGTGTGTGTGTGTGTGTGTGTGTGTGTGTGTGTGTGGTCCCCGCCTCTTCACTGATCGCTACTAAGTCCTCTCTCTCTCTGCTTCCTGAGCCTTGTCATGCCTCGCCTTAAAGCTATGTATGGTTCGCGCCTCCACTACATTACTTGCTAGGTTATTCTACTTCCTGACGACTCTATGACTTGAAGAAACACTTCCTAACATCCCTGTGACCCGTCTGAGTCTTCAGCTTCCAATTGTGACCCCTTGTTTCTGTGTCCCCTCTATGGAACACCCTGTCTCTGTCCACCTTATCTATTCCACGCAGTATTTTGTATGTCGTTATCATGTCTCCCCTGATTCTCCTGTCCTCCAGTGTCGTCAGTTCGATTTCCCTCAACCTTTCTTCATATGACATTCCCCTGAGCTTCGGAACTAGCCTTGTTGCAAACCTTTGTACTTTCTCTAATTTCTTGACGTGCTTGACCAGGTGTGGGTTCCAAACTGGTGCTGCATACTCCAGTATGTTCCTGACGTACACAGTGTACACTGTCTAGAACGATTCCTTACTAAGGTATCGGAACGCTATTCTCAGGTTTGCCAGGTGCCCATATGCTGCAGCAATTATCTGGTTGCTGTGTACCTCCGAAGACGTGCTTCGTGTTGTGGTCACCCCAAGATCTTTCTCCTTGAGTGAGGTTTGCAGTCTTTGTCCACCTAGCCTATACTCTGTCTGCGATCTTCTTTGCCCTTCCCCAATCTTCATGACTTTGCATTTGGCAGGGCTGAATTCGAGAAGCCAGTTGCTGGACCACGTGTCCAGCCTGTCCAGGTCTCTTTGTAGTCCTGCCTGATCCTCATCTGATTTAATTCTTCTCATTAACTTCACATCATCTGCGAATAGGGACACTTCAGAGTCTATCCCTTCCATCATGTTATTCACATATATCAAAAATAGCACTGGTCCTAGGACTGACCCCTGTGGGACCCTGCTCGTCAGGGTCCCACAGGGGTCACGTACCATGACTCTTTGTTGCCTCCCTGTCGGGTATTCTCTGATTCACTGCAGTGCCCTTCCTGTTATACGCGCCTGATCCTCCAGCTTCTGCACTAATCTCTTGTGAGGAACTGTGTCGAAGGCCTTCCTGCAGCCCAGGAAAATGCGATCAACCCATCCCTCTCTCTCGTGTCTTACTTCTGCTACCGTGTCATAAAACTCCAGAGGGTTTGTGTGTGTGTGTGTGTGTGTGTGTGTGTGTGTGTGTGTGTGTGTGTGTGTGTGTGTGTGTGTGTGTGTGTGTGTGTGTGTGTGTGTGTGTGTGTGCGCGCGCGTCTGTGTCAGATGCTGAGCACTTACCTCTTCAACTCCATCCTAAGGCTTCAAACTAGAGGCTGTTTTGCTAACTTCAAATGCGATTCCAAATCTTTATTCCAGAAGTTGTGCTACCAAGTTGCAGCACCATCCTAGAGGCACGTATTACAACTTTTATGGTGACCTACCCTCAAGATCGTAAAAACTTTATACCAAGACTTGTCTTCGGAGCTTCCGGCGCTCTCATTTCCATGTTAAAACCAAGTGAGCTCCTAGAACCACGGTTTCCACATTGATGTGAAGAATCCACCTCCACTCCACGTTATACAAAAAGAACTCCTAGCGCCCTCCTTTCCACATCAGACACGACGAACCTGCGTTCTTCTTTCCACATCAGACACGACGAACCAGCGCCCTTCTTTCCACATCAGACACGACGAACCAGCGCCCTTCTTTCCACATCAGACACGACGAACTAGCGTCCTTCTTTCCACATCAGACACGACGAACTAGCGCCCTTCTTTCCACATCAGACACGACGAACCAGCGCCCTTCTTTCCACATCAGACACGACGAACTAGCGCCCTTCTTTCCACATCAGACACGACGAACCAGCGCCCTTCTTTCCACATCAGACACGACGAACTAGCGCCCTTCTTTCCACATCAGACACGATGAACTAGCGTTCTTCTTTCCACATCAGACACGATGAACTAGCGTCCTTCTTTCCACATCAGACACGACGAACTAGCGTCCTTCTTTCCACATCAGACACGATGAACTAGCGCCCTCCTTTCCACATCAGACACGACGAACCTGCGTTCTTCTTTCCACATCAGACACGACGAACCAGCGCCCTTCTTTCCACATCAGACACGACGAACTAGCGCCCTTCTTTCCACATCAGACACGACGAACTAGCGCCCTTCTTTCCACATCAGACACGACGAACTAGCGCCCTTCTTTCCACATCAGACACGACGAACTAGCGCCCTTCTTTCCACATCAGACACGACGAACTAGCGCCCTTCTTTCCACATCAGACACGACGAACTAGCGCCCTTCTTTCCACATCAGACACGATGAACTAGCGTTCTTCTTTCCACATCAGACACGATGAACTAGCGTCCTTCTTTCCACATCAGACACGATGAACTAGCGCCCTTCTTTCCACATCAGACACGGTGAACTAGCGTCCTTCTTTCCACATCAGACATGATGAACTAGCGTCCTTCTTTCCGCATCAGACACAATGAACTAGCGCCCTCATCCGGTATCAAAGTAAGCTCAGAACACCAACATTTCCACACGAGTCATAGTGTTGTGAACTCCCAGCAGCAACATCCTAAACTTTCCTATCAGAAGTTGTAATGTGAAGGCTTAACATAATGGCTGAGTTATCTGTAACTAAGGCTGTAGTGAGCTTTGAACAGGAGCAGCCCTCACAAGCTTCGCGTTAAACACAGCAGCAGCCAACCCTCACTAACAACAGACTTGTATGTCTGCGCTATACTACGGCAACACATCAAGGCTTTCTCGCTCAAGTCTTAATTATAACAAGTGTAGACTCTAAATGGCGTGCTGAAGACAACAGTGAAGAAAAGTCACACCACACACTGCACAACCTTCTGTTCGGTCAGCGTTTCAATTTCAAAATTATCCAAACAGATACACAAATAACCCGCACATAGAAAGAAACTTTATGACGACGTTTCGGTCCGACATGGACTATTAACTAGTCACACTAACCGAAAGGTCGTCATAAAGTTTCTTTCTCCTCTGTACGGGTTATCTGTGCATTGTTCCAGTCACGGTATTGTGCCTTTGCGTTCTTTAGCCAAACAGACAGAGATCTATATGATTTCCCAATGTAGCTTGGGTATAAATTTGTGCGGTGTTTAAATCTTCTGAGGACCAAAACAGAAAACACCTACAGCCTTTCCTTAACTATGGACGAGAGAATTAGAAAGGAAATGAAGGAGTGAAAGAAAAAGGCTGAGGAGGAAGAAGAGGAGAAGCAGGAGAAAAGGAGAAGCAGGGAGAAAAGGACAACCAGGAGAAAGAGAAGGAGCAAGAGCAGAAGCAGGAAGATTGAGATGAAAGCGTTGAGGAGGGAGATGATGATAAATTTTACAGATGGAAAACAAAGAGAAAGGGGAGAAAAAGGACGAACATGATGTACATTACCGATCAAGTGACTTGGAAATATTTTACCCATAAATAATTAACACCCTACTCTAGAACGAGTTAACTAAAAGCTGACAGACCTTAAGAAGTCAACTACATGTTTGCGACACGATGACTAAATTAGCAAAGAATGCGAAGTACGTTTGTCTGCAATCCCTGACATGAAGCTGCGTATCTCCTGTAGTATTGTCGTAGTTTATATCCATTCAGATGATAAGTCTTTACTACAGTAGAACATCGTCAGTGAGTAGCCTCAACCTGCAGCTGCATACTTCCAGCGCAGTACGCGACACTGACACAATGGCTGTTAAGCGGAATACATAAGATAATCGCGCAGTTTATCAGGCATTGGCATTCCTTGTTCCGAATACAAATGTGGTCATATGTTCGCAGCTTCTGGTTAGTGTACGTTGAAACATTTTACGAGGTGATTAAACATTTCATGTTAAACTAAGCTTATACGAGAACAGTGTGAATACGAGGTGTAATTGTTATGTGACTATCTGAATGCTGCTAATATACTCGTCCTCAACGGCAAGAATAGCAACTAACATTTCGTATTTCGTATATGTATATATATATATATATATATATATGTATATATATATATATATATATATATATGTGTGTGTGTATATATATATATATATATCTATCTGTATATATATGTATATATATATATCTATGTATATATGTATATGTATGTATTTATATATATATATATATATATATATATATATATATATATATATATATATATATATATATATATATATGTATATATATATATATATATATATCGTGCCGAATAGGCAGAACTTGCGATCTTGGCTTAAATAGCAACGTTCATCTTGCCATATAGGACAAGTAAAAATTTGTGTATGCAATAATTTCGCCAAAATCATTCTGAACCTAACTAAAAAAATATATTTCACTGTGTTTGTTTAGTATTAAATTATTGTAAACAAATCTAAAATATATTTAGTTGAGTTATGCTAAAATAAATTGTTCTTGTTATAATAAGGTTAGGTAAGTTTTCTAAGTTCCTTTTGGTGCAAAATTATAAATTTTTACATCAACATTAATGAAAAAAATATATCTTTAAACGTATAAGAGAAAATTTTAGAAAGGACTTAATTTTAAATGAGTTCTTGCTAATTGACCAGTTTTACATATTCGGCACGACATATATATATATACATACATATATGTCGTGTCGAATATATATATATATATATATATATATATATATATATATATATATATATATATATATACACATATATATACATATATATATATATATATATATATATATATACATATATATATATATATATATATATATATATATATATATATATATATATATATATATATATATATATATATATATGTCGTGCCGAATATGTAAAACTGGTCAATTAGCAAGAACTCATTTAAAATTAAGTCCTTTCTAGAAATTTCTCTTATACGTTTAAAGATATATTTTTTCATTAACGTTAATGTAAAAATTTATAATTTTGCACTAAAAGGAACTTAGAAAACTTACCTAACCTTATTATAACAAGAGCAATTTATTTTAGCCTAACCCAACTAAATATATTTTAGATTTGTTTACAATAATTTAATACTAAACAAACACAGTGAAAAATATTTTTTTCGTTAGGTTCAGAATTATTTTGGCGAAATTATTGCATACACAAATTTTCACTTGTCCTATATGGCAAGATGAGTGTTGCTATTTAAGCCAAGATCACAAGTTCTGCCTATTCGGCATGACATATATATATATATATATATATATATATATATATATATATATATATATATATATATATATATATATATATATATATGTATATATATATATATAATATATAATATATATATATATATATATATATATATATATGTATATATATATATATATATATATATATATATATATATATATATACACATACATATACACACACACACACACAGTGGGCCACTTAACTAGGTACACCCTTCTAGTACTGGGTAGGGTTTCTCCTTTGCCCCCAGAACAGCTTGAATTCTTCATGGCATGGATTCAACAAGGTGCTGGAAACATGCCTTAGAAATTCTGGTCCATGTTGACATGATAGCATCACACAGTTGTTGCAGATTTGTCGGCTGCGCATTCACACTGCAACTCTCCCGTTCCACCACATCTCAAAGGTACAATATTATATTGAGATCTGGCGACAGTGGAGACCACTGGAGCACACTCAACTCACTGTCATGTTCGTGGAACACTGGAGCACACTCAACTCATTGTCATGTTCGTGGAACATTGGAGCACACTCAACTCACTGTCATGTTCGTGGAACACTGGAGCACACTCAACTCATTGTCATGTTCGTGGAACACTGGAGCACACTCATCTCACTGTCATGTTCGTGGAACACTGGAGCACACTCAACTCATTGTCATGTTTGTGGAACCATCCTGAGATGACATGTGCTTTGTGATAAGGCGCATTATCCTGTTAGAAGTAGCCAGTGGAATATGGATAGACTGTGGCCACAATAATATGTATATGGTCAGTAATAATACTTAGGCTATGGCACAAAATCGATGCTCAACTGGTATTATGGGGCTTATTGTATGTCAGGTAAGCATTCCCCAAGGGATTACACCACAAGCCTGAACCGTTGACACAAAGCAGGATGGATACATCAATTCATGTTGCTTACACCAAATTCTGACCCTACCATCTGCACGTCGCAACAAAAACCACAATTCGACAAACCAAGCGACGTTCTTCCAATCTTCAACTGTCTGCGTGATTTGAGACACTGAAGTGCTGCCACGTGATTTCCTGATTAGAAATTCCATTATCGAACAAGTACACAGGTGTACCTAATAAAGTGACCACTGAGTGTTTATATGTGGGTGGGTGTATGGGTATACATGTAGATGAATGGTTCAGAGAACCGACATGTTGATAAATTAGACACATGTGCAACTCTTGGGTATCTTTATTGAGGAAACGTTTCGCCACACAGTGGCTTCATCAGTCCATACGTAGGAGAAACTTGAAGAACAGGAGGAGAATGAGGTAATCAGTCCCTCAACCTTGAGTCGATGTGTTCAGTCCATCAATCTTGAATAGATTGATGGACTGAACACATCGACTCAAGGTTAAGGGACTGATTACTTCATTCTCCTCCTGTTCTTCAAGTTTCTCCTACGTATGGACTGATGAAGCCACTGTGTGGCGAAACGTTTCCTCAATAAAGATACCCAAGAGTTGCACATGTGTCTAATTTATCAACATGGGTATACATATACACAAAATTTAGGTACATTCTTCACTTTCACTTGCATCAGATCTAAATCCTACGAATTAAAGTGGGATTTCGAGTAGCTGACTCCCCCAAACAGGCCATCAAAAACCGTCAAAATAAATGACCCAAAAACTCCAGAAATGGAGCTCCGATATAAATCTTAAAAGAATATAGGAAAACATGGTTTTTCCTTTCCCTTTCCAAAACAAGGAAGATATAATAAGGAAAATGAGAGGATATAAAAGTGAAATTTTTCGTATTTTTTTTCCTCTACGAACTTTGCACTCCGATAAATGATACCGCGAACCAGACCAACCATGTAAGTTGCCAGACCAACTATGTTAGATCCCAGACAGGTCTTACAAACACCTGTAGGCCACCTACAGTAGCTTTCGGGATCACCGCCCCCGGGGCCCGGTCCCAGACCATAACATGACACTCAGCAGCACCACCAACCAACTACCAGCACCACCAACCAACCACCAGTACCACGAACTACCAGCAACACCAACAAACCACCAGCACTAACAACCAGCCACCAGCACCACGAACTACCAGCACCACCAACAAACCACCAGCAACACCAACAAACCACCAGCACCACCAACCAACCACCAGTACCACGAACTACCAGCAGCACCAACAAACCGCCAGCACTAACAACCAACCACCAGTACCACGAACTACCAGCACCACCAACAAACCACCAGCACCACCAATCAACAAGAATCCTCTCGTAATCACCATCAGAGTGCGGGTGCGGCGCCCCACCTGCGGCCCCTTGTTACGAATGTATTAAACAAATTGCGGCATGTGGCCTCCTCTCCCGCAGTGCACCTCACTCTTATTTCATTCTTAATTTTTCCGTTTATGTGGAGAAGGCGAGTGTAAATGAGGGTTAAAAAAATATTAACTTAGGTTAAGATATGTTAGGTTTACTTAAATTAGGTTACATTTGGGTAAGTTAGGCTAAAAGAAGTTAGGTTAGATGATATTAGGCTAGGTTGGGTTGGGTTACTTGATTTAAAAAAAAAAACATATTAAGTTTTCCTCTCTAAAAAAAAAAATACAGCATAATCCAAAGAATATTTTGGTGTTTAAATCTTATTTACACATTTTTTCTAAGCCGAGTTGCCAAAAATTAAGAATTTTCACCGGAATACAATTTTGCCCAAATAATAATCGAATATTTTATGTTATTTTGGAGTTTTCTAGAGAGCCCTTCCATTATTTATTGATTTTTGTTCTGATGTACCGAGTATTTCATTCGTAGGAGGCCCCGAGTTGGTACTCCCGTAGTTACAATCGTCTTGTTTGTATATCATGTCTGTAGTAAACGATAACTGGGCCTCCTACATGTGAAACTCCCTGTATAATCAAACATCATTATTATGCGACTGTACGAGGCTAAGACGGGTGGTTAAAAATTATATCCAACTGAAGAGACATATACATCATATACAATTATCTCGGAAGTTAATACACCAATAACCAGCACATGGGAGAATGAAACTAATGACGACGTTTCGGTCCCACCTGGACCACTGACTAGTTAGTGGTTCAAGTCGGACCGAAACGTCGTCAAAAGTTTCATTCTATGTGTGGGGTTATTTGTCTACTGTTCCAGTCACGGTATTGTTCCTTTATTTTATATCTTTTTTTTTTATCTCGGAAGTTATAAGAATATCCCTATGTGTAGCTTTATTAATCGTGAAGAATCATAAAAAATTCTTTTTGAAATAACTCAAAAAAAAAAAAATTAAATAGTTCTTATTGAAAAATTTAAAAAAAAATACAATTTTCACTCAAAATAATTAATTTTTTTTATTGAAAATTTTAAAAAATAAAACACAAATTTCACATTTTTTTTTTAAAGAAAACCAGGATGACGCATTTTCATTACTTTTGACAATGTAATAAATTCATTAAACCATTGTTAATCGTGTGCACTCATCTGCAACACTTTTCCAATGTCCAATTTTCCTGTGCATGTGCACGAGTGTTACCACATTAAAAGAAATATATTTATATTTATTTTCGTTTTCCAAAAATATACTAAATTAGGATGGGATAGGCTAGTTGAAGCTTTACTATGCTGTTAGAATTGGTTAGGATAGGCTAACTGAAGCCATACTAGGTTAGAATGATAGGATAGGTTAGTTCAATTAGAATAGGACAGGATATGTTAGTTTAAGCTATACGAGGTTAGAAAATGATAGGATAGGTTAGTAGAACCTATACTAAGCTGGAACAGGATAGGGTAGTTTAAGCTATATTAGATCAGAATAGGATAGTAAAGGTTAGTTGAAGCAAAACTAGGTTAGAATAGGATAGTAAAGGTTAGTTGAAGGAATACTAGGTTAGAATAGGATAGTCATCTGGAAGGAGTTTTGACACAAGGTAATTAATTATATAACGATAAACGAACCTGTTGATAACATCAAGACAGGAGCGAGAGAAGAAAGGAAAGGGAGTGAAATGAGTGATGAAAGCAGGAAAGAACAGAAGATAGAATGGGAAGAGCAGAAGGGAAAACAAAGAAGGAAGAGACAGTGGTGGTGGTGGTGTTTTGTTCGTCAGGAAACAGTCTTCCCCCCTCACACAAGTCTTTGACAAACGATAACAAAGACTCGTCCTTGGCAGAAAAATGGTTGAGCATCCAAAATATATTTGAATATATTGTAAGATATATAACCCTCCAAATGTATAAACTGCTGTTCTCAGTCCATACACATCAAGCGAAATAGTTTATATATATATTATATATATATATATATATATATATATATATATATATATATATATATATATATATATATATATATATATATATATATATATATATATATATATATATATGCAGGACAAGCCACGGGGTATGTGGAAATCTGACTCAAGTGCTTACACACTTCTCAACGTGGCTTGCCCTGCATAGTTAAGATCGCCCGTCTGCAATTGTTTGCATATATTTACATACACAAAGTACTAATGGAAAATCTTACAAATTTCTACTAACATTTAGTATGTATTAGTTTTCTCCTTTCATGTGTGTTTCCTAATAGTTCTTATTAAAGTAATATTTTTCCCTAATTTAGAATGTCTGGTCTGAGACCGAGGTGCTGGGGTGATGATCATTGGAACTTTCAACATATTTAACTGAAAGACAGAAAAAAAAAGAAAAAAAAAGCAGTGATGACTAAAAAATAAAGAAAAAATAAAGAGAGAGAAAGACCGATGGTGGGAAGCATACAGCGGAGGAAGATGAAAAAATGGAGAAGGAAAAACTAGAAGAAAAAACGAGAAGGAAAAAAGAAGAAAGGAAGGAAAGGTGGAAATATGGGGGACGAGAAACAGGCTGAAAGTTAACAGGGGTGAGAAGGATAAATGGGTAAGATTAGGAAGAGGGGGAAAGGGAGAGGTGGAGCAAAATATGGGAGAGTGAAAGGTTAAGGGTGAAGGGGAATAAGGGTGTGGAGGAACAACGACAAGTTATAAACGACAGATAGAAGCATCAACGGCTGCTCGCTTGCTTGGTTAATTGGGCTTGAAGCCTATCGACACAAGAGGGTCATTAAGGTTGCATGTCACTTGTTCACCACCAGTGAAGAATACTTTACTCCCAAATATGGGCGTGTGTTTATACACACTGTGAATAATTAAAACCTTTCAGGGGGACCAGCTGTAGATTATAATGCATCTATCTCGCCTACGTTCCAGGAAGTACAGATCAAGGGATTTTAAACGTTCCCATAAATTTTGGTGCTTGACTGAATCTATGCGAGCAGTGAAGGTTCTCTGCACATTGTTCAGGTCTGTGATTTCGTCTGCCTTGAATGTTGCCGATAGAATATCCTATAACACACACACGCAAATTTAGCTTGAAATTACTCAGATGTTGCGCTGTCAAGTTATGAGCATGAAAGGTTGAAGACAATCAGATGCGACAGTCAGAAATTATCGTAGGAAAAGCAATTTTTTTTTTTACAATTTGCCCCCCCCCCCCACAAAAAAAAAAAAAAAAAAAAAAAACTGGTGCCTACACAAGCCGAAATCAATCTAAACTTTTTCTCTAAGACTGACCGGCTTTTAAGGAAATAAGTTCGATAGTAATAAGTAAGTTTTCTGTAAGCTAAGTGTACATAACATCAAACTTTTAACAATAGTCTCGAGAGCACACAATGTTATAGACAAGTAAAGGTACATGAATATTTAACCTAGGATAACCAAATAAAGTCAAACAATGACTTATTAAATCTAGCATAACCAAATAAAGTCAGTCAGTCAGTCAGTCCAATACATAGAAGAATGCTGGAAAATGAGAAGGAATTGAAAGTAATCAGTCCATTCTTGATAAAACTACAGCAAACGCACGGAGAAATGGCTTATATACTGCAGACAGGTGAGGTGAAGCAGTCGGAGGCGGTGTCACCTTGGGTGCAACAACTATGGTCATAGGGCACTAGAACATGTTAACTGCTTTAAGAATTACCGTACACAAGTCTTGCAGATTTGAAGCCGATTGGACGAGGCGTTCCCGAGTTACGAGCAAAATAAAAAACTTAAAAGTTAAGAGGAAAAGGAAATTTCTGGCAACCTCCTAAAAAGGTCCCCTTTGGGATACCTCATAAAGAAGCCGGGTTTAACATGTATTTCTATGTAACTTAAAAAAAAAATCTGCCCATTAAGATATTAAAACATTTACTGAATTAGAAGACTTTAAACTATAGACTAACCTTACATACGTTAGACTGGATTTAGGAACATTTCCTTCCACGAATTAGATCTAAGGATACTATATCTTCAGACAGATTATGATGCTAGCTTTAGATTTTTTTGAAAAAAAAAAATATATGATGCTTTTGTTAATTCCTATTAATGTACAAGTTTAAATTTTTTAAAGACAAGTGTTAGTATCATTCAGGTTGTTTAGTAACTCTCCCTAAAATGTACGAAATTTATTGATAATAGGCAATAATATTATGGCATTATCTTTTTTTTCTAAATGAATCATACCTGCAATTTAACTATCACACAATGTGTGAACCACACATGTACTATGATCCTGTCACACAACATATGAATCACACCTGTGGTATGATGTCACACAGTGAATGAATCATACTTGTATATCTGGTAAAATCTCACTATAATGCTGATGATTTAGGCGTAAAATCATAAAAAAGAGCACAAGAGGAATGGTTACTGAGAGGAATGGTTAGAGGGGTGATGAGAGGAATAGTGAGTGAGTGATGAGAGGAATAGTGAGAGAGTGATGAGAGCAGTACTGACATAGCTCGCAGTACGGACATAGCTCTCAGTCTTCGCGAGTGCTAGAGCAGACAAGACACTCCCAGGGGCAACGCTGATGGACTAAGACATTTATTTAACCATTACTCTGCGTGGTTTTTTTTCCTAATGCCTGTGCAAGGGTAACGCGTTCACGGGTGGTAATTGTAAACAGCAGTGGCTGAGGGACACACCAAGGAGGGAGGTCTTGCATGTTTATGTTGCCAGAATTGTCAACTTGTGTACTGCCTCGTGTATTTGACTTGCATTAACTGCCTCTTGCTGTCACAAGAACTGTGTTTATTCGCCTGTGTGTCAATCTCAATGAAGATCTGTCTCTGTTCTGTGTGTATCTTTTTCTTGCGTTCTTTTGTCCTTTTGTCTATTCAGATTCTTTCAAATTGCTTCCTTCTATCTCACTAACCTCTCTCTCCGCCCCCCTCTCTCTTTTCCCTCTATTCCTAAGAGCTTAGAACCGAGACTATCTCGCTGATGAGACGGCAAATAATGTTGAAAAGCGTCCAAGTGAATGAAGTTTAACCTAACAACTGCTCAGGTGAACACAGAGGTTATCTCGCGAGCGGGAGAATCGAGCCTTCACGACCCCTTGCGAGGAATGAACCCACATGTGTTTAGCGCTTCCAGTAATATATAATAATAATTACATGTGGTACTTATTAGCGATGTGAGAGGCTGCAGTAGCTTCATAATACAACAAAAGAGAGCTTTTCAGAGTATTAAATGAGGAAAGTGGTACAAGGGATTTACCAGCTCCCTGTGGTATTACTAGTAGTTGTAGTAGCAGTGGTATTAGTGGTGGTGGTAGCGGTTGTAGCAACAGTGGTATTAGTGGTGGTGGTTGTGGTTGTAGCAGCAGTGGTATTAGTGGTGGTGGTAGTGATTGTAGCAGCAGTGGTATTCGAGATGATGGTAGTGGTTGCAGTAGTAGTATTGGCAGTGGTATTGAAAACGCCAGTGGTAGTGATAGTGGTATTATTAGTGACAGTTGTAACAGTGGTAGTGGAACGCCTACCCTAGCAACCAGCCTCCCCCTCACCCTAGAAACCAGCCTCACCTCACCCTGGCAACCAGGCTCCCCCCCCTCACCCTAGCAACGCGAGGTATCTCCACATTACACCTCCCCTCACATAATATTACAAGAGGACAATTATACAGACATTACTGAACCACCAATCGTAACACATGAAATATATATATATATATATATATATATATATATATATATATATATATATATATATATATATATATATATATATATATATATATATATATATATATATATATATATATATATATATGTCGTGCCGAATATGTAAAACTGGTCAATTAGCAAGAACTCATTTAAAATTAAGTCCTTTCTAAAATTTTCTCTTGTACGTTTAAAGATATATTTTTTTCATTAATGTTAATGTAAAAATTTTTAATTTTGCACCAAAAGGAACTTAGAAAACTTACCTAACCTTATTATAATAAGAACAATTTATTTTAGCCTAACCCAACTAAATATATTTTAGATTTGTTTACAATAATTTAATACTAAACAAACACAATGAAATATATTTTTTTCGTTAGGTTCAGAATGATTTTGGCGAAATTATTGCATACACAAATTTTCACTTGTCCTATATGGCAAGATGAGCGTTGCTATTTAAGCCAAGATCGCAAGTTCTGCCTATTCGGCACGACATATATATATATATATATATATATATATATATATATATATATATATATATATATATATATATATATATATATATATATATATATATATATATAAACTCCTCATACAAAGTCAAAATAAAAAAAATACAATTGCTTTAAAATAAAAAGCTTGGGAAAGTGCAAATATATGATCACATGAATTTTGCCAGTGAACAAAAATATCAGAAAAAGAAAATATTAAAAATAGTGAGAGATGATGTAAATATATACATAAGGAGGTGTGTGGGATCGAACTTAGGTTACCAGAGTGACATTCCCAAATCTGGCAACATCAAGCCAGTGCTATGGCAGCACAGAGTGAGGCACTCTGCACCTGACTGTCAATATAGAGATGCTGGAAAGATCTTCGGCTCCTTCTGGAATATTATCAAGTCACTTCGGACCTGATAATGCTCCAGGATGAACCGAAACGTTGTTTAGTTGTAGCTGCAAAATACGGGTTTTTATGGTATTGTTCCAGCAATGATATTGTTCCAGCCACGGTATTATTCCAGCCACGGTACTGTTCCGGCCACGGTATTGTACCAGCCATGGTACTGTTCCGGCCACGTTATTGTTCAAGCGATGGTACTGGTCCAGCCACGGTATTGTTCCAGCTATGGTACTGTTCCAGCCACGGTATTGTTCCAGCCATGGTATTGTTCCAGCCACGGCATTGTCCCAGCCACGGTACTGTTCCAGCCACGGCATTGCTCAAGCCATAGTACTGTTCCAGCCACGATATTGTACCTGCCATGGTACTGTTCCGGCCACGGTATTGTTCAAGCGATGGTACTGGTCCAGCCACGGTATTGTTCCAGCCATGGTACTGCTCCAGCCACGGTATTGTTCAAGCCATGGTATTATTCCAGCCATGGTATTGTTCTAGCCACGGTATTTCTCCCCCCCCCCCGGTATTTTTCCATGTACAGTACTGTTCCAGTACGGGACTGGGGTTACTTGTGTATTGTTCCAGCCACGGTACTGCTCCAGCCAGGATACTGTGGGTTTTATTCTTCTAGGTGGGAGACAAGGTCACAGCAGGTCAGTGAGCGAGGTCTCTGCTTGACCTGACTAACAGTATTCTTATCATACAGCCTCCATAAAACCAAGTTTATATAAACCAATAATTCTGCCTTGCATCCAAATGGTGTGTGTGTGTGTGAGAGAGAGAGAGAAAGAGAAAGAGAGAGAGAGAGAGAGAGAGAGAGAGAGAGAGAGAGAGAGAGAGAGAGAGAGAGAGAGAGAGAGAGAGAGAGAGAGAGAGAGAGAGAGAGAGAGAGAGAGAGAGAGAGAGAGTATTGGTAATGTGTTCAGAGGATGCCCACGTCTGTTTTGTGACGACTAGTAAAGGTATTTCTCTCAACATTCTCTCGTTTCCCTCCTCCATTTCTCAAACCCAGCCTCCGTTACTCTCCTCCTCCTATTTCCTGCTTCTCCTCATCCATTTAATTTCTGTGCAAGAAAGGTATAAAATACCGACAATATGAAAGTTAAGACACATGTGCAACTTCTGGATATCTTTATTGTAGACGTTTCGCCATCCAGTGGCTTTATCAATACAGATTCTAGGACATAATAGGAAGACAGTAGAACTATATACAAAAGATGAGGTAATCAGTCCCTCAGCCTTGGAGTTAGTGTTCACAGCATCGTGGTGGAGGAGAATATGGAGCAAAGGCAAGAAGACTGGCGGTTATATAGGTGTCAGTGGATAAGGACGGGCAGCAGACGAGGGCATAGTCACTGGTAGGCGGGATTCCCCAGTGGAAGTAGGTCCTTCCCAAAGAGATGGGTTAGTTCCACTGGGGAATCCCGCCTACCAGTGACTATGCCCTCGTCTGCTGCCCGTCCTTATCCACTGAAGCCTATATAACCGCCAGTCTTCTTGCCTTTGCTCCATATTCTCCTCCACCACGATGCTGTGAACACTAACTCCAAGGCTGAGGGACTGATTACCTCATCTTTTGTATATAGTTCTACTGCCTTCCTATTATGTCCTAGAATCTGTATTGATAAAGCCACTGGATGGCGAAACGTCTACAATAAAGATATCCAGATGTTGCACATGTGTCGTTTAATTTCTGTTTTCTCCAGTTTCCTTCCTCCTCCAGTTCCACTCTTTCTCATCCTCCTGCTTCCTTCCTTCTCCTCTTCTCCCTGTTCCCTTTCCCTCCTCCATCTTCTCTTATTAATTTTCAACCATCCCTCATTCTCCTTTCTTCTTTAACTTCCCCTATTTCCTTCTTGTCACTCATTCCTTCCTTCCCCTCTCCCTCCTACATTCTTTGCCTGCCTGGCATCCCTCATCTCTCCCTTCTCTCTCTTAATCTTGCCTCTCTTCCGTCCAATTACCGTGTGTTCCCTGCGAGTCGCATCTTCAAGGAGCCACAGGCTGCCCTTTCTTTAAGAAAATCTTCATTGTATAGATAATTTCCTGACAAATAAGTTGTGATGCACTGGTGACTCCCTGACCTCAGTTATCATCATTAAAAAACATTCAAACATCTATGAGCAAATGTGAAGCCATTATAGATTCTAATCCCTCACCATCATCAAGGTAAAATAATGCAATAATGTAAAATAATGTAAGATATTAAATAAACAGGAGAATGGATGGAGACTCGACCCGTTGTCCTAACAGTAGAAGGTCCAACGGAGTTCCCGTTCATTCTTCTGTCTAATATGTGACAGTCGTTCGTTACGACTTACCTTGAGTTTATAGTTAGTCTGTTAGGCTTGTAACTCGTCGACTACATGTTGGCCACTAAGTCGGCAGTGTCTGTACAACACTATCATGAATAATTTAATCCCTAAAATAAAATTACCGTATATACACTGCTATATATCTCTCTCTTTATACACAGATATACACCCGTAAGTTTATCTGCACTGAGGCGCACTTCTCTCGGCGTATATACACTAAAAGATGTGCACCTGTTTTTCTGTATAGACAGATATGAGAAGTGATCAAGGTCCCAGGACCGAAACGTTTTCTAATAAATATGTTATAGTGTTTGCTTACGTGTCTTTCTAAACCAACTTGTCGGTATTTATTACCAAGGTTTATACCATAGACAGATATACCCCGCTAATGCATGCAAAGAATGATACATTTCTCTCGGAGTATTTTTAACCTCTGTGCATATATACCGAGAGATGTACATCATCTCTCGTTATACACAAACTGATGCTGATCTATACATACACACAGGAAGGTCACTTAACTTCTTGCTGTCTTATTAACGGAATTAAATCTCTTTTGGCATCACCCGCCTTCAAAGTACATACACAAGTGCCGCCTGCAACATGGTTTGCGACACTCGCCACCTGGTCACAGCAGCCACTCAACACGCTGGCAATATTGCACAAGCCACAACTTCTGGGTGCTGTGTTTTATTCATGGTGTGAACTCTGTGGAACTCCTCCCGCCCAGTGTGCTTCCTCCCGCCCAGTGTCCCTCAGCCTGAGGCCGAGGGACTGGCCACACGAAAACTACGTCTTCAAGGGTGATGGACTGATTACATCTTACATCTCTACTGCTTCTGTTTTCTCCTCTGTACTCGACTGAAGAAGCCCATTGTGTAGGCGAAACGTTTCGGAATAAAAATACCTAACTGTTACATACGTGTCTCATCAACTTGTCGGTACTGTATACCATTATCATTTTCACGGTGAAAACACACTGTATGTAAGAGCGACTTTTCGCTCTTACAGTGTGTTACATTCACTGGCCTACACGTGTAGGCCAATGAGCTCTTTTTTTTTTTCTTCAGATGTAATTATTAAGTAATGTATATAAAAGACACCATACCATAGCTGAAACAATTTACAAACGACCCACGCTCTTTAGATACACTGAACGACGTTTCGATCCGCCCTGAACCAATTATCAGGCTGATTATAGTCCAGGACGGACCGAATCGTCTTCTAAAGCTGCCTCTCCAAAGAGTGGATCATTTTTTAATTGTGCAGCTTTGGGAAAAGGTTGAACAAATATGTGAGTGGAAATGGGCGTTTATGATAAGGACCTGCTTTGTATGGGCCAGTAGGACTGCTGCAGTGTTTCCATTCCTATGTTCTTATGTTGTGTCTCAAATCAATGAACGAATGTTCCATTCTCCACCAATGTTTACGTTCAATAAGCCACACGAATTCTGCGTCTCACAATAAAGTGAAAAACTAAAAACAGAATCAAACTCTTCGGTAAACAGACAGACGGTGATAATTTGAGAGATAATGAGACGCATCAAAACAAGAGCCGTTTCTTGAGTGCACTTTGCAAGAACAAAGAGAGGAGGAGAAGGCGGAATATGTAACACTAATAAGGGGATAAACCACCTCAGTTCTGACAAACGTGGCGAGGGGGAAAAGTCGTGAGGCCGCATTTGTGGCGAGGATTGTTGAGAGGTAGGGGAGGGGTTGATCGCTTCTTACCCTGCCAGACACTGTGACACGTACGGTGACACGCACTCTTCCTTTAAAGACGCAGGGTGACACGCACTTCCAATTTCAAGATGAACTTATCCATGCAAGATGCAGAGTGACACGTGTCCTTGTAAGACGCATATTGACACTCACTCGTTCTAGTGAGACTCACGCAGGATGACAAGTTCTTAATTCGGCCAATACGATGACGTCTTAAGAGAATCTGGGCAACTCCTATATTATCAATGAACTCCAGGACGATTTGGACAAATTAATGTCTTGGTCTGAAAAATGGCAGATGAAGTTCAATATGGATAAGTGTAAGGTACTTGCCCTTGGTAATGAAAATAACCCTCGAAGCTATAATCTAGGTGAAGTAGAGCTTGATCATACAGAATGTGAAAAGGACTTGGGAGTCATGGTAAGCAGAAATCTAAAGCCAAGACAGCAGTGCCTTAGTGTGCGCAACAAGGCCAACAGATTACTTGGATTTATCTCTAGAAGTATAAGTAACAGAAGTCCAAAAGTTATTTTACAGCTCTATACATCACTAGTGAGGCCTCATTTAGATTATGCTGCTCAGTTTTGGTCCCCTTACTACAGGATGGATATAGACTCATTAGAGAACATACAGAGAAGAATGACTAAAATGATTTACTGTGTACGGAACCTCCCGTATGAAGATAGACTTAAAGCCTTGGTATAAACCTTGGTAATAAATACCGACAAGTTGGTTTAAAAAGACACGTAAGCAAACACTATAACATATTTATTAGAAAACGTTTCGGTCCTGGAACCTTGATCACTTCTGAAGTGATCAAGGTTCCAGGACCGAAACGTTTTCTAATAAATATGTTATAGTGTTTGCTTACGTGTCTTTTTAAACCAACTTAAAGCCTTAAATCTCCACTCTCTGGAGAGGCGTAGAATGAGGGGAGATATCATTGAAGTGTATAAGTGGATGACAGGCATAAACAAGGGAGATATTAATAAAGTACTGAGAGTGTCGAACCAGGTAAGAACCAGAAATAATGGATATAAGTTGGATAAATTTAGATTTAGAAAGGACATAGGTAAGTACTGGTTTTCTAACAGTTGTAGATGAGTGGAACAGTCTTCCCAGTGGGGTGATAGAGGCTAGGACCTTGGGTAGCTTTAAGAAGAGACTGGACAAATATATGAGTGGGAGGGGCTGGGTTTGATTGGTGTCATGGGGTACGGGAGTTATTTCTTGGGTATCTTTAGGTAGAGGTCGTTTAGATAAGGACTTGCCTCGTATGGGCCAGTAGGCCTTCTGCAGTGTTCCTACATTCTTATGTTCTTAATGATTGGGAAAAAAGCATTATATTAACAGAGACTGAGTGATAACTTGCATTATTAGTGCGATGTACCTTAATTACCCTCATTAAAGTGATGTACCTTAATTACCCTCATTAAAGTGATGTACCTTAATTACCCTCATTAAAGTTATGTACCTTAATTACCTTCATTATTGAGGTACCTTAATTACCCTCAGTGTGATATACCTTAATTACTCTCATTAGTGGTGTACCTTAATTGCCTCACTAAACAATGTTATACACCTTAATTATCCTCATTAGTGTGCTCTTTAATTACCCTCATTAAACAATGTGATACACCTTAATTATCCTCATTAGTGCGATGTACTTTAATTACCCTCATTAGACAGAATTATGCATTTCAACTTACCCCAATTAAAGCCAACCACTCAAAAACAGTCCTTAGTACCAGTTTTAATATTCTTTATCATAAACAACAGGGACGTTTAGCGTCTTCTGAACTTACGTCCGACATGTCTGCAAACAAACAGACATCACAAGTGAGCGACGTCACTAAACAAGTACAGACATCATAACAAAAATTGCCCAACAGTCTAGAAAATGACTGAATAAACTCTACGAACCAGTGGCTCAAACCTTAAATATATATGCAAACTGTAGTTTTTAAAGGGGTGGAAGGGTAAGCCAGCTGAAGGCCTCGGTCAGATGACCAAAAGTTCCAGCTGCGGGTCATCATATGACTAACATCCGAGTCAGGAAACACCTGTCCTGTTTCCTGGTAAATCTGACCTGACTTAACCTTTAAATATCTATTTGGTGGTGACACCGAGCACAGAATCTGGCCTCTAAATATGTAAATGAGCAAGAATAATAATAATTATAAGAGAGAGAGATAATTATTATAATAAAAAAGAAGCACTAAACCACAAGGGCTAGAGAGATTAGATTTAGATTTTGCCACCGAAGTGGCTAGTTTATTGTGCACCCCATATCCATCCTGTGGACGGTAGCGCGAGAGCATGTGGATACACAAAAGGCCTAGGAACTAGGCCCCAAAGGGTTAACAGGAATACATGGATTTATATCTACATATCTATAGTTCACTTATCTGTTACAAGCAAATTTAGGAAATTTGCTTAGTATATCTGGTATCTTATTTTCATTAATAAGATATCTTGACATGTCACATAGGTTATTATACTGTCTGTCTCTGTATTCCTCAATAAGTGGACAATTAAGCACATAGTGTTCAAGAGAGTGACCATATGTCTGATCACATAATTTACATTTAGTTTGATCATCATCTGTGTGTCTCCCAAACTGCCAGAAGTACTTGTAACCAAGCCTAAGCCTGGCCACTACAACATCAGTCAGTCTGTTCACATTGCAAGTTGCTCCATAAACATACTTATCTACGTTCATGTTATCATAGTGGGTTATAGATCTACTCAGGCTTCTAACTGCATTCCTATAACAATCATCTTCATTATTTACTTCTCTCCTAATATTATTCCTAATGCTAGACACAGTTATACCAAAGTTATATTCTACGTTCTCCTTCTGGATACTCTTCTTGGCTAACATATCAACTTTATCATGAAGGAGTAATCCAATGTGTGATGGGATCCATAGCAATTGTACATTAATTCCTTTGTCCCTAATTTTTGAGTATCTATACCTGGCTTCCCCAATGAGCATGTTGTTGGAGTCATTATATGAGCCAAGAGCCTTCAATGATGACATAGAATCAGTAATGATGATAGAGTCAAGCTCAGTGTCATAGGTTAGCTTTAGCGCCATTAGGATTGCAAACAATTCAGTTTGCAGTGTAGACGCCCAGTTGTTAATTCTTATGCCTAACTCAACAAATTTATTATCGTTCTTAACTAGGGAGGTGGCAACAAGAGCAGATGCAGCCCTGCCAGAAGACTCCTGTTTAGATCCATCAGTGTATATAACTTGTGATAACTTATTACTACCAGCTAGGCGAAAAATTTCTTCTTGAGCAGTTGCTCTAACAAGAGATTTAAGGAAGGGATTACTAGCAATGAGCTTCTTGGGAGGGACTTGTAGGTATGTGATATTAAATGAACACATCTTCCATGGAGGGGTGAAATGCTCTTGTTGCCTACAGTGATACAGTTCATGCAGGTTATAAAACTTAATGCAATTGCACGTTTTCACAATCCATTTAGATCTGTGTGTATTTACCTCTAGACACTTGGTAAGATTCACTGTGACAGTGTCTGGTTCGTTTCTAAACATTCTAATACCGAGTACAGTGTTAATTTCAACAATCCTATCACTGATACTAGAAATACCAAGCTCCTTCCTCATGTTAAGAACTTTTGTAGATCTGGGACAGCCAAGAATAGTCCTGAGAGCTTCATTTTGCATTAACTCCAAGGGTCGGAGGGAACTTTCTCTAGCTAATATCAACATGGGAGCAGCATAATCAATTAAGGACCTAACATAGGCTATGTACATCATTCTCACGATTCTCACATTAGCACCATAGTTGGGATTGTAGCCAGCAACAGCTTTGAGAGCATTTAGCCTAGCTTTACATTTCTTGTTTAGTTGTGGTATAGTGGATTTGTTAAAGGGTACATCTACACCAAGATATATGTAAGTTTTAACGTAGCTAATGATTTCACCCTGCAAATAGATGGGTGGGGGATGTCGTTTGCTTGTTAATATCTTTGTTTTAGAGGAAGATATTATGAGGCCTAGTCGATTACAAATTGCTTGAACTTCATTAAGAATGGTATTCATCTTCTTATGCCCTGTTGTATGGATCATGATATCATCAGCATAGCTTATAGCTATATGTTTAGGTGAGGCAGGTAGAGCATTTAGGAGAGCATTAATCAGAATATTAAATAGCATGGGACTAAGAACTCCTCCCTGCGGTGTACCTAAAGACATTTCTTTAGAATCACTTCTCAAGCCTTGGTAAAGGACAGAGGATACTCTATTTGACAGGTATCCTATTATCCAGCAGAGTAAGCTACCACCAATATTCATTTTGGCTAGTTCATGTAGTATAACGGTTCTGTTTGCAATATCAAATGCAGATTTTAGATCAAGAAAAGTGGTAAAACTAGTAGAGGTGTGTGCAGTGAGAAAGGTGGAAATACAGTTCTGCACACTTTTACCTTTCATGAACCCATAGAGGTAGGGGGAAAGTTGATCTCTGATTCTGTAGTACAGTCTGTTAAGCATCATTCTTTCAAAAGTTTTGCAAAGACAACTAGTTAAGGAGATCGGCCTAAATGTATCAGGCTGTTGGGGCTTAGGGATAGGCACAATGAGACTATTGGTCCAGGAAGTAGGAAGAACGCCCTCAATGTAACTGAGATTATACAGTGCCAACAAAGGGTTATCAGGCACGTGCCTTAGAGTTCTGAGAATATCATAGGTTATACCATCCTCTCCAGGAGCAGTTGATCGACCTTTGGTTAATGCATTATCTAATTCATACTCGGTAAAGAGGCAATCACTCTCATCAATATTTTGGCTCATAAAATTAATCAGTTTCAACATTTCTTCAGAAGTACTCTCTAAATTTTTTCTAATATGAGATGGAAGGCTTTCATGCCTGGATGTTTTGGACCAGTCATTTATGAGGTCATTTGCTTTTTCAAGAGGAAAGGGATGAGCAACATTGCCAGTCTTTTTCCTGGTTATTTTATTTATACCTTTCCAAGCCAAACTCAAAGGGGTGGACCTATTTAATCCACTAACAAACTGTTCCCATTCCTGTTGCCTAAGTTCTTCCTTTCTATTCCTTGCATTTGTTAGTGCAGCTTGGAACGTTCTGAGCAGGTCTGGGGTTCTACATTCACGGTATGCTTTACCAATCCTCCTAGCTGCATGTGTTAGATTGCGCAGCTGTGGATCATTATAGTATTTACATTGGTTTTTATTGTTATTTATAGTGGAGGGTCTTTGTTTCCTATTCCTGCCCACTTGATCTGTGAGAACACTCTCAATAGTGGTAATTAAATCATCATTAAATTTTTGTGCCAGTGGGCTCGTAATTCTTATACCATTGATCCAAGTGGTTAACAAAGTTGTCTCTGTGTTCTGGTTTGAGAATAAGTTTCCTCCTTATGACGACATTTCGGTCCGACTTTGACCATTTACAAGTGAGTGTGACTTGTTAATGGTCCAAGTCGGACCGAAACGTCGTCATAAGTTTCTCTCTCATGTGCGGGTAATTTGTGTATTGTTTCAGTCACGGTATTAAGTCATTCTGTTCATTATTATTATTATTATTATTAGAAAGTCAGGCTGCAGAGAAGACTCCAAGTGGCGTAATTTTTTTTTAACTCTCTCATAAAGCAGACTTTTATCTACCGAGGTCCTGAGAAAAACTGGATAAAATCCGCTGCTGTAATTTCTCCCAGACTAATTTATGCTGAATATAAATTAGGCACCAAGTGAAAAAAAAAAGGAACCGTCATTTCAATTTTTAATTAACGAACCGGTGTTAACCTAACCTAGAGTAACCTAACGTAACCTAACCTGCTGTCACCTAACCCAATCCAGAGGAGGTAATACCTTGATGCCCGTAAAGGGTCTTGATCAACGGCCTCGGAGCTACCCTCGGATCAAATCTGACTGCCTACCATTCCCCAGGTGCTTCAAGTTTATCGCTTCCCCATGAAAACAGTATTATATATGTATATATATATATATATATATATATATATATATATATATATATATATATATATATATATATATATATATATATATATTTCAAAAAATCTGGATAAGCCGGAACAGATTTATTCAAAATACGTTGAAGAAAGACATATAAACAAAAGCATCTACTGGTTGGCAAGTTGGTTTCTAGGTTTCAACCCTGTCGACTACACAAAGGTCATTAAGGCTGCACTTCGCCAATCAAGAATATTTTCATTCTTAAAAGAGGAATTATAGTAATGTTCAATGTATATACCGTAAGATATACACCTCACAGTGTATATATACTACTGCTCTCATTGTATATACAAACTTATAATTCTTGTGGTACAATTTTGACGAGGATAGGCCTACACTCTTGGCAGGGTATAGAAGCAAACATAGAATAAGCCTATTCTTTAGACAGGGTACATCAGCGACTAGAGAATAGGCCAACGCCTCTAAACCTACTTGTAGAGACCACGATGGGAAGATATCTGTTATCAACAGGAAACGCTGGAGGAAAATCAACAGAAACTCAACAAAAAATCAAAAGAAAAACCAACAGGAAAGATAAAAACTAACAGAAAAGATATTAAGAAAACCAAAATTGCCACAACAGACACACACCAGAAAGCATGACACGAGAGGTCACAGATATTAACAGAAAACTTGAAGAAATGCAATAGGAAAAGCAACGGTACCACAAAAGAGAAGTCTCTGATATTAACACAAAACTTGAGAAATGAAACGGGGAAACCAACAGTGTCACAACAGAGAGGCTTCTGCTCTCAAAGAGCCTCCCTGAATTGGTCCAGATCTACATAAAAAAAAAACGTAAAACTATTTACTTCATCAGCATGACTGAAAAAACCGAGAGGGCTTTTTTCCTTTCCTTTTTTTTAATGATTTTGCGAAGGCGCATAAAAGTGAAGAGACGGGCGCGATGTGCATTCCAAACAGAAAGAATACGTAGACGACATTCAAACTTGTCTGTCATACACACTATTCTTAGCTGAGAAAACAAGCGCTGAGTCAGTAAAATGCATTTCTTTTCTCCCCTTGTACATCAACAGGTTAAGTAAGTTTTCTAAGGTTCTTTCGGTACAAAATTAGTAATTTTTACAATAACATTAATGAAAAAAATATATATATCTTTAAACGTATAAGAGAATTTTTAGAAAAGATTTATTTTGAAATGAGTTCTTGCTAATTGACCAGTTTTATCAATTAGGCATAATAGATAATAGATATATATATATATATAATCACACATACATGCTCAGTGTACATACACTGACAGATCACGTATCTCTCGGTGTATATACCCTGCTTCGTTATCAGTTATCAAAGCCAGCAACAACATATCATCCAAAATTACAAAAACAAAGAATATTACGCGCTGTAAAATTGATTAAAAAAATCACATGAACATTGCAACATACCATGTGAGGCAGATGAACATGCATCGCAATATATATAGCATGACCCGTGGAGTGCTGTCCAAAAATATCGGGATAATAACTTAAAAGTGGACAACAGTAATTTTGGGGAAGGTGGGAGGGAAAGGTCGGGTGGGGCAGGAGGGGAGAAATGTAGGTAAATTGAACAATAATGATGGTAGGCAGAAATGGTGTCTGCAGCTCAGTAGCACTTCAAAGGAAAAAAACATTATCTATGTATGTATGTATGTATATATATATATATATATATATATATATATATATATATATATATATATATATATATATATATATATATATATATATATATATATATATATATATGTCGTGCCGAATATGTAAAACTGGTCAATTAGCAAGAATTCATTTAAAATAAAGTCCTTTCTAAAATTTTCTCTTATACGTTTAAAGATATATTGTTTTCATTAATGTTAATGTAAAAAATTTTTATTTTGCTCGAGAGGCATCTTAGAAAACTTACCTAACCTTATTATAACAAGAACAATTTATTTTAGCCTAACCCAACTAAATATATTTTAGATTTGTTTATAATAATTCATTACTAAACAAACATAGTGAAATATATTATTTTCGTTAGGTTCAGA